>NC_080034.1:62707594-63017605 GCF_030020395.1 Manis pentadactyla
TACATTCTCTTTAATCCTTGGTGTGAAGGTAAGGAGCAGGCATTTATTTTTCTTATAAAAATTAAAAAGTTCATGTATTTCCAATACATCTTTTTTTTGGAGGGATAGTAGAATTATTCTAGAAGACATGTTACTTCCATATTAAAATAGTGGTTTCCATGATTAAGATATAGAAAAATGTATGAAATTTGTCCTCAATGTATATGAGGACAAAACCTGTATATAAGAAGTTAATGCTGTTATACATTTATTCCAGGAAATAATTGAAGACTGCCTAAAGTTACACAATACATTAATTGTGGAGCTATATGTTAATGGTATCACGTCTATGTATGCTATTGCTTTGTAAACAAAACGGGCTTATTTTAAAAAATTTGGCTTCAGAAAAATAGAATAAAGTTGATCTTGCCCATAGTGGAACTGACCTCTCTATCTCCCTAATTCAAGAACAGAAAGTCTGAATGTGTAAAGGATCTCATAAATTTGTTTATATGTATAGTGGGTACAAGTTTCATGAATCATAATTCTGGATGTACAAACATATCTTTATTTTAATATAACAGTTTAATCTCTACTGCTATTTTGAGTCTTCCTTTCTGTCTGCTACAGAAGCTTAATCTAGTTATAGTCAAATAAACACAGTCAAGTCAAGGATTTCTCTATCAATTCAATTTGAAAACTCAGTCACATATAGTATTTGCTCCCCAGCCCCACCTCTACCTTTCCGTATCTGTCCCATGCTTCCAGGCTTGGTATGGGGCTGATTTCAAGCTCCAGATGCAGAAGCAAATGTTACAGCAGCATTGATAAGCATCTGCTTTTAGATTTTAAGAAGATAATGAAACTTAAAAAAGCTCACGTGGGGCAGGAGACTTCTCACATTACTTTATCCCATATACATTGCTCTCCATATCTTCCAAAATGAGCCTATATTATTCCTGCTTTTGAATGACACTTGTTTGTGAGAGTTGCATTTGAATCAGGGTAAGTGAATGACAATGTTTTCTACTCAAATGTGTCATAAGCCTGGATCCTACTGACATTTTCTTTGAATTACATTTCAGTAGTGTTGGCAGATGGCACTGAGCTAATCCTATACCCCTACTCCCCTCCCCCAATATCTTGTACCCAATAATCCTATCTATGAGGCAGATGTTCAAGGTTGATGGTAACAAGAGATTTTAACTGAGTCATGAGCAGTTCAAAGGTGCCTTCCTATTTCAGTAATCTTGTCAAGATACAAGGCATTCTGCAGCTGAGTGGATGGAGGGCTATTTACAGAGATGGAACAGACCACAGGGAGGGAAGATGTAGAGACAAACTGAAATTTTGAAAATGTTAAGTTGCAGATAATTGTATATACCCAAGCAGAAATGACTAGTAGGTATCCCCGTATATGAATCTGAAGATGAGAAACAGATATAAATTTGGGAGTTATCTGAACCTAGGAAGAAAAATAGACACAGAAGGAAAGAAGATACAGTATTAACCTCCAAAGAACACCAGCATTTAGGGGTCTAATACAGAAGGAATCAGCAAAGGAGACAGATGGAGGAATATGTAGGAGGTGGCCTATTATAAGAAAACTGTATTTTAAAACTTTATACTTATAAAATAAATAAACCAGGAGTTTGTATACTTTCTTTGTATTACAAAAAGAAAATCATACAATTTCATATAACTAATCAACATCCTATGGTATTTAAAGAATTATATTATTTACCCAAACTTTTGTTTGTTTGAAGCTTTTTTGGATTACATAGCTGTACAAAATGGGATATGTGTCCACATGCATTACAATTTACGTGGCCAGTCTCTAGAGGTGAAAAGGGTTAGTAATATTGCCTGACATACTGACTTTACAGAAAAACCATTCAAGAGGTGGGTAGTCTAATAACCTTAGACTACCTGATCACAGCCTTGATCTTCAGTTGTATCCATGTGAGCAGTTTCCAGGTACCTCTACTCAGAAGGAGTTGCCTAGACCTATAGATAACATGGCCCCAGAGCTAGATGCCGCTTTACAGAAATGGAGCAGAGGGACATCTCCCTAGGTGTCACTGATGGGAGGAAGTAAGAATAAAACCAGAGAGATCCATTTGTGTCTTGCCTGAGGGTTTAGCCTTGGCCAAGTTCACTATGGATTCAGTGAGACAAGAAATGACAATGGAACATTCTGGGGGTGAAAGGGTTTATACCCAGTCTTATTCTCCTGGTGGTAGGTTGAGCACTAGAATCACATCTGCATCCAGCAGTCTAAGGTCCATAATCCACCTCCATCCCTGCCTCTGCCCAGAGCACTGAGAAGAGCTCTTTATATAGTGACTCAGTCAATAACAGTTTATTGCCTAGGGGTGAGGAAGCATTAGCATAGCAGTAGGCCAGTTACATCATCAAGTAGTTTAGGGTCAGGTGAGGATCCTGGCCATAGGACCTTCGATTTTCCCCAGGTTGGAAGCTCTGGCCTAGGACAAAGATGATGATGGACTGGACTATGGTGGTGGCAGTGGAGATAAAGAGGGGATGGATGGAGATCTACTTGGGATTTAGAAGAGAATTTGCAGAGGGATTGAACATGGGAGGCGAAGAAGAGGAAGGAGTCAAGAATAACTAACTCTAGGTCTCTGGTTTTACCACATGGGTTGATGGTACTATCATTTTCAGAGCTGGGAAAACCAAGGGAAGTGGAGGGGAAGATCTAGGAGTAAAATGAAGAGTTACACTTAGAATGTTAATTTGAAGATATCTGTGAGATATCCAAATGCAATGTCAAGTAGACACTTGAATAAGTGAATCTAGAGCTCCAAGGAGATGGCCGATCTGGAGATGTAAATGTAGGCACCATCAGGAGCTAGTGGGGAGGTTTAATGAAAGAATAAAAGTAGAATTAGTATCATTAACAATTAGAGTCTAGACAAAGATGATAGAATCACCTGAGGACCTTTAACTACTGATGTCGCATTCGGATTGGTCTGAGGGCAGCCTGACCTGTAGGGCTTTTAAAAACCACTGCAGCTGATTCTTGAAGGCATAGTTGAAGAGCACTGACTTAAGAGTGAAATCCTTGAGTGGATGGTATCCAGGGAGCAACCGTTGGTAGGGAGGGCCTTCCCTTCTCCACTGTGATGGGAACAAAGTGAAAGATGGGCAAAGATTCAGGTTTTCTAGATTCCAGGGAAGGAGGAAGAGGTTGTGCCCATTATGTGATCCTCTTTTTCTCAGTGAGTGTAAAGCAAAATCAGCTGTGGAGACCAAGAAGCAAGGAGGGCATACGGGAGGCCTGGTAGGGAGGACGTGAGATTTGGGAAGCAGGAAGTAGGCTTATTGCAGGAATGTGGCCGATGGGCCCTCCCTGTCCCCAGGAAGGGACACTGCCACCCCCAGCACCCCCACCACCCAATTCCTTGGCTTGTGAAAGTTCAGACATTTCTGCAGATTTATTGGTGATATGCTCATGGTCCTCTCTACCTCCGGAGTCCTGTTCCTCCCAGGGCTGACTCCTGTGCTGCCTCAGAAACATCAAAACCAGTCACATGAAGCACCTGTGAATGTCTAGACAGTAATTGCAATTTGGTGTAGAGGTGAGAATCGGAAAGACTTACTCTGATTCTAAACTTGCAGCACATCAGAATTACCTGGATTTATTAGATTTCTGTGCAGCAGCCTCAGACTGAGTAGGTCTGGATGGGACCTAAGAACTAGCATTTCTAACCGGCTCCCAAGGGCAGCTGTTTCTGCTGGTCAGGAACCCCACTTAGAGAACCACTGGTTTACACAATAGTTCCAAAACATAGGAGGCTATATTTACTCTCAGAGTTTTACTGACCCCTCCCTAAACCTAATCCCAGTCTCTCTCTACCTCATTGCTTCTTCTCCCTTCCCTTGTGTTCCCCCTTTTTTTCCAAACTCTTCCCTCCCATCCTCTCTCAGGAGCAAATTCTCTTTAATCTCTCATACAGAGCAGTTCAGCAAGCTTTTCTGTTTTGTTGTTTGGGCTCCTCCAACAATCAGACTTTTGGGGACTACATACTTTTCCAAGACCATTCCCTACAGAAAAACTCTATTGCCAGCTTTTAAGATAATACCTTTTTTCATTCTTAGGTTAATATTCACCAAGATCTCCCAGGGCATGTTTATGAAATGGAGGGAAAAAAAGGGCATCTCCCCACTTCATTCACTGTGTGCCTTATCCGACGTGGAAGCCAGGGCATAATTGTAAAAGGGGGCCGGTATGATGAACACACAACCAGATCTGTAGACTGACCCAGTTTTGTGCTTGCATATACTAATTCATAGCAAGGAACTCATAGAGATAGGGTGTGGTAATTGGAAAGCAGGTCAACAGAGAGGTGTGGGGCCATTGCCCAAGTGGAAAAGATAACAAAAGAGGAAATCAGAAGTTGTCAAAATAGAGCAAGGTAGAAAGATGCTAAAAATGCTGCACGTTCGATGTGGAAGGGACGTCCAAGGTGGCCTGGGGCACTGGGTTGAAAGTTATATGGGCATGTACAATACTTATCGAAATAAGAATGCTCAGCTGTGTGTCCGGGCGCCCTTCAGCTTGCTTTACATTCATAGGCAATTCATCCTCCTTAATCACTAAATCACTAATGGGGATCAATACAATACCATGCTAGTGAGGAGAGAGGTGGATGCAGGGAGAATTGTTGGTTAATTTTTTAATTTAATAGTGCTGACCAGACTTCAGACCCATTCCACGAGGGACAATTCTCCAGGGTGCTGGAGAGAGCTGTACCCACAAAGGCAGCAGGAGTGATCTGAGCATTTATTGTGAATTTATCTTATTTTTCTGACCACCCAGGAACTCTGGATTATTGAATGCATTTCCCTATTTGAATTCAGAATATTCTAGATCAATAGTCTAGCATTAGTGACAGATGGTGTGTTCTGAAAGATTTAGATGTCTCATACCTGTGCTGAGTACTCCAGATATGTCTGTGATTGCTCTGCTTGACTGAGCATTAGTCATCCTCAGGGGGTGTCTTTTCTGTTAATAACTTGCTTTGCTGCACCTTCTCCATCACTGATTTCCCCTTACCTCATTCAGTCCTATATCCCAGCACCTAGCACAGTGCCTGGTACATACTTAATGTTTAATAAATATTTACTGCATTCATTTCATAATTACAAGTAAATTTGGTTCACTGCACCTATCACCGTGGTTAAGTAGTAAATGTATTCTCACACCTTACCATCTTGAAAAAAGTAAAAAACACATGTGGTGTGTATGGGAATATGTGCATATGTACATGTGTGTAGATTTCTTTCTCAGTCCTAGCAACTGACACCAAATTAGAATCTGGTATTTCTAACTCTATTCAATATGATTTAACTCATTTTTCCTCCAAACAGAGGAATCAATTAAATTTAATGTAAGAAAAATCAATGGATTTCCAATATTTGGATACTTTTAAGAAAGAGTGAATAAATATGACCAGCGTGTATTCTGTTATGACACTTATACATATCCTATTTGCTTTATAATGATAAATGTAATGGTCTTTTGGACCCTTCAGAACCAAGTAATGCATCCGGCCTGGTATTCCCATGGTGACAGTGACCAGCAACCCTTTCTCTTAGAGTTCCAGGCCAAAATTCCCACCCTCAGGCCAGAGCCAATTATCCACTGATCCATAAATATTGATAATATGTGTCCCTCCATGTCCAGACAATATAATTAACCAAGGGTAGTACAACAATATTATTTATTCATTTACAAATATTAAGGGTCAGTCAATGTTGAATTAGGTACTGGGAATATGGCAGGGAAAAAGGCAGACAATCTTTGACTTTGCAGAGCTTCTTTCAAAGGTTTCACAAATGTTCTATTAATAAACATGAATTACAATTGTGAAAAGTACTAAAATAAGTCATGGCACACAAGGGCATATAATAGGGGTACCTGGCCTAGTTGGGAAGTGGGAAGAGACAAGTCAGTGGCTTATCTTGGTACCCTCACTAGCTTCTAGAATAGGGCTTGCATGCAACAGCAATCAAATATTAATTGAATTTTTATGAAGTTTAAGTATAGCTTATGTGAAAAAGTGAAACTCTTAGTTATTTGACCCTTCTATTTAATAAAACAGCATGTATCACTCTTGCAAGTGTCTGAGTCATTAGAGGCTTATACATCCCTTTTATACCAAATGAGTTACATTCTGTGTGGCATTGCATCAGAAGCAAGACTAGAGATCACAGTAAACATTTTCTTCAATGTCATATACCTACCCCAGAATCAAGTCCAAAGCTGTCATGAGATGTTTCTGGAAGGAACTGGGTTGATAGGGTCTAATCCAGAGTCATATTCTTCTGCCAGTTCATGCAGTTTATAATTCCTTATGTGTGTAGTTTCTTTTTCACTCTTCAAAGAATAGTGAAAGCCAGTATCTCCTTGCATTATGTGTTTCGAGAAGCAGGATTCTTTTTCAATATCAGCAGGGTCCAATTTCACTGGGAGACCCTGCCACAAAAAATAGATAAATAAAACTAAGTTGATAGCTATAAGATCAAACGAAAGTTTTCTTTGCAAAAAGAAAAAAATTAAGCATTCCAACAAGGGTATAGTCTCCCTTTGAGGATTCGTGCTAAGTAAAGAATCTCTGGCATTTTCTTTGTAGAATTGCTTCATGAATAATAGCCTCTCTTCTGAAGATATTTAAGTACACTAAATTACACTAAAAGTCCTTAACCAGCAAAACTGGCAAAATAGCACAAATCAAATAAACTTCCCAACCTGGCCTGTCTTGCAGTGTAATGCAACATGTTTGCAAGGAGTGTAAATAGACCCAGTTGTTGAGGAAGCACATAACTGTGTTTCATGGATTCATTCCATTCCATTCCAAAGTCAATAGGTACAAATGCAGGCCTCTGGAGGGGCTATAATAAACCATTCTAGGAAGACAGTGGCTTTGAGCCCTTCCAGAAAGAAAAAAAAAGCACAAACCTTGGAAATGCCATTCCTTAATATGCTCCAGTGTTTTCCAGCTCCCATAGACAGGAAGTTATTCATAATCTGCCTACCTTACCCACAGCCTGCTGGAGGGCATCAACCCCTTCCGATTTTCTCTGAGACAGGAAACCATCATGATGACACCAATCTGGAGTCACATTTCCTCTGCAGATGAAGCCACTCCTTGAAGAGTAATTACACTCACACAGCATAAATCTTCCTCTTTCTTTAGTGATGCTCAGCTTTTACATAAAGAGGATGCAAGTAAGAATTATTCCTAATCCCCTCACTCAAAATTTCTCCCTTCACTGAAAAAGTGACGCATTTTGCCTTTTTGAAGGGGCCAAGCCATTATTTCTTCCAAAGGATCAGAAACAAAACCAAACTCTGATTGAAGTTGTTAGACAGTCTCTTTGGAAAGAATTTGTACAATAGCCTTCCTGACATATAGTTTTCTTTGATCCCTGAGTTTCCTTAGCTAGGGTTGACTTTAATGACTTTAGAAGCGGGACTTGCTTTAACTTTAAAACAGCATGTAAATAAGCATAAGGAAATTTTCAGCCAAAGTGGTGATGCATAGCCCACCTTCTCCCAAAGAGGTTTTACAGATACTAAAATCAATAGGCTCAGCACTCATTTTTACATGTTTGTTATAAATTCTTACTTTCTCTGGGTGGGGAGGCAAGTGGTAATGTCCAAGGGTGCCTGACATCAGCCCTATAAGTGAGTCTTCAAATTTCTCAGCCCACAATTTTCTTTTTTTAACTACCCCACAATTCCCACCAGGGCAATAGTAAAACAAATTAGATCATTCTCCTTTACAACTTGCCATGTTGGTCACCTGGGAAGGGGGTTATTTACAAGCTATGTTGATCTGTTGTGGTGGCAGAGCTCCTGGGTAAAGCAGGTGGAAATATCATGCCACATTTGCTGTTTTGCTCTTGAGTTTTATTGTGCTGGCAGCTGTTTGCCAGAAGTCACTTAAGATCAAGAAGTTGTCCACAGGTCCATAGTCCTGCCATTCCTATTCCATGAGCTCTGTAGGCCCAGCTTCTCCCCTCAGGTCTCAAGCATTTGAGAAGTATAGCTCGCAGTCCCCACACTTACATGCAGGCATGCACACACACACATACACACACGCTTTCTAGCAGTTCAGATGGTTGTGTTTCTAAAACAGTGAATCACTAGTTTTTTACTGGTAAAGTGTGTTTTTACCATCAATAGTATCTTCCATTTCACTATCTAGGGAACCAGTTATTCCTCCTGGATCTAGTAAAACCTCATTATGCCTCTGAAACTTACTGAAAGTTTACAAGCAAACAATACCAAAAAGCCAACAGAGGCAAAGGATAAAGGTTACCTATTTTTGTTAGCCTATCAAACATAGGGTGTTTTTTGGAGTTTCCATGGTGTTGTAATTTTTTTTTTATCCGAGCTTTGGACACCTGTATTTTAAAGTGACAGATCTGAATAAAAACAGGGAAAAGAAAGCATTGCTTTCCACCCTCAATCTTCTTTTAAAATCATAAATAAATTTAAAATTAAAATCAAGCCTTCCCATTTGACTCCCTCACCGTGTTGTGGATTCATGGTCATGCCCACTGGTTTTGAGGTAAGATTTAATTCAGTTGCAGGAAGGAAAAGGGTGGCCTAGTCTTCAGCTACAGATTTCCTCCCCATTCATCATTTGCTGCTTAAATTGGTAACTTCCCATCAGTAAACCGAAGCCCAAAAGTAAATCCTTCTTTTTCCTGGACTTCTCTCTCACTCTGCAAGCTCCAGACATCCATCGCCACCTCTCATGCTTGCAGTAGGCATTTACTGAGCTGCGTTCCCAGGCACTCTGGGACCTAATCCTCAGACTCGAGAGTCCCAGTCCACGTGGGAGACAGCTTAGTATCCAAATCCTGGCTTCCCGCTTCCTAGCACGGCGGCCTTGAGAAGGACACTCTGCTTCTCTCTTCCTCACTTTCTTCATCTACGAAATGGTGATGCAACGCCTTCCTCTTAGAGACATTATGAGTTTTCATGAGTTCATTTGGTTTTGTACCATACTTAGGAAGGTCCTGGCAGGTAGTAAATACTAAACATATGTTTGTTCAATAAATAATTGAGTCTCAGAACATATAGGGGGATGGATGTTACTGCAGCATCCGCAGGGCACTGAGGGAGCGAGGCTCAACCAGCCTGTGTTGGGAGCAAAAGGGTAGAGGGCAACTCAAAGAAGGAGGAAAAGTTATGAGTATATGATGATAATTAATAAGGACATCAATTTTCTTTAAAAGCACAACTATATTGCTCTTGAAGGAAACTTAATATATAAAAGTTGAATTTAACCTCTTATTAAATAGGTAGTTTCACTTAATGCAACCACTCTTTAAAAAGTAACTTTCCTGATGATGAAAATTTTATTATAGAAATAAGGATAATGAAAGGATAAAAAGAATTCAGAGATCTACAAATCAGAGACACTGTTGACATTTTGGTGTAGTTCCATCTGTTCAATATATTTCGAGTTGTTTTAATTGACAAATAATTGAATACATTGTTCTTTTCAAATATACACACATACTCATATATATGGTAAAAAGTAGACTTTCTCTCTGACCTATCCTCCATCCTAGAGAATCTCCAGAGGAAACCAACTTTAATTGTTTGCATGGATCCAAATATTTTGCTATCATTTTATATATTAATGTCCATATGTATACCTATAGTGTGTGTATATTTTTTTTAACCACAAATGGGATTGTGTTATGCAAGTTACTCTATACCTTAGTTTCTTGCACAATCTACTTTTAGAGTTTTTTTATATCAGTACATACATATTTTTTTAATGACTGCTTGGTATATTTATGCCCTAATTGATTGGTTCTTTTATTTACAAATATCTGGAGTGCTTCCCATTTTCACTACAGCATTTCATGCTATATTGAATGTCTCACATCCATTTTGTATGAATGCATTTCTGTAGAGTAGATATCTGGAAATAACATTGGTTGGTCAAAGTGAATTCACATTTTAAATTTGCATAGATACGGCCAAATTACCCTTTAAAAAGACTGCAGTAGTTTATAATAGCCACAGTACTAAAGATTATCCATTTCTTCATACTCTTCCTGGAACACAGCGTTATAATTTAATATTTATCATTATGATAGGCAAAATATGGTATTTCATGGCTATTTTAGTTTGCATGTCTCTAATTATTAATGAAGTTGAGCTTTATATATACATAATATAAAATGTTATATTTCTCTACTTCTTCATATCTGGAACAATTGAGGGGAGTTAAGGCTTGGCAGGAAAGGACACACATGAATCTTTTTAAATCTTTCAAAAAATTTTGTATGGGTGGAAGAAAGAGATCTTACTGAAAATGTTTTCCAACATGAATAGACAGTTGTCAAAACATGATTTGTTGATTACATCTATCATTACTTATTGATTTGAAATGCTACCTTTATCAATATAAGACCTAATGTACACATCTAGCTCTATGTGTAGTTTTATCTATTACTGTGCCAAAATCAAGTTTAATTATGGCTTTATTTAAATATAACCACAGGAATGCTGCATAAGAAAGAACCAGAAAATCTTACTCATACAACAATAAGCATTTCATCTCATGGATCTGGGTCTTGACTGTGGTTGGGCTCACATAGGCAGGACTGAACTGGTCAGCTCTGCTTCAGGTGGGAATAGCTGGGGAGACTCTGTCCCTCACTGCATGGCTGTGAAGATGCTCTGCTCTGTGTGTCTCTTATCCTCCTGTGACTAGTGGGCTTCCTGGGGCACACTTGCCTCATAGTGATGGCAGAAATGACAAGAGCACATGCTCAGGTGTGCAAGCACATTTCAAACCCTCACTTGCCTCACTCTTCTAATGCCTCTTAATCAAAGTGAACCCAAAGTCAACAGGGGAATGTTCTACCTTTACAGAGAAGGATGACTAGTTACATGGCCAGAGCATGGATACAGGAACAGATGAATTGGGGCAAGAAGTTCAGTTTATCACTAAGAGAAAGTCTTCTATTTTTTATTCTTTTCCAACATTTTGGCTGTGGACTATTTTTTCATGTCTTTTCAAATAAATTTTTGAATAAGCATACAGAATTCTAAATAATCTGAGTAGAATTTTGGTTGGGTTTGCATTGACTAAATAAACTAATTTGGGAAGAATTGATATCTTTACACTAAAGAATCTTTGTGTCCAACTAGAAACATTTTAATGTTTTCATTTATTTGTGCTTTCTTTTGTACCCTTTAGGCAAAGTTTATTTTTATTAAGAAAATTTTCAAACTCAAAAGTAGCAATGAATACCTATTTATGTATCTCCTAGATTCAACAGTTATCAAGATCTTGTCATATTTGTTTTATCTGTCCTTCTTTCCCTTTTTTTGGCCTTAGTATTTTTTTTCTTTTTTTGGTATCATTAATCTACAATTACATGAGGAACATTATGTTTACTAGACTCCCCCATCACCAAGTCCCCCCCACATACCCCATTACAGTCACTGTCTATCAGCATAGTAAGATGCAATAGAATCACTACTTGTCTTCTCTGTGTTGTACAGCCCTCCCCATACCCACCTCCACATTATGTCTGCTAATAGTAATGAGACTTTTTTTTCCCCCTTATCCCTCCCTTTCCACCCACCCTCCTCAATCCCTTTCCCTTTGGTAACTGTTAGTCCCTTCTTGGGTTCTGTGAGTCTGCTGCTGTTTTGTTCCTTCAGCTTTTTTTCTTTGTTCTTACATTCCAAAGATGAGTGAAATCATTTGATACTTGTCTTTTTCTACCTGGCTTATTTCACTGAGCATAATACCCTCTAGCTCCATCCATGTTGTTGCAAATGGTAGGATTTGTTTTCTTCTTATGGCTGAATAATATTCCATTGTGTATATGTACCACATATTTAACCATTCATCTACTGATGGACACTTAGTTTGCTTCCATTTCTTGGCTATTGTAAATAGTGCTGCGATAAACATAGGGGTGAGTATGTCTTTTTGAAATTAGGATCCTGCATTCTAGGCTAAATTCCTAGCAGTGGAGTTCCTGGGTCAAATGGTATTTCTATTTTTAGTTTTTTGAGGAACCTCCATACTGCTTTCCACAATGGTTGAACTAATTTACATTCCCACCAGCAGTGTAGGAGGGTTCCCCTTTCTCCACATCCTCGCCAACATTTGTTGTTGTTGGTCTTTTGGATGCTGACCATCCTAACTGGTGTGAGGTGATATCTTATTGTGGTTTTAATTTGCATTTCTCTGATGATCAGTGATGTGTAGCATCTTTTCATGTGCCTGTTGGCCATCTGAATTTCTTCTTTGGAGAAGTGTCTGTTCAGCTCCTCTGCCCATTTTTTACTTGGATTATTTGCTTTTTGTTTGTTCAGGTACATGAGCTCTTTATATATTTTGAATGTCAATCCTTTATCAGATCTGTCATTTATGAATATATTCTCCCATACTGTAAGATGCCTTTTTGTTCTATTGATGGTATCCTTTGCTGTACAGAAGCTTTTCAGCTTGATATAGTCCCACTTGTTCATTTTCCTTGCCCAGGGAGATATGTTCATGAAGAAGTTGCTCATGTTTATGTCCAAGAGACTTTTGCCTATGTATTTTTCTAAGAGTTTTATGGTTTCGTGATTTACATTCAGGTCTTTGATCCTTTTCAAATTTACTTCTGTGTATGGGGTTAGACAATGATCCACTTTCATTCTCTTGCATGTATCTGTCCAGTTTTGCCAACACCAGCTGTTGAAGGGGTTGTCATCTCTCCATTGTATGTCCATGGCTCCTTTATCATATATTAATTGACCATATATGTTTGGGTTTATATCTGGACTCTCTATTCTGTTCCTCTGATCTATGGGTCTGTTCTTGTGCCAGTACCAAATTGTCTTGATTACTGTGGCTTTGTAGTAGAGCTTGAAGTTGGGAAGCAAGATCCCCCTGCTTTATTCTTCCTTCTCAGGATGGCTTTGGCTATTTGCAGTCTTTTGTGGTTCCATATGAATTCCAGTTTATTGAAGAATGCTGGTGATATTTTGATAGGGATTGCATTGAATCTGTAGACTGCTTTAGGCAGGATGGCCATTTTGATAATATTAATCCTTCCTACCCAAGAGCCTGGGATAAATTTCCATTTGTTAGTGCCCTCTTTAATTTCTCTTAAGAGTGTCTTGTGGTTTTCAGGGTATAGGTCTTTCACTTCCTTGGTTAGGTTTATTCCTAGGTATTTTATTCTTTTTGATGCAATTCTGAATGGAATTATTTTCCTGATTTCTCTTTCTGCTAGTTCATTGTTACTGTATAGGAATACAACAGATTTCTGTGTATTAATTTTGTATCCTGCAACTTTGCTGAATTCAGATATTAGTTCTAGTAGTTTTGGAGTGGAGTCTTTAGGTTTTTTTATGTACAATATCATGTCATCTGCAAATAGTGACAGTTTGACTTCTTTACCAATCTGGATGCCTTGTATTTCTTTGTTTTGTCTGATTGCCATGGCAAGGACGTCCAGTACTATGTTGAATAACAGTTGGGAGAGTGGACATCCTTGTCTTGTTCCCGATCTTACAGGAAATGCTTTCAGCTTCTTGCTGTTAAGTATAATGTTGGCTGTGGGTTTGTCATAGATGGCCTTTATTATGTTGAGGTGCTTGCCCTCTATACCCATTTTGTTGAGAGTTTTTATCGTGAACGGATGTTGAATTTTCTCAAATGCCTTTTCAGCATCTATGGAGATGATCATGTGGTTTTTGTCCTTCTTTCTGTTTATGTGGTGGATGATGTTGATAGATTTTTGAATGTTGTACCATCCTTGCATCCCTGGGATGAATCCCACTTGATCATGGTGTATGCTCCTCTTGATGTATTTTTGAATTCAGTTTGCTAACATTTTGTTGAGTATTTTTGCATCTATGTTCATCAGGGATATTGGTCTGTAATTTTCTTTTTTGGTGGGGTCTTTGCCTGGTTTTTGTATTAGAGTGATGCCTTAGTATTTTTAAGTAACTTCCAGCCATCATGTTCTTTTATCCCTGCATATTTTACCATGCATCTTTAAAAAATACACATATATATGCATATATGTGTATGTGAGTACAAATGCATATATACATATACATACATATTCTTGTATTACAGGTAATAAAATCAAGATTTCCTTTGTATTATCAATGACCAGTACTTAATCCAATTTCCCCTAATTTCTAAAAAATATCTTTCACACTTTCTTTGAATCAATGTCTATAAATTTGATATATCTCTTAAATCTTTCACTGTGTTTTCATATGTTTTTGCATGCTGCAAACTTTATGCTGAAACTGAGTCACCTTCATGTAGCACTTTCCATATTCTGGATTTTGCTGCTTCCAGCCCCTGGGGTCATGCAATGTTTCTGTAACCCTTATATTCCTATAAGCAGATAGTCTGATCTAGAAATGCAATAGGATTCATTTCAAGTGAATTCTTTTTTATTGTTTTGGCAGGGGCCAGAATAGAATGGAAAGCAAGAATCTTACATAAGTCATGCTGTATGCTTCACAGGGCATCCATCCTATTGGGAGATACATAATGTCTGTTTATCACTTTTTGTGATATTTAGATTTATCAATAGTATCAGGTTTTGTCCATTTCATCTATCCATTATGAAATTCCCCATTAGCCTATTAACAAATGATTTTAACCTAGAACCATTATTTCATTAGGGATTGCAAAATGGTGAAATTCTAATCTACCATTCCTTCTGTATTTATTAGCACCAATTATTTTGTTACCTTGAGGTATGTTCATAAAAGAAGTATTAGATATGTGCTTCTTTCGTTATTTCTAAGTTTTCAAAATATTGAGTTGGTTCTTAGCACCCTACAAAGGTAACCAATGAATAGTTTTAAAATCACTATGAATTTATGAACATTGAATTTTTTTGTGTATTCTAATCCTTTGTCATGACTATTATTTTGGATATTTTAATTGTCCTATCCTTGGCCACTAGGAGTCCTATTAAGCTCATTTCTAATTCCTTTTCCGTGACTCCTAGATCTCTGATAACCTCCATACTTTCTGGCAAGAAGTATTTCAGGCTAGTCTTGTATATTACCTGACCCAGTCTTGTACATTCCCTGTGGTGATTCATTTATCTTAAGGAGCCCAACTATCTTTTAGTGAGAGAGCTGGGGGAAGGAATAGTACTTAGACACCATAACCCAGGCTCAAGGGCAGTCATTGCTGTTACACTGTTTATTTTTTCTAGCTCTTTTCAATAGACAGAACTAGAAAAAGTGATTTTTTTGAGAGAAAATGCATCAGGAGTATTACTGATACTTTCAATTTCAATTAATTTTTTTCTAAAGTCTTTTTGTTTGGTATTTTATTATAATGGAAGTAAGTTTCTGATTATTACTGTATGCTGTAATTGGAACATTTCATAGAATTGGAAGGACTAGTAGAAATAGAAAAATATTTTAATAATATTTGTTTGCAGACAAGCATAGTGAAAGCAAACCTCCAAAACTCCACTTGTAGGCCTGTTAAGGCATAAACAAAACCATCTGGGAAAAGACAACCAGTCTCCCCTTTATATATATTCTTTTTAAGTTTCTTGTCATATCTACCCCAAACAGAGGTATTCAACAGTAGCTAGAATGGCCATCGCCCAACATTTAAAATAGTTGCATCCCCCAATGGGGGAACATAGTAGCGAATAGTAACCTAGAGTTCAGCAGAGCCTTAAGAGCCTTAAGTGGTGAGGTCTTCCTGTTTGAGAGTAATGTGTCACTTGTATTGTCAGTTTAGTGCAAAAACATAGTTTAATTTTGGTGAAACGAGATTCATCTCCCACAGGATTAGTAGCTGCAATCGCTGACTTTCCCATTCTTCATGTGTAAACTGCAAAGAAATGAACGGTAGGTAGAAGATCAATGGGAGTCCAGCTCTACTGCAGGGAGAACAACAATGTACTAAGACAAAAACACCTATATTTTGATTCACAAAGCTAACAGCGGCTTTAAATTTTCAGCTTAATTACAGACCAATTATTCCACAATCTTTTCAAATGGCAAAAATACAAAAACTTGTGTTACAAAAATATTGCAGCTTTTGTATACAGTCCTTCCAATACTATCTCAAAAATATTTCAGAAAAAATGCATAACCTAATGAAATAAAAGCACTGAAAAATACCTTGCTAAAGGGAGGTCTGCTTTGAAAACTTATTACCAAAGCTAAACCTTTTTATTTCACACAAACTACACTAAAAAAAATGACCTTATGAGACTGATTCCTAGCTAAAAGGATAGAAGTGTTTATTAGTCTAGAAACAAATACCTTAGCTGACCAGGATGGATGGAAGAGAAACAGAAACTGCCTACTTCGGAAATTCACATTCATGAAATTAATGTTGCTTAAATTCATTTTCAAATGAAAAAGAAAAATTAATTAAACCTGATACAATCCGAACAAACAAATTTCAATTTACAGTTCAATATTATTTACAAAATACTTCCATTTATATAAAATGCTCCAAGCAGCATCTCCAGACAAAAGTTCTTTTAATTTATCCTGACATGCTATAAATGACTAAATTACACTATAGAAGAAATTATTTCATCAGTTTTATTCATTCAATTTAAAAAAGTTTATTCAGTAACTTTTTCTCTCTCTTGGGTCAGAGGAGAAAAAGAAAAGAGCACGCATTTAAGATTGAGAAGAAACACAAGCACAGGAATAACTTAGAGAAACGGGGGACAGGGGTGGCTAGCGAGGGTCAGCAACCAGGTGAACTTCGGGCAGTGCAACGCACTCCAAGGAAAAGTCAATCTTCCTCTGGTCATTTACCAAAGATTGTAAAGAAAAGCTTCATTCTGTAGTCAAACCTTTAATGCTTTCCTTCTTATTCAAAATCAGTCCAGCTGTCAGTCGGCTGCCGCAAGTGTTAACGATACCAAGTTCTGGCAACTGCAATCCAAAGTATCAGATCGTGCCTGAAAGTCCTAAAAAAAGAAAAATGAAAGAATGCCTTTTCCCTTAAGATAAGAAAAAAAATTTAGTAAATAAGTTTGAGAGAAAATAACATTAAAATCTAAAATTTGCAAAAGAATATTATGTAATAAATGGCTTGAAGTTAGAATACAAGGCTTAAATTTTCATTTCTTTGATTTTATTTATGAATCTTTTCTCTGATCCTGCAAATATTGGTTTCTAATGTCATGAACATAATTGCTTATGTTATCTTAGTATCAAATGTCAGTATTAAAATTATTACTTACAATACACTTACTAAAACAGTTGATCTTTTTTTTTCCTTTTTACCTATTTTGCGATTTTTCTTGCCCTTGTGTTATATTCCACTGGGGATATGCAATGAAATAATTCCATTCTAAAGTAACTTAACTGTCTATGTTTAAGTCACTGTATAATGACTTGTTCACAGTCATGTTCATTTATTTCATTTTGGTTTCATTTATTTCGAGGTTGCTTTGTCTCTATAAAACAAAACTGTTTGTATTCGGTTTTGTTTTGTAACTTTACAAAACATTACATGACTCCAAAGTCAAATTTACTAAACAAATTTGTAGATTTACAAATTTAATTGTGGCTTATCTCTATATTTTAAGATATAAGCATGTCTATTCATCTATATAAATGTGTAGCTAATTGCCTACTTATTTACCTCCCCTCTTTCTTAGCTGAAAGTTGTAAACTATATACATTTTTGTGCACCTTGCTCTTTTCCTCTAACAACAAATCCCGGGTTTCCTTCCCTAACAGCATATACAGTATATACAATAGCATACTATTCCATTATATGGATGAACATACTGCATTCAACCAGGTGCCTATGGACAGATATTAAGGCTGTTTACAGGCTTTTCCTATTATGCATAATACTGTAGAGAATAGCTTTGAGTGTATGGTGTTTCATGTGTTTGGGACAGATTCCTAGAATTTATTTCTCCAAGCCTAACTATAAATGCATAACACTTTGCATTACTACAAGTCATATATAATGGTATTTTTTCTTCTCCCCAACATTTCATTAGAGTATGCTGGCAAATTTTTGCATTTTGCCAGTCTAAAAAAAAATGAGAAATAGTACTTCAGCTGTAGCTTTAATTCTTCCCATCTTATTTGAGAAAATTTAAGAGTATCTTCATGTGCTGAAGAAAAATTTAAATTTTAAATCACATATTTAATCTTATATTTTCTGTGAGTGCCTAAAAAATAATTAATATATGTGATTCCTTCAAGACATGGCAAAGAAGCTTTGTAAACATTTACTTACCTTTTCTCCACTCAGCCCTACCATTTCCTATGTCAAAATTATCTGCAATTTTAGTTTTGTGTCATTAATAATGATTTTTAATATTTCTAAATATAATAAGTAATTATAATGCTCTTGTATTTTCATCTTTCTCATTTAGTACATCTCTGAATGACTTTTCAAGCATCAATGTGCAAGTAATCAAATTTCTGAGTCCTTCCAGGTCCCAAAAATGCCTTTTTGTTGATCTTCATTTGTATGACAGTTTTGCTGGGAACAAAATTCTAGGTAAAATCACATATCCATTTGCATGTCCATGATATTATTCCTTTACCTTTTAACATCCAATAATACCTATGAAAAATCCACTACCAAAAAAGCAAGTTTTGTCTATGAAAATACAATTTCAATCTACTCTCATTCTTCTACAGTTAGTATTTTTAAACTTTTGACTTCAAAGTTTTTGTTTTTTCTTTGAAGTTTTGACATTTAAACAGTTTGTATCTATGTATGGGCCTTTTATTCATTTATCGTGTTTGATACACTATGATCTTTTTCAGTTTGACAAGTCTCTCTGGTTCTTTTTTTTCCTCTTATATATTTTTTTCGTTTTTTTTCTGTGTTATCTTGTAATAAAATGCCTTATAGGCGAGTGTTGGATTGTCTAGATGTCTCCCACGCCTTTTATCGTACTATCTTAATATATATGTTTTTATTCTAGAAATTCCTCAATTCTTCTGGAGAGTCTGCTGGCATTCTTTCTTACTCCCCACCCCTAAAATTGTTAATTTAATATGTATAATTATCAGTAATTTCAAGGCATCTTCAGTAATCATGGAGATAGATGAATGTATCCATTATCTTTATCAAATTATTTCCAGATGTTTTATTTAATAGTCACATAATTATACATTTTATGCATGATATTGTGCCCCACATTTAGGTTTTCACTTGCTACCTGTGCAATTCCAGTATCATTGCAAGATCAAATATTTTTTCCAAACTATAGTTTGGTGGATATATACTATTCAATTTTGTGAACAAATAATTCATTAAGGGTATTTCATATTTTTTCCGAGTTTTTCACTTACAGGTAATGCTCTGATGAGCAAACTCTACACATGCATTTTTGCTGCATATCTGCATTTTATTTCCATGGAATAGATAGATTCATTATTCTGAATCAAATACCATGAATATTTTCAAGGCTAATCATACAATTGCCAATTTAAATACACAAATAAATGAATATAATATATATATTTCCTTTTAAATATTTGCATTTCTTAGATAAACAGTTAAAATTATTTTTATGTATTTATGCTCTCATTTCCTCTTATGTGAACTGGCTTTTCCTTTGTTGACTTTCTTTTATATACTTAATGATTTTCTTATCGATTTATTGGAATTCTTTACATACAGGAAAAATTTACTAACATTTTTGTTCTTACAAATATTTCTCTTGTTTGTTATATACTTTAAATTTTATTTCATCTGAAATTCAAGTTTTACATTTATATTAAATAAAATGCATTGATCATTTCCTTTTGGATTTTTTCTTTATTTTTGTTTTATTTTTTACATATTTTTATTGAAGTATAGTTGATATACAATATCATATTGGTTTCAAATATACAACATAATGATTCAACAGTTATATACATTATTAAATGCTCACCCCAACCAGTGTAGTTACTATCTGTCAACATAGAAAGATGTTACACAACTTGTTGATTATATTTTCTATATGCTGTATTTTCATCTTTATGACTAATTTATATTATGATTGAGATTTGTGACTCTCTATTCCCTTTACCTATTTGCCCCCCACTCCAACTCCTCCCCTATGGTAACCAACAGTCTCTTTTCACTGTCTGTGAGTCTGTTACTGTTTTGCTTTAAATAAAACTTTCACATCTAGATACCAAATAAATATTCACCTTTAAAATTTTTATTCTTTATTGTTATGCTTTCTATTTTTAGACTCAGATTTTAAATTAATTTTCAGTGTATTTTGATACACAGGAAACTCACTTTCCCCAAACAGCCAGTTTTCTCAGCTAAATTTAATGAACACTCCAGTAACATGCTTTGATTTATATTTCCTTTATCATGTATTACTCTCATAGATAGATAAATACACATAGTAACATCTTTTTCTAGATCATTTTGACCCATTAATGTATTTTTATACCAGTTATTTAAGTTGTAGTAGCTTTAAATGCAATCCGATATCTAATATCTTATAGGACAAGTCCATCAACATCTCATGCAATAAGGAAAACAGGTTAAAACTTACCTAAATGCCACTTCTAGACCTCAGTTGTTTTAAAATAAGATTTTTATCTCAACAACAGGCATTTGAAACCCATTTGGCTAAGATGTTTATTATTGCAATAGTCACAACAGTTAAACCACTATTACATAAAAGAATAACAACAAAAGTAGGCCTTTTCTCTAGGACATTTTGATAGCATTTGGTGGAGGGCTGTGTACATGTAAATGGTCAATATCTGTTCACATACACTCTCATATTCTTTTCTCTTGAAAAATAAAACCATTCTTTCCTTCTTTTACTCAGTTGTAAATGCAGCTGTCACTTCTTTGTGTGTTCTCTCTGGTTTGTTCCACTTGGAGATGAAGCTGTCATTTCAGCCCATTTAAAAGGGCTTAAATTTAAAAGGGCTGAGGGAAAGCTGTGGCACATT
Source organism: Manis pentadactyla (assembly GCF_030020395.1). Taxonomy (NCBI): domain Eukaryota; kingdom Metazoa; phylum Chordata; class Mammalia; order Pholidota; family Manidae; genus Manis; species Manis pentadactyla. The sequence continues at coordinate 62,728,551 of NC_080034.1, forward strand.
TGTCCTGTTATTCTGATTCTTCCAGAAAGATAAGGTGGCTTTGGGATGTTGATGAATGAGTCCAGGGATGTGATGAATGAGCTGTTGATACATGATATCGACACATGGACAAACTCAAAATAATTTGCCTAAAACTTGCTAAAATAATGGTTCCCTGGCAGGGGTGGGAGGTTGGAAGAGGATATATCCCAGAACGGGTCTGAGCTGGTTCGGCTGAGAAGTACTTTTCGCACCTCAACGTACATATGAATCCCCTGGCGAGCTGTGTCTGTGCAGGTCTTTCTCAGTGGTTCTGAGCAGAGCCTGAGATTCTGCATTTCTCACAGATGGTACTGATGCTGCCCGTCTTTCAACCATTACTTGGAGTAGCAAGAATGGCTCGAGCACTTGTTCTCAACTTTGGTTGCATATCAGAATCACCGAAGAGCTTTGAATACATACATACATACATATATACATATATACACACAAACATACCTGATGCCTGGATCTAACCCCCCCCCCCACCCAGAGATACTGATTTAATTGATCTGGAGTTCAGTCCAGGAATCAGGAGTTTTTAAATCTACTCAGATGATTCTAACGGGCAGCCAAGGTTGACAACTACTAATTCCAAGGGAGGGATAAAAGCCTTACCAGGGAATGAGGAGGAAAGAACCCTGAAAAGGTAATCAGGATGGCAGTTATGACCTGGGAGAAAGAAATGTAATGGACCGTTTCGCTGATCAGAACCAAAATTGACCCTCTTTCAAACATGCAATTTACCCAAGTGTAGTTTATACCTGTAAGGTCCCGCTGTGGTAAGGATGCTTCTGTTGCTTTCACACATGGTTTAGGAATAAGTACCACAGTGATTACTATGTAGGAATATGGGGAATGTTGCCTGCCTGAGATTATAAGCAGAGGGGAGAAAAGTCCTTGCAGCCAAAGAAGCTGACCAGGGAGGCTGGCTGGGCACTTGCCTACGCTTGCCAACACATCCACAAGGATTGTTCACTGAAAGGGGGCAATCTCCAGCCCCCTCTTCCTGTCAGGCAAAATCCAGGCACAAGCCAGGCATGGCAGACTAGGCTGCAGTCTTCTAATATGCCCCAGACTTGTTTTTAAATCATTTTCAATTTGGCTAGTTTTCTATTAATGTGAATAGGTTGGAAACTATTATTTGATCTGTGTTACAGATTTGTATCTGCATCATAGAGTTCTGATTCTGAAATTACTGACACACCAGAATCCTAAAATGTTTAATGAGATGTGTCAATTAATTGTGCTGCTTGGAAGTTTAAAAAGCCAGGGTTTGACAGCATTTTGCTGACAAACGCCATCATTTACAGAGCAATCTTGGCTATTGATTAGGTTCACTATTGCTAAAATTACATATTGGGAAATGAAAAACTTTTTTTTCAGTTAGCTGATTAAATTGCAGTTTAAGACCAAAACAAATTTGCAAGTATATGGAAACAGTCTGGTTTGTTAATGGTCATTATGTTTCTGATGCAGAGGATGCTGTGTACCTGGATAATGATAAAGAAAGAGAAGAGTATGTCCTGAATGACATCGGGGTTATTTTTTATGGAGATGTCAGTGACATCAAGAGTAGAAGCTGGAGCTACGGCCAGGTGAGACATTTAAAATTTGTCATTGTCAAGGACATTCTTACTTAATATTTTTTGTCACATGCATGACTGCAGGGCGCCGTATGTCGATATTAGACAAGCACAATTTCCTGCCTTGCAAGATCTGAAACTCCAAGACAGAGAACCTAGCAGCAGAGATTTAGAAAGGAAACTGCATAATTTATCAGCCAAAATCACCTCTTTTCAGTTATTACAGTGTTACAGAGATGAGAGTTTCTATGGATAACCTGGCATTCCAGTGAGAAATGCTTTGGCATCTTAGTACAGTGGAATCTCATTAGCTCAGATGGAGTGATGTTTTCCTTTTCTTCAAAGGAAAGGTGTTTTGGTAATGATGCAAAGGATACTGCAAGGTGTGTGCCCAACTCAAAGCAATCACTTTTTTTAAGAGTTGGTTTAGGATATTAGAAAATTAGAAATTAGAAAAAGATTTAGAAAAGTGTTACCATTTCGTCAAAGGAGGGTCCACTGGATTTTTATCTTGAGACATTTTATCAGCTGCAACCTCAAGGGACAGTCCAGATATAAAGTAGCAATTGCATTTCATTGAAGATATTCAATAATTGAAACTATTTCAGTTTGGGATCTTCAACCATGGAGCAAAGGAATGCTATCTTTAGCATATCTCCATAAATGAACGCACATCCTGTGATTCAGCAATGAATTTTCATAGGCAATATGAGTGAAGGCGAATATGTCATTTTTTGGCTGACATGATTGGAATTATGCACCATTGTTCTGAGTATCCAAGGGAAGGTTTCACAGAACCTGGCCTCACCAGGTCACATGATACTTTCTCAGCTTCAGGCCTTGTTCTGACTTTTGTCTGCTCTCCCTGCATCCCTCATGCCTGCTCCAGCCTGACCACTGGGACCCATGCCATCACCAGTGCTTGTCTTGTCTGCCTGGCTTTGTGTCCTGCTCCTTCACTCTGACTCCTGAGAAGCACATGCCCAGTACTCAAGCCTGCCCACCTGCTTTTCTGATGTTCTGCCAAGTTAATGATATCTGTGCTCTTTCCCTCTCTTTGGGTCTCTACTTGGCTCCCTGATATAAGTCCTCCCCTCACAGTGACATAAACTTGTGACTATTGCCTATTGTCTGGTGCCCTTGCCTTGGGTTCCTAATTCCTAATCTCTAGGTGTTTATGCCCCCAGTGTGACAATATCTGCAGAGCTAATAAGGAATGGAAGATGTAAAGGTGGGTAGCATGGAGAATTGGGGAGGATCCCAAGCCTGACTACTCCTCAGCCAGTATGCTTGTGGGTAGACACCCTTGAGCACAGCTACTGTCTGTCTCTACTGGAATTCAGAGTCCATTAATTTGGGTCCTTTAGCCCAAACAAACAAGCAAGCCAGTAGTTTTGTAGTAATGCAGGGAAACAGCTAGTTCTATGACTATTTCTTTCTCCTTCCAGTTAGATGCTATCATGTCCCACAGACACAGCTGAGAGATGCTGCTTTGTAAGAACCAGAATAATTAGTTCTTTATATACCCAAGGAAGTAGTGCAATTACCCATTACAGCATCCGTCATGTAAGTCTAGGGTACACGCAGAGCTGGTATTCTAACTGGACTTAATGAAGAATTGCATGGTAATTAGCCATTTAGATTGTGGTTTCTGTCACACATACTTGAGTGGATAATTTGCCACGTTTCTGTCTTAGGGAAATTTCCTGTACAGTGAGGCACAGTGCAAGTGAAATCTTCCCAATTGCTATTTTATTATTATTTTGTGTTTGATCAATTTTTAGAAAATTCTGTTATTGCATGTGGCTAGCAATTCTCTCTAAGGAAATTGAACTGACCACCAAGGCTGTTTCCTTGATAATATAATCTCCATTCTCTAGGTCTTTCTGCCTTCTCTTTGACCCTGGAGTTCACTTGGTCTCAAAAAAGGGGAAACTTTAGACAGACATTTACTATACAAGGTCTACTATTTCCGGTGCATGCTCTCCAGACCTGAAATACCTTCTTGTGATATACCTGACAGCCATTTATTTTTGAGATGTACAGGGACTCATGTTACTTTTGAGGTCTTGAGACTTTGGCCTGACTTTGGTAAATCATTTAATCCTTTGCCCTGGGCACTGCTGCCAATATGTCAGAGAGATCCTCTAAATTATGTTGTACAATTTCTGAAGAACTTCAAGTCAGTTCATGATTCTTGAGTACATCAGCTCTCCACTAGTGCTGTTTGTATTTCTAGGTTGCTTTTAAGTTCTTATTTTTTTTTACTGAAAAATAAAAGAGGATGTCTCCTTCCTTCCACTTTAATATTTCAAGCTGAAGATTATGGGTGTTTACTACACAGGAACTACACATTAGGTTGTGATTTCATTTTAATTTCTGGCAGAGAATGTCTTGCTTACAAAGTGAATATTAAGCTGTTTCTTTTTTTTCCTCCCAAATAGTTTGAGGATGGTATCCTCGACACTTGCCTGTATGTGATGGACAAAGCACAAATGGACCTTTCGGGAAGAGGGAATCCCATCAAAGTCAGCCGTGTTGGGTCTGCAATGGTAAGCAATTATCACCGATGACTAAAATATATTACACAGGTCATTTGCCTCGATATAGATGCCAGTTCATTAAGAGCTGGTGAAATGGTGACCTACACTTAATAAACGTTTGTTTCTAAGAGACTGAAATTCCCTGAACTTTTCATGTGCTATTAAATAAAATCTTATCTCAGTACCATATGTTTTTTTGGCTTCAGACAAATGATGATAGATGATATTATATTATAGGCCACTTATTCTTAAGAATCTCTTGCCTAGGGCCTGGGGAGTCCATGACAAAATGTTAGTGACTATAATCAATGAAACAAACAATCATCAAGGAGCACCCCAAAAATAAAAATGTGCAAAACACGGTTTTTCTCCATTTTCACATCCACAGTAAGAGTGAAGAAATAAATGGCTCTTTCGAAGTCTAGCTTTTGTTACAGTGGTACCTCACCATAGGGCTTTACAGCTTATGAAATGGGTATTGATTCTACACAGGAACTACAAAGGAACTACACATTTTTAATCTATAACCCAATTAAAAGAATTAGAACTAGACAGAATCTATTGCATGAGGTAAATACAATGGGCATTGCTCAGGCTGTTTTGCAAGTTAGGAAACAATGCGATGACAGATGAAAATAGTGATAAGGCCTCAGCTAGAGCCTAGGTCTGCTGACTCAAAACCTAGACATTTGTACTTCCCACGCTGCTCTCTCTAGGAGATGCTGAAGCATCTTCAAGAATGCAAAACCCCTGCAGTGGAACAGATTCGGGAGAGGAGACAGAATCCCCAGGAGAGGGAAGGTGGGGGGTCAGGTGTGTGAGATGGATTAGATGTGATACCCAGGTCCTAGCATCCTGGACTGTACCGATACACAGAGTGCACAGACCCTGCCCTTGGTGCATACAAGCATACCAGCTCTGATTCATGTGCAGAATATTCCTGGAAAAACATTAAGCTAGGTACTATTTCACTCAATCAAAGACTGAGCAATAAAAGATCCCTATATTACCAATTTCCATAAGTTTTTTCTTTTAAATTCTGTCTTTGGAAGAATTTTGAGTTTAGTTTGAGTGAAATAGAATCAATACTGTTAATGTAAAAATATTAGACAGGAATGATATGAAATTTAATTTCTGCTTAGCTCTTAAGTTCTTTTGTTTTATTAATAATTAAGCTACATGCACATTTAAGAAATAGTGGAGCTTAAAAGGGTAAAAACCAACATCTAAAGGCAGTTTTGTTTTCTGTCATTAGTTTACATTGCAAAATGAAAAGACAATGAATTCTAAAGAATTTGCAAATGTCTTTATAATAACTGTTTATAACAACCCACATTAGACCTGCAGTCAGTTGCTAATTTTCTTGTTTCACAGACAAGTTCCCCTTTTTCCTCTCCTTTGAAGTTACCATGACAGGAAGAAATAGCTAGCAGTGCTGAATACAAATTAACTCCTCCTTAAGCATTCTAAATTGGTATGCTCATCAGCCTGAGCTTACTCAAACATTGTGTGTATTTTTACTAATCTAAAACCACTGCCTAACATAAGCCAGTGCAGAGGGAGACAAATAGGAAGCAGCTAACCCAATACTTTCTGTAGTGGCATTTGGCCAAGTGGAAGCTATTTTAAGTCTTGAATTAAGCACATAATCCTAATGCAAATTGCCTTGAAATTTTATTAATCATAAAAAACCTATGAAGTTCTAATTTTGAAAATCTGTAACCCAATTAAAAGAATTAGAACTAGACAGAATCTATTTGAGGGGTGGTTTGGTTTGGTTTTAATTTTGTAGGGGGAAGTGTTCGGGGTCAGGGGACAGAGGCCTGGGCTGTTTGGGACTATATCTCTATTTCTATCACCACCATTGTTTACATAAACAAAATTTATGTTTGATAGTTTTCAAAACCCTTTCACATCTATTATTTCCTTTAATCCTTAGAAATGTTCTGTGATTTTTTCCAAAATCTATTCAGTTATAATGATCTTAGAAACTAAAATATTGAGCCTCCAAAAATCAATGAAAATGATGGCATTAAAAAAAAAATCAATTGCTTTCTGGTCATACTAGCAATCCCTCTCCTGTTCACAAATCCTAGAAATCTAACATGAAATTGTAAAGCTAAGTAAATCTTTACAATTGTAAATTTACATGAGTAAAGCTAAGCAAAGACTAAAAGGAAAAAGAAGCAAAAAAAGATAAAAATTCTCAACTTTCTCAATTAAACATTTGCCTAAAATATGAGAAACAGATTTAGAGAGCCCAGAAAGAAAATGTTTATAGTGCATGAGTCTAGCCAGAACCCTGATTCCAAGGCAGTTGGGCCCGTATCCATTTTCTCAAGGGGCTGGCCCTGTCCACTGGAAAAAAGAGGCCGCTGCACGATTGTCTCAGGAGTTCTTCTCAAACATCTCCCCAGCCTGGTCACTGAGTCTGGAAATTCCTTGCACAGGCTGCAAGCACTAGGACAAAGACGCATCATGACATGCAAATGCTTTGAGAGGGGTAACACATTGAGCTTGGTTCATGCTGAGATGGAAGTGATGGAAGGCAGAAATTTCCTGGGATCAAATGCTGCCAGGAAGGAGTGGAGATGAGCAGCCTGGCCCTGGCTGGACACCAGGAGGAGGCAGAGTGGGGACAAGAGGCACAACCACATGATTGGGACCCCCAAAGACAAATTCATCTACTGTGGTCACGGCAAACTCTAGGACTAAAGATTAGCAGGAACTTGCAGAGAGTATGTGGGTACACGACGCTGAGTGACCACAGATAATACTTAATGTTGTATAAACTTCCTAATGGCAATAATAGTAATTTAAATCTGAATTTTTAAATGCACAATATCCAGATGAAAGTCTCTATTGTCCAATGTCTATGACCTTGGACAGTTCTTTGCTGTGGGGGCAGTCTGTGCACAGAAGGATGTTGGGCAGCATCCCTGGCCTCAACCCAAGAGATTCCAGTAGAACCTCCCGCCACCAGTTGCAACAATGAATAATCTCTTCAGATATTGCAAATGTCCCCTAGGAGTCAAGACCACCCCTCTGTGAGGACCACTGTGGCTCAGTTTCCCTAACCTTCTCTTCTCGCCTGCACAGAGGATCTGTCTTTTTACCAAAATCTGCTGGGTTTCACTCTTCCAGTGAAGATAAAGTGGAGGCAGCATCACATGGGAAGGGCCCTGGCCCTGTGGGATCAGACCTCTCTCTTCTGACTGCCACTGACTTACTGCATGGCCCTGGGCAAATCACTCAGTCTTCCTAGGCATCACTTCATCTTTAAAATGAATTTCTGTCTCTATATTCAAACCATATTTGTTATCCCCAGTGGCAGGAAAAACATCCTTTTTTTCTTCAAAGCAATGCTCTGCTTTCTCTTATTTTTCCTCTATTTAGTTCTTATTTTGAATTTCATTTTCTTCACTTTGATGTCAAAATCAGAAAATTTTATGACAGTGTAGAAGTCTTGGGCTATAGGATTTTCCCAGAGGAAAGAAAGTCTAAAAATCCTGTAATCTAATTGAGGGGTGGGGCCTGGGATGTCAGAACCTCACCTAAGTTGACTTTATGTAGGCTCATCTAAATACTGAGTGGTTCATTTTACCAAAGCCCTACTGAAGACTGATTTAAAAGAAAAATTTTTTAGAGAGCAAATTGGGAAGAAACTTGCCCAAAGTTATACTTCGTTCTTTAAATTACATCGATCGCTGTTTCCTTCCACCTTATATTTGATGTGACAGTCCCCTCCAAGAACATTGCCAGGAAGTGTGTCAGGAAAATTTTAGAAGGATGCTTTGCGCTATCAAAAAAAAGCAAAAAGCTATTTCACTTGCAGGGTATTCAGTAAAGCATTCCATCGCTGACTCTGACTACTTTGAAGCAACTAGACATGGATTCTGAGCTCTGGTCAGACTATCAAAACAGTTGTCCTATGCCATCCTGTGACAAGAACAGCATGGTGCTGGGGGGAAGGGAAGACAGTGACAATAGCATGGCATCACTGTTGGGGGGCTACCTGTCGGGGTCTTTTTCTGACCCATTACTGATTGGATCTGGCAGCAATTATGGGCAGAGAAGTTGTCCAGGGAGGCACACCGCTGCTGTGATGACAGCGGCGGCCGCAGAAACTTACTCACTGCGAAACCCCTGACATCTCACCTCAGCACAGGTGTGCTCCTTGGGTTGAGACTTTATCAACAATGTGTTGAAATTCACGCAGCCCAGTCCCTGAGATCTGGAAGGCTCTCCACGGGTCTTCTACGGAAGAAGCAGAGGCCATTGGAAATGACGTCACTCAAAGGTCACCCAGCAAATAAGTGGCTGATCTGGAACTAGATATTGTCCTTGTTCTCAGATCTTATTACTTCAGAGGGCCGCTACATACGCATCAGTGCCAATAACACAATTACTACTGCAAATTAACTAGAATAAAAGGGCCTACGAAAATGGGGTCTAGAATAGGTGAATTTCAAAATGGGGGAATAAGTGAAGAAAGGTGTAAATCAGACAATTCTCAATAGCCAAAGGCATTGGGTCTATGAGGGAAGAGTGCCCAGAGAGGTCAGGTACCAAATATGGTTTGGTGGTGGCATTGGGGGTTCCAATAATGATGCCAGTGATGGTGATGGGAATGGTGATGTTGATAACAGTGATGGTGGTGGGGTGGTGGTGGTCACTGCTATGAGGATGCTGATGGTAGTCAAAACAACAGTAACCCTTTCATTCAATAAGTATTTATCGACAATCTGCCAATCCAGGTACTAGGGTACAACTGTAAACAAAACATAGATTCTGCCTTCACAGAGCTTACCATCTATAGAGAAGACAGACTCGTAAGCAGAAAATTTCAACACAGCATGGCAAATTCTCAGATGAAATAAGCACAGGGTGGTATGGGCATGCAGATCTCTCAGGCTTTGTTCAAAGCTTTCCCAGGATTAAACACTGGCCTAACTGTTGGAATATTGCATCCACAGGTAGGAGAATGGCTGAAAAGGGCCCATAGCAATAATGAATTATGCTATTATTCGTGGAAACCCTTTTCCATGGTAGAAATAATGCCCACATAACCTGTCACCAAACCACTGCAGGAAAATGTAGTCAGGGGTGATCTGCACCTCTGGAGAAAGATACTTTCCTCATTTGAGTCAATTATAATTTTAAAAAGTGACAATGCTGCAAAATTTTGGAATGAGAGAGGGGAGGAAAAAAATGTCAATATAATTACTTATTTTAAAATTCCAGCATTTATACTGTTGCCAGCTGGACTTTCCTGCTTCCCTTGAGGTGTACACATTTATTTTTAACCCTGGTATTTTGCTAATATCGAACCACAATGCCATCATTAATCCCCATTAATACCCTGCTCTGACTGTGCCTTTTGGGAACTAACTCAAGACTGAACTTTTTTTAACCAATTGATGTTTCGTGTACTCTTTAACGTTATAAAATATATCTTTAACTCCAGCTAGTAAATCAAACTGACCACAACTGGAGGTAGGTCCTGGAGTTTCCTGGGGTCCAAGACAAGATGAATGACTGTAGAGCTTTTGGACAAAACGGACTTCAGGCCTCTGATTCTCAAGCCTATGTGACCTCAAAGATAAACTGAAAATAAAGTTCTTTTCACTCTATCTTTCTTCCCCTTGTCCCAATATTTAGAAAATTTTTTTTCCCATGGCATGAAAAAGACAATAATGACATCACTCCTTTGATATTTTGCCAAACAGCTCCACAGGACGCTTACTACAAAATCATATTTTTATTTTCCTCTAATTGTTTACTTGTACATATTCTGAGAAGCATCGCATTCAGCAAACCTCTTCATGTAACAAATTATCATAACTATTCAGCTTACATTCTAACTTGGGTTCGAAATTCCACTTCTCAGTCATCCCAAATGAACTTCAGAGTCAGAAGTAAATACATGGAGTCTATTCCCTGTTCATACAGACCAACTACAGCACAGCTCCCTAACAGTTTTATTTTTAAAAAATAAAATAACAATTTTTAAAACACTCTGCTGCTGCTCCTTTGGTTTATAAGCAGCTAAGATCCCTTTTCTTGGAGTGAAGTGCCCTGGAGATGCTCAGTGGCTCTTGTCCCTGGTTATTTCACCACCACTAAGGAGCTTTCTCACATTTCTCCATATAGATCTTATTTTTGGAAAATTTTTGTCTATCCCAAAAGCATGATTATGTAATAATAATTTGTTTCCCCAGTCTTGTGTCAAAGATTTATGTAACTGCCAATCAGGACTTGCAATGGCTGTGGTGGTGGTGATAACCACTCCCGGATAATCTGGGAGAGCACACTCACTATGGCTCAGTGCTGTCTCTGGGAAGGGAAGGACAGTTTCCATTTGGAGTTTTGGAAGAATGACACACCTGCACCACTACCTATGCAGATGCTCAGGAGTTATAATTTCCAGGCTGGTGACCATTACCAGAGGTAGGCTCCATGATGGATTTGAGGTCCGGACGCAGTTTCTGAGTCTCCAATCCTACTGGCTTTCTTATTTCAAATTGTGCTTTTCTGTCACCATGATTCGTGCCCAGGAATGTCAGGAATGACGTTCCTCACTTTGGCATAGCAGAAAAACTAGAAGCCTCTGATCCCCTTTGTAATCTTCCCAATGGTGACCTATCTCAATCAGTAGAGGCTCCTAGTGATGGCAATTTTGGAGAACCTACTGGTTAGGATTAATTAAAAATGGTACTGTAGTCCAATAGGTCAAATATTAAAGTTCCAATTCTGAAAAGATTTTTTTAAACCCTTAAAGTTGGAGTCAAGGTATCCCTAAGCATGGGAAGCATTTCTACAATTCAGGAATGACTTGAGGGAATCCAGTGATGAGTGGGAGGGGCAGAATCGGGACAATCTCTAGTATATTTCAAACTAAACATAATACCATAAGGTCACCGTATTCACTAGGGATTTTCATTTCTGTTTTTTTTTTTTTGAAGAATTTTTAGTATATTGGAAGCCAGTGGGCAAATAGAATTTGCCTAACAGACATTGTTTTCATAGCTAGTTTGGAGAAATTATATCCATTCCATAAATAACGACTGTGCAGATGAAAAGACTGAGGTGTCAGGAAGTCAAATGACTTATCCAAGGTCCCTGGCAGAATTCCAAAGGGATCTCAGGTTACCTGACCCCACTGTCCCATTCACAGTGTTACATTTCCCTGGATTTGTCCTCCAGCTGTCCTCTCTCCGTATCACATGAGCTCCTTGGACATAAATATAATGCCTTTTCCAAGCCCTGTCTGATTCAGTCCTCTATCAGGTGAGGGTAAGGGCAGTGAGGAGACAATGAACTGTTCAGACATCATTTTCTTCTCTTAGGGTAAAAGCCAGCAATGTAATGAAGTTTCCATTTGTGGGCTAACAGCTTGGTTTCTCAATTATTAAGGTTACATTTCTTATGCCCGTTCTCCCTATACTTTTGGAGAAACACAGACATTTATTACAAGCCATCTCTCGAACGTGATAATCATAGTCAATTTAAATGTCTGCTTTCCCTGAATTGCTTCCTGGAATGAGGTTTCAATGCTGCATCTATTTTGTAATCACAACGGGCTATTTCTGAAACGCGAGGATGTTTTTCCGCACACCCTCACAGTGTGCAGCTGGGGCTGCTCTTCTCTCGTCGCACATCCCAGGACAGACGGAGTGAAGCAAAGCCGGCACTGCCCCGGAGGAGATGCTCGCTGCCGTTCGCACTTTGGGTTGCCGGCTTGCCCTTGCCTTCTCCTCTCTCTTCCCTTGAGATGCTTCTCCTTCCCTTTTCTGACTCTGCTTTTTCCCCTTTCCCATCCATCTATTCCTGTCATTCAAATATATTTGGGGGCCTATTCCAAACCAGCCCCACGCCAAGCAGCAATGGAAAAAGAGGATGCTTAAAGAGCTTTAAGTGTCAGTATCTCTCTCTTGATCCCCATTTGGTTATTTCTCATGATTATCAATTAGGAAAATATGTGTTGACCAAATAAGAATCCTCAGTTACTAAGGAAGACAAGGTTAATAATCTCTAGTTGTAGTAGTTTTCATTAAAAATTAGTTTAATTATCCACCACTGTCAGAGCTTGTGTCAAGTATGCTACCAAAGAATATTTGCATAACAGGGGTTATATGCATCATAGTATAGGTTGGGGTTAATTCGTGAGCTTTTATAATTGGAGCAAAATTTACACAGTGAAATGAGTGGATATTAAATACAAAATTCAATGAGTTTTGATTGGAATAATCACCACTACAACCCAAATACAGATATTGCCGGAAATGTCCCTATGTTCCCTTCTAGTCAATCCACACACCCCCACAGGCAACCACTATTCTGATTTCTTCCAATAGATTAGATTTGCCTGTTCTTAAACTTCACGTAAATGGATTCATACGGTGTTTACTATTTGGGGCTGGCTTCTTTAACTCTGTCGGTTCTTGTACATGGCTTTAATTTGTTCCTTTTTATTGCTAAGCAGTATTTCATTGTACTCTACATCACAATTCGTCTATCCATTCACCTGTTGATGGATATTTGAGATGTTTCCAATTTGAAGCTATCGTGAATACAGCTACTCGGAACATTTTTGTACAGGTCTTTTTGTGTACATACATTTTCATATTTCTGGGTAAGTAGCTAAAGGCAGCATATCTAGGTCATAGAACATCGATATATTTAACTATAAGAATCTGCCAGTTTTCCAAAGTGATTGGACCATTTTACATTCCTGGCAGCAATATATGACAGTTCCATTTCTTCCACAACTTCTCATGTTCTTGGTGTTTTCAGCTCAGCCTTTTTAATGGTAATCATTCTAGTGGATATAAAGTAGAATCTCATTGGGGTTTTAATTTTCATTTCTCTAATAAATACAATATTGAGCATGTTTTCATGCATTTATGGGCCATTAATGCATCTTTTTTTGGTGTGCTATCTTTTCAAGTCTTGGCCCATTTTCTCATTGGATTGAATCTTTTTTTTATTATTAAGTTGTAGTTGCTGTCTATATGTTCTGAATACATGTCCTTTGTCAGATATTTACAGAAGCTATTTCCCTCAGAACATGCCTTGTTGTTACATTTTCATAATGGTGTATCTTAAGGAATGAGTTTTTAAATTTTATGAAATTCAATTTTTTTAATTATTTGAAGAATCCTCCCTAAGAAATAATTAAATCCACAAAGTCATGAAGATATTCTCCTATATTTTTTGAAGCTTTATAATTTTAGCTTTTACCTTTACATTTATGATCCATCTTGTGTTATCTTTCTATGTGATATAGGGGTCAAGGTTTACTTTTCCCCAGTTTACCATTTATTCTAGCACCATTTGTTGAAAAGACTGTTGGGAAGGCTTTCATTTGTTTCAAAGGCTTTCATTGGTTGAAAAGATGGTCATTTCTCCCATTGAATTACTTTGGTGACGGTAGAAAATCAAACAGTGTGTGATCATGGACTTATTTCTAGACTCTGTGTTCTGTTCCTATTCCATTCCATCAGTCTGTTTGTCTATCATTACATACCATACTGTCTTGATTACTGTAGTGTTATAGTTAATCATCAAGTCAGGTAGTCTTCCAACTTTGTTCTTCTTTTTCAAAATTGTTTTGGTTGTTCTAGATCTTTTTAATTTCTACATAAATTTTAGAAACAACGTGTCAGTTTCAACAAAATGTCTGTTGGCATTCTGATTAACCCATTTCTTTTGGTCTGGTAAATACACATTAAAAGGTGACCTGCACTCACCATCCACAGATACCATATCCCCTCACTCAGTAGAATTTATTGAGTGCCCACTCTGTGCCAGCACTAGGAAAACAAATCAAAACTGCGTGGTGCTTTGCCTCCTTTTGGGAATATACAGCTGGTAATGGGACTAAAACCAACCAACCAAGGACACAAGGCAATGTGATAGACAGGAGCATACTACTGAGCAAAGAAAACTCTGTGAGCACAGAGAAAGGACCTCCAAATCAAAGTGCCAGTTAAAGATTTCCAGAATGAAAGCCAGCTGCGTTTTAGAGAATCAAGAGGTATGCACCAGGTAAAGAAAGGGCTTCAGTTTGGAAGGACATTACAGGAATAGAGAATATTTCCAATAGTGCCAAGGCAGGAAACAGCCTGCAGTTAAGGCTACTACTATGAAAAGCCAAGGAGATGTAGATGCCTTTCCTTCTCTTTGGACCAACACCCATGTGAGTGCTTTGAAAAGCCAAAAAAAGATCAAAGATGAGGAGCCAGGCAAGGGAGAAAATGGAATTCCTGCCACCCTATTTCTTTCTCTGGGATGTCTTTGCTGGGAGGCCTGCCCATGGATACCTGCCTGAGAGCACCTCATCTTCAGCTCATCTACCTTTCTGTCCTCACCAGATAATTTAACAAATGGTAGAGCAGACACAAGAAATATATCTCTACCTTCCCAGACCAATGGGTTTTCAAATTTTATTTTTTGCAACTAATTTTTCAAACAAATACTAGTTGAGCTCAAATACATAAATGAGAAAAACAGAGCTGTTATGGAGAGAGATGGTGCCTGACCTCCCTCCCCCACCACGACCACAACTCAGCCATCTCCTTCCCCAACCCCCAACATACTGACCTCTGAGGTTATTTTGCAGAACCTTGTAATGTCATAGGCACAACTGACATCCACTATACAACTTCTCTCCACAATTAAGATTGGGCACCACCAGACTGCTGCTTGAAGCTTGTGGTTCACAAAACCAGGAAAAGATCTTATTCAAGGAATAATTCTCTTTCCTAAATTTAATTCTCCACCAGTGTAGTTAGTTCATGTGACCCAAAATTTATATCCAATGGTCTTCATGAAGCTATTATAGACAGAATTAGTTATAAAACTGGATTCTACAAGAGTTGCAGAAATCCTAGCCTTTATGAGAACATAACTTTTTTTTTTCCTTTTATTACATTGAACATTTTTTTTGGTATCATTAATCTACAATTACATGAGAACATAACTTTTAACAATGAAATTTAACAGAATATAGTAGGTTTATAATAGAAAATTCATTTCATCATAGCCATATAAAATGTGCTCAGAGGATAAGAAAAATACCTTTACATATTTAAAAAGAAGCAGAAAAAATAGTAATCATACAAAATGCAAAGCTATGTGCTATAGGAAATTAGAAAATCAAAAATGTCAGATTTCTTTATTTTTCAGTATCAAGTTAAAATCTTCTCAGTCGTCCAAGACTAAACTCGGACAGAGTCCAGTGCTTGTTAATGCTTTAGACTCTTCCTGTCCTTTGAAGTCCACAGGAACCCAGGGCTTTTTCAGAGTCTAGGGTGAAGGTCTACCCAGTACAAACTCCAGCATCAGGTCCTAAGGTTTGAATAGGCTCTCTGCTGATAGCTCCACTTCAGAACCAGCACAGGCCAGTGGCCTTCAGTGATCCCGTTTAAAGGGTCTGTCACCCAAAAAACACTGCATTTTCTTCCTGGATTTCCCACAGTTCCCCAGTCCCTGATGGTCCACCTTCTGAATGGTTGGCCACCCTTCCAGCCCTCCAAGAGCATTGCTTCTGCACCTCCCTATATTTGAGCAAACCCAGTTTAATCACTCCCCATGGACTTAAGCCTTGAGTTCAGAGAGGCGACCCACCCTACTGGGCACAAAAGGAATTTTAACTGTTATTTTTCCCAGGGTGAATATTTGGGGAAATTCTAAACATTTTTAAAAGTGTGAAGAAGGAAATAATAATTATATATATTCTCACTGCAAGAATTAAACCCAATAATATCTTGGTACACTTTCAGACTTTTTATGAAAGATATTTTTTACTTTTGGTTAAAAAGATAATGCCCTCTAAAAAGAACTTGGACAATCCAGAAAAATTTAAGGATGAAAATTTTTTAAAAACCTTTCAAAAAAATCACGACAAATTTCACCACCAAGAAATAACCATTATTAATATTTGATGTATATCATTCCAATTTGATATATATATTTAGTTTTTAAACCACAAATGATATTATACTATTGATGCTACTTTAGTTAAAAAGTATTAACTTACTTTTTATAGCTTTATTGAGGTGTAGTTGACAAACAATTAAGTGCACATATTTAAAGTAAGCAGTTTGATAATTTTGGTGCACCCATGAAAATGAAAACAATGAACATATCCATCACTTCCCAGAAGTTTCCTTTGTAATTTCTCCCTTTGACAACTCCCTGCTTTGTTTACCATCTCTGGGCAATTGCTGTTTTGCTTTCTATCATTACCCACTGATTTATATTTTCTAGAATTTTACGTAAATGGAATCATGCAGTATTTACTCTTTTTTTGTCTGGTTTCTTCACTGCTTCTTTAAGTCATTTGGAGACTAATCTATGCATGTTTGTAGCAGCATTTCATCCCTTTTTATTGCTGATTAGTGTCCCATTGTATAGATAAACCACAATTTGTTTATCCACTCACTGGTTGATTGCCATTTGATTTGGGCTGTTTCCAGTTTTTACCTCTTACAAAAAGAAGCATTCATGTAAAAGCCTTTGGATAGTCATAGCTTTATTTCTCTTAGATAAATACCTCGGAGTAGGAAGACTAGGTTGTATGGCAGGATATATCTCTTATATTTTTATAAACTGCTGACATAACTGTACCATTTTAGATTCCCACCAGGTTCCCCAGCACTTGATATGATTGGCCTAAATTTAGACTTTCTAATATATATGTAGTGTTACCTCATTGTGGTTTTAATTTGCATTTTCCTATAACTCCTGACAGTAAGCATCACTGGTTGTGCTTATTTGCTATGCATACTACATCTTCTTTGATGTAGTATCTGTTCAAATATTTTGCCCATGCTTTTACATTTTGTTCACTTCTTTATCATTGATTCTCAAGCACTCTTTACATATTGTGAAGAGAAGTCCTTTATCACATATGTGATTTACAAATCTTTTCTCCCACTATGAACTTATCTTTTCATTATCTTAGCAATTCCTTTCAAAGAGCAAAAGTTCTTAATCTGATGAAGTCCAATTTATAAATATATTTTTTATGGAACACTCTTTTGGTATTATATCTAAGGAATCTTTACCTAACCAAAAGGTACAAAATATTTTTCTGTTTCCTTCCAGAAGTTTTATAATTTAAGGTTTTACACTTAGACCTATAATCCATTTTGAGATAACTTCTGTATATGGTACAGATATGAATCAAAGTTCATTTTTGCACATGGATATCCAATTGTTCCAGTCTGCATGTGTTGAAAAATTATTCTTTATCCATGATTAACTTTTGCAACTTTGTCAAAAATTGGTTGAATATATTATTTCTGGGGTCTATTTCTGTGTCTCTATTGTGTTCCATTGGTCTCTTCTTATTTATGCAAAATTCTATCACAATATTTAACATGAAGTATTTTATTTAATTATATTCAAATTCTATTCAATTTTACATTTTATTTAATTTTATTAAATTTTACCTCACAGAAGAAAAAACTGAATTGCAACAGAACAAATTTTTAAACTTCGAATACATGTTTCTTCACTATAAGAAATATTATTTCCTAACGGACACCTCTA
The DNA here is from genome assembly GCF_030020395.1 of Manis pentadactyla. Lineage (NCBI taxonomy): Eukaryota > Metazoa > Chordata > Mammalia > Pholidota > Manidae > Manis > Manis pentadactyla. Next base: position 62,746,258 of record NC_080034.1, read on the forward strand.
AGGTTATTGAAAATTATGAAAACCATTATGAGAATAAAGTAATTACATATAAAGTTATGTTTTAATTTTAAATGGTGTCATTCAACTAAGAGAGATCAAAACATTAGAACATTAGCATTTCCATTTTTCTTTTCCTCTTTCCTCCCTCATGTCTAAATTTTTCTTAGGATTATAATTATTTTTAGATTATCAAGTTGAATAATTCACATTCATTCTGTTACTATCGTTCCCAAAGATTTTTAAACATATATGGATTTTTCTCATCGCTGGATCTTTTACCAGAGGCTCTGCTTCTGGGCTCTTCATTTGGTTCAGCTTTTTATTATCTTGATATCACTTTTCAAGTAGTTTGGTTGTGATTGGTACTATATTCCCTGAGATCCTTCATGTTTGGAAATATTTGCTGGCTGCATTTATATTTGCAGAGCATTTTAATTATGCATAATATTTTTAAGTCAACCTTCCTCTCAGGACTATACAAATACTGATTGACTATGTTTTGCCATCATTGCATGATTCTGTGGAGAAGTGTGAAGCAGCCTGATTTCCTCACTTGTTGCTAAGTTGCATTTTCTGTAGTTATGACTGAACAATTATTCTTTAATCTTTAGGTTCAGAAAGCTTAATTAAAGTTCCTAGGCAATGAGAATCCTGAGTCAAATTACCCTGGAGCATAGTTTGCCCTTTCATTGTATATATTCAATTTTTCCTCAATTAGGTAAAATTTTCTTATATTATGCTATGGATTTTACTTCCATTTCATTTTATGGGTTCTCTATTTTAAATATACTAATTATCCTTATGTTGTGCATTCTTGCCTTCCATAACTGCGAACTTCTCTCTAAATAACTTACTCTCTTAATCTTTTCCATTAGTATTTATCTCAAGCTCTTCTTCCATGTCATTAATTTTCTTTTTTTTTTTGTAGATAATTATTTTTTATTGAAGGGTAGTTGACACACAGTATTACATTACATTAGTTTCAGATGTACAACACAGTGATTGAACATTTATATACATGATAATTCTAGGTACCACCTATCACCATACCAAGTTGTTACAATATTTTGACTATATTCCTTATGCTATACATTACATCCCGGTTACTTATTTATTTTACAATTGGAAGTGTGTATTTTTTTTGTGTGTGTGTGAGGGCATCTCTCATATTTATTGATCAAATGGTTGCTAACGACAATAAAATTCTGTATAGGGGGGTCAATGCTCAATGCACAATCATTAATCCACCCCAAGCCTAATTTTCATCAGTCTCCAATCTTCTGAAGCATAACGAACAAGTTCTTACATGGAGAACAAATTCTTATATAGTGAATAAGTTACATGGTGAACAGTACAAGGGCAGTCATCACAGAAACTTTTGGTTTTGCTCATGCATTATGAACTATAAACAGTCAGTTCAAATATGAATACTCATTTGATTTTTATACTTGATTTATATGTGGATACCACATTTCTCTCTTTATTATTATTATTTTTAATAAAATGCTGAAGTGGTAGGTAGATACAAGATAAAGGTAGAAAACAAAGTTTAGTGTTGTAAGAGAGCAAATGTAGATGATCAGGTGTGTGCCTGTAGACTATGTGTTAATCCAAGCTAGACAAGGGCAATAAAACATCCACGTATGCAGAAGATTTCTCTCAGAACAAGGGGGGTGAGGTTCTAAGCCTCACCTCTGTTGATCCCCAATTTCTCACCTGATGGCCCCCCTGCGACTGTGCCTGTCTTAGGTTGTTCCTCCCTTGAGGAATCTTACCCGTCTCTGGCTAACCAGTCATCTTGCGGGGCCATACAGGGAAATGTAAAGTTGGTAAGTGAGAGAGAAGCCTTATTGTTTGAAAAGGTTAGCTTTTTACTTCTTTGCATATTTATGCCCTGTGGCTTCTATGCCCAGCATTTGTCTTGAGGTATCTTTACCACTTGGAAGAATTATGATACTCGGTAAGTTTGATATGAGGCACGAATTCTATTTAAGGGTTGTAATTAGGAAGGAAGAAGAAAAGCTATAGAAGTAGCAGGCGGGAGAAAACATGGGAAGATTGATTATTTCTTTGACATATCTTCTTCTAGAGTAACTTCAGCATGTATAGATTTTAAGCTACTACTTAAATTGCGCACACACATTAACATAATAGGAGTATAGTTACATAACCAAAGCATATCTGTAATTACCAGCCATCTCCAGTGAAACCAAGAAAACCAGTCAGGCACCTTAGGCATTTGTGAAAACTTATGTATGATATGGTGGATATTGTCCAACTGAGCTTGAACAGTCTGAGAGAAATCAGACAAATTAAAACAACCCATTCCTGGGGACTGTTCACATCCCATATGTTCTTTTAACAGTAAATAGTCTGTAGTTGTAAGATTTTGGAGCGCTACAATTTGCACTTCTCCTAATTCTTGGTTGAGTTCCAACAGTATAGATTCAGTCAAATTTGTTGTTTTACTGTATGCACAGGCCAGCTTAGATATCTCCTTCCTCATTCCCATGGCAAGTCCAGGAACTGGTGGGATGAGTGCATCTACAGCTGTAGCAGTGCAGGATCTTTGTTGGGGTTTTTTGATGATCATCTTCTGGCATGAGACTTCCAGAGAGTGCTGATGTTGGAAGTTCTTTTTCATATCGTATCTTAGTTCATTTTCGGGGTAGCCCAATTAGGCTTTGATCCTCTGTATAAACACAAACAGACCCTTTGCCTGCACTTTTATATGCCCTTTATACCCTTGTGTAGAACTCATTGCAGGTTACCACACAGGAACTGCCTTTTTTTTTTGGTATCACTAATCTACACTTACATGACGAATATTATGTTTACTAGGCTCTCCCCTATACCAGGTCTCCCCTATAAACCCCTTTACAGTCACTGTCCATCAGCATAGCAAAATATAGAATCACTACTTGCCTTCTCTGTGTTGTACAGCCCTCCCTTTTCTCCCACCCCGCTATGGATGCTAATCTTAATACCCCCCTTCTTCTCCCCCCCCTTATCCCTCCCTACCCACCCATCCTCCCCAGTCCCTTTCCCTTTGGTACCTGTTAGTCCATTCTTGAGTTCTGTGATTCTGCTGCTGTTTTGTTCCTTCAGTTTTTCCTTTGTTCTTATATTCCACAGATGAGTGAAATCATTTGGTATTTCTCTTTCTCTGCTTGGCTTATTTCACTGAGCATAATACCCTCCAGCTCCATCCATATTGCTGCAAATGGTAGGATTTGCCCTTTTCTTTTGGCTGAGTAGTATTCCATTGTGTATATGTACCACATCTTCTTTATCCATTCATCTATTGATGGACATTTAGGTTGCTTCCAATTCTTGGCTATTGTAAATAGTGCTGCAATAAACATAGGGGTGCATTGGTCTTTCTCATACTTGATTGCTGAATTCTTAGGGTAAATTCCTAGGAGTGCAATTCCTGGGTCAAATGGTATGTCTGTTTTGAGCATTTTGATGTACCTCCATACTGCTTTCCACAATGGTTGAACTAATTTACATTCCCACCAGCAGTGTAGGAGGGTTCCCCTTTCTCCACAGCCTCGCCAACATTTGTTGTTGTTTGTCTTTTGGATGGCGGCCATCCTTACTGGTGTGAGGTGATACCTCATTGTAGTTTTAATTTGCATTTCTCTGATAATTAGTGATGTGGAGCATCTTTTCATGTGTCTGTTGGCCATCTGTATTTCTGTTTTGCAGAACTGTCTGTTCAGTTCCTCTGCCAATTTTTTAATTGGGTTATTTGTTTTTTGTTTGCTGAGGCATGTGAGCTCTTTATATATTCTGGATGTCAAGCCTTTATCGGATGTGTCATTTCAAATATATTCTCCCATACTATAGGGTTCCTTTTTGTTCTATTGATGGTGTCTTTTGCTGTACAGAAGCTTTTCAGCTTAATATAGTCCCACTTGTTCATTTTTGCTGTTGTTTTCCTTGCCCGGGGAGATATGTTCAAGAAGAGGTCACTCATGTTTATGTCTAAGAGGTTTGTGCCTATGTTTTCTTCCAAGAGTTTAATGGTTTCATGACTTACATTCAGGTCTTTGATCCATTTTGAGTTTACTTTTGTATATGGGGTTAGACAATGGTCCAGTTTCATTCTCCTACATGTAGCTGTCCAGTTTTTCCAGCACCATCTGTTGAAGAGACTGTCATTTCCCCATTGTATGTCCATGGGTCCTTTATCAAATATTAATTGACCATATATGTCTGGGTTAATGTCTGGATTCTCTAGTCTGTTCCATTGGTCTGTGGCTCTGCTCTTGTGCCAGTACCAAATTGTCTTGATTACTATGGCTTTATAGTAGAGCTTGAAGTTGGGGAGTGAGATCCCCCCTACTTTATTCTTCTTTCTCAGGATTGCTTTGGCTATTCGGGGTCTTTGGTGTTTCCATATGAATTTTTGAATTATTTGTTCCAGTTCATTGAAGAATGTTGCTGGTAGTTTCATAGGGATTGCATCAAATCTGTATATTGCTTTGGGCAGGATGGCCATTTTGACGATATTAATTCTTCCTAGCCATGAGCATGGGATGAGTTTCCATCTGTTAGTGTCCCCTTTAATTTCTCTTAAGAGTGACTTGTAGTTTTCAGAGTATAAGTCTTTCACTTCTTTGGTTAGGTTTATTCCTAGGTATTTTATTTTTTTTGATGCAATTGTGAACGGAGTTGTTTTCCTGATTTCTCTTTCTGTTGGTTCATTGTTAGTGTATAGGAAAGCCACAGATTTCTGTGTGTTGATTTTGTATCCTGCAACTTTGCTGTATTCCGATATCAGTTCTAGTAGTTTTGGGGTGGAGTCTTTAGGGTTTTTTATGTACAGTATCATGTCATCTGCAAATAGTGACAGTTTAACTTCTTCTTTACCAGTCTGGATTCCTTGTATTTTTTGTTTTGTCTGATTGCCGTGGCTAGAACCTCCAGTACTATGTTAAAGAACAGTGGGGAGAGTGGGCATCCCTGTCGAGTTCCCGATCTCAGAGGAAATGCTTTCAGCTTCTCACTCTTCAATATAATGTTGGCTTTGGTTTTATCATAGATGGCACTTGCCCTCTATTCCCATTTTGCTAAGAGTTTTTATGATGAATGGATGTTGAACTTTGTCAAATGCTTTTTCAGCATCTATGGAGATGATCGTGTGGTTTTTGTCTTTCTTTTTGTTGATGTGGTGGATGATGTTGATGGACCATCCTTGCATCCCTGGGATGAATCCCACTTGGTCATGGTGTATGATCATTTTGATGTATTTTTGAATTCGGTTTGCTAATATTTTGTTGAGTATTTTTGCATCTACGTTCATCAGGGATATTGGTCTGTAGTTTTCTTTTTTGGTGGGGTCCTTGCCTGGTTTTGGTATTAGGGTGATGTTAGCTTCATAGAATGAGTTTGGGAGTATCCCCTCCTCCTGTATTTTTTGGAAAACTTTAAGGAGAATGGGTATTATGTCTTCCCTGTATGTCTGATAAAATTCCGAGGTAAATCCATCTGGTCCGGGGGTTTTGTTCTTTGGTAGTTTTTTGATTACCTCTTCAATTTCATTGCTGGTAATTGGTCTGTTTAGATTTTCTGTTTCTTTCTGGGTCAATCTTGGAAAGTTGTATTTTTCTAGGAAGTTGTCCATTTCTCCTAGGTTTCCCAGCTGGTTAGCATATAGATTTTCATAGTATTCTCTAATAATTCTTTGTATTTCTGTGGGGTCCGTCATGATTTTTCCTTTCTCGTTTCTGATACTGTTGATTTGTGTTGACTCTCTTTTCCTCTTAATAAGTCTGGCTAGAGGCTTATCTATTTTATTTATTTTCTCAAAGAACCAGCTCTTGGTTTCATTGATTTTTGCTATTGTTTTATTCTTCTCAATTTTATTTATTTCTTCTCTGATCTTTATTATGTCCCTCCTTCTGCTGACCTTAGGCCTCATCTGTTCTTCTTTTTCCAATTTCAATAATTGTGACATTAGACCATTCATTTGGGATTGTTCTTCCTTTTTAATATATGGTTGGATTGCTATATACTTTCTTCTTAAGACTGCCTTTGCTGTGTCCCACAGAAGTTGGGGCTTAGTGTTGTTGTTGTCATTTATTTCCATATATTGCTGGATCTCCATTTTGATTTGGTCATTGATCCATTGATTATTTAGGAGCGTGTTGTTAAGCCTCCATGTGTTTGTGAGCCTTTTTGCTTTCTTTGTACAGTTTATTTCTAGTTTTATGCCTTTGTGGTCTGAAAAGTTGGTTGGTAGGATTTCAATCTTTTGGAATTTACTGAGGCTCTTTTTGTGGCCTAGTATATGGTCTATTCTGGAGAATGTCCCATGTGCACTTGAGAAGAATGTATATTCTGTTGCTTTCGGATGTAGAGTTCTATAGATGTCTATTAGGTCCATCTGCTCTACTGTGTTGTTCAGTGCTTCCGTGTCCTTACTTATTTTCTGCCCGGTGGATCTATCCTTTGGGGTGAGTGGTGTGTTGAAGTCTCCTAGAATGAATGCATTGCAGTCTGTTTCCCCCTTTAGTTCTGTTAGTATTTGTTTCACATATGCTGGTGCTCCTGTGTTGGGTGCATATATATTTAGAATGGTTATATCCTCTTGTTGGACTGAGCCCTTTATCATTATGTAGTGTCCTTCTTTACCTCTTGTTACTTTCTTTGTTTTGAAGTCTATTTTGTCTGATATTAGTACTGCAACCCCTGCTTTCTTCTTGCTATTGTTTGCCTGAAATATGTTTTTCCACCCCTTGACTTTTAGTCTGTACATGTCTTTGGGTTTGAGGTGAGTTTCTTGTAAGCAGCATATAGATGGGTCTTGCTTTTTTATCCATTCTGTTACTCTGTGTCTTTTGATTGGTACACTCAACCCATTAACATTTAGGGTGACTATTGAAAGATATGTACTTATTGCCATTGCAGGCTTTAAATTCGTGGTTACCAAAGGTTCAAGGTTAGCCTCTTTAGTATCTTACTGCCTAACTTAGCTCGCTTATTGAGCTGTTATATACACTGTCTGGAGATTCTTTTCTTCTCTCCCTTCTTGTTCCTCCTCCTCGCTTCTTCATATGTTGGGTGTTTTGTGCTGTGCTCTTTCTAAGAGTGCTCCCATCTAGAGCAGTCCCTGTAAGATGTTCTGTAGAGGTGGTTTGTGGAAAGCAAATTCCCTCAGCTTTTGTTTGTCTGGGAATTGTTTAATCCCACCATCATATTTGAATGATAGTCATGCTGGATACAGTATCCTTGGTTCAAGGCCCTTCTGTTTCACTGCATTAAATATATCATGCCATTCTCTTCTGGCCTGTAGGGATTCTGTTGAGAAGTCTGATGTTAGCCTAATGGGTTTTCCTTTATAGGTGACCTTTTTCTCTCTAGCTGCCTTTAAAACTCTTTCTTTGTCCTTGATCTTTGCCATTTTAATTATTGTGTCTTGGTGTTGTCCTCCTTGGATCCTTTCTGTTGGGAGTTCTGTGTATTTCCGTGGTCTGTTCAATTATTTCCTCCCCCAGTTTGGTGAAGTTTTCAGCAATTATTTCTTCCAAGATACTTTCCATCCCTTTTCCTCTCTCTTCTTCTTCTGGTACCCCTATAATACGGATATTATTCCTTTTGGATTGGTCACACAGTTCTCTTAACATTGTTTCATTCCTGTAGATCCTTTTATCTCTCTCTATGTCAGCTTCTATGTGTTCCTGTTCTCTGGTTTCAATTCCATCAATGGCCTCTTGCATCCTATCCATTCTGCTTATAAACCCTTCCAGAGTTTGTTTCATTTCTGCAATCTCCTTTCTGGCATCTGTGATCTCCCTCCGGACTTCATCCCATATCTCTTGCATATTTCTCTGCATCTCTGTCAGCATGTTTATGATTTTTATTTTGAATTCTTTGTCAGGAAGACTGGTTAGGTGTGTCTCCTTCTCTGGTGTTGTCTCTGTGATCTTTGTCTGCCTGTAGCTTTGCCCTTTCATGGTGATAGGAATAGTTTGCAGAGCTGGGACGAGTGACGGCTGGAAGGACTTCCGTTCTTGCTGGTTTGTGGCCCTCCTCTCCTGGGAGAACAGCGACCTCTAGTGGCTTGTGCTGCGCAGCTGCGGGCAGACAGGGTTTCTGCTTCCTGCCCGGCTGCTATGGAGTTAATCTCCGCTGTTGCTGTGGGCGTGGCCTGGCTCGGGCAGCTACTCCAAAATGGTGGAGTCGCGTTGGAGCAGGAGCTGCTGGGAGGCTATTTATCTCCGTAAGGGGCCTCCCTGCTCCCTGCATCCCAGGGGATTAGGGTGCCCAGAGATCCCCAGATTCTCTACCTCTGGATTAAGTGTCCCACCCTGCCCTTTTAAGACTTCCAAAAAGCGCTCACCAAAAAAAAAAAAAAAAAAATGGCCGCTCACTTTTCTTATGTCCTCTGGTGCCAGGCTTCCGGTGCCCGCTCACTGTTCTTGCTGCCTGGTTTCCCTAGCATCCAGGGCCCCCCGGGCACGTACTGTGTCTGCGCTCTGGCCCGGATGGCTGGGGCTGGGTGTTCGGCAGTCCTGGGCTCCTTCTCCCTCCCGCTCTGCCTGCTCTTCTCCCGCCGGGAGCTGGGGGGAGGGGCGCTCGGCTCCCGCGGGGCCGGGGCTTGTATCTTACCCCCTTCGCAAGGCGCTGGGTTCTCTCAGGTGCGGATGTGGTCTGGATATTGTCCTGTGTCCTCTGGTCTTTATTCTAGGAAGAGTTGTCTTTGTTATATTTTCATAGATATATGTGGTTTTGGGAGGAGATTTCCGCTGCTCTACTCACGCCGCCATCTTGGCACCAACTGTCACTAATTTTCTTTTTTAGCAGTATCTATTCTGTTTCTTACAGTTTATAATTTATTTTTAGATCCATAATGATGTGATTTGATCCTCAATTTGTGCCTTTAGGTGTGTGATCTCCTAAGAGATTGTGAGAAAATTCTTTATGCTCCTTAATTTTGTTTTCTTCTATGTATTTTTTTTTCATATTTCCTCCCCTCTCTCTTTCTCTTTCTCTCTGTTCTCCCTTTTTTAAAATGTCTGCTCATACTTGCATAAAACTCTTCTCCAAGTGCTCTATTTGTTCTAATATAGCATAGGTGACACTTCCCAATTTAAGATTGGCTTGATTTCTCCTCTGAGCTACAGTCTGAGGCCAATGTATTTCATTCTATCTACTCTTTAGAACCCTGAGAAAGGCTGGAGCAGGGAAATGAGTTTACCTGAAGAGATGGCATTCTCTGTTAGTATACTTGGGATCTGCTCTGTCTTTTAATATTCTGTTGAATTTCTCATTCCAGAAGGCACTCCACGTAGTTGAAGCTATATTTCATTCCTACAGGTTGATAACTCCCAGGCTTTGTATTATTTCCCCATTCTGGAGTAGTCCCAGAATCTACTTCATTAGGGGTGCAGACCCTTTCCACATTTCCCCATAGCAGTTATTCTCACTAATCTGATCAGAACAAGAAAAAGATCAGCATTTCAGCTCAGTCTGTTTCTTTGCAGCTTTTGAAATACAAATGAGAACTCTCAGGATTTTGTTGACTTGACAGTAGCTTCTGCAGAACTGGTGGCTAGGGTTAGGAGTTGAGTTATGCTGCCTCTGTGCTCCACTACACAGTCCTCCTTTTCTTCTTGGAACTAGGTTTTGAAGTTTACTGAATTATGTTATGCCATGAGGTTGCTAATAGTGGCTTTTTTTGTGGGGTGGGGGCTGGTTTTGCAGTTTTCCAAAATTGTAGGTATTATGGGAAGACAATGTAATGCAACCTTAATGAAGTTGATTAACACTCCCTATCCAAAGCCCTGGGTCCCTATTGTCTCCTTGCCTACCAATGATGCAAGACCAAGACATTTCATTCTGTCACTGGCCAACCTCAGAGTTCATGATAGGATCTTAAAACAGTCAACTGTGGCATGAAAAAGGACCAGCATGCCCTTGAAGTGGCCCCCAAACATATTCTGTGGTCTAGGGAGGAGATACTACTTTAACCCTTTATATCTATCACTAAAGACCTCTCCCTTTCAGTATCTGGCTCCCCAGAAATCAATGTTCTATTTAGAAAACAGTAGCTAATCTGGCAAAATGCTAATAAGTGGGAGTCATGATTTATCTAGCAACAGGGGAGCAGTTCAGCATTAACAATTAAAAGGTCTGTAGAGGAGAGAGCTTTTTTTTTCTTACTCTTCCCATTACCTAATGAGGTTCAACTGTACACTATAAATAGCCCCTCTAGTTAATGGCTATCTGTTTGAAAATCAGTCATCAGAATCATAGTTTAGGAACTTCCACCTCTGTGATTCACAGGCCCTACTTATTTCTCAGTGATAAGTACAGGGAAATGGTAATGTGAATTAAAGTTGCATCTACCTATCTACAAAGACCAAACCACACCATAGCCTATCAAAGCACTCTTCAGGCCTCATTATAATATATTCAGACTTTTAAATAATCAATTGAATTGCAAGGAGAAGTACTGATCATGAATAGCACCAAAATAGTTGGCTAAACCCTGCTGCCCACCCCTCCAGTCATTTCATGGAATTACAGGATAAAGTCAAAGTTTACATCAAAGGCAATTTACATGAATTTGCAATTAGCTGAAAAGGTCTTTCAGAAATCTCCAAATAATTACTTTTTTTCTACATTAAACAAGTCAAGTGGGTAGTTACCTTCACTTTAACCTGAGTACACAAAGAAGAAAAATGAGAATACTCCTCAGAAGGACCCTTTTAGGGAAATGCCACCCAGTGCTGGAGCAACTCCCATTTTTCAGTGGAGGGTTTGTCATTCAGAGTAAAGGGTGCTTGCACATCTTCTGTGTTTTCTCCTCATATTTTCTATTTCATCCCATATTGCCTACTTACATGATATCCATGAAGAACTCCTAACCGGTCCCTGAAACTGCCATATTGTTTCATGACATCCAGCATTTATTCAAACTGTTTCCACTACATAGATAGACTTTTCTGGCCTTCAGCCCCTCAAGACCTGGCTTTCATGTCATTTCCTCTATTCAGACCCCACCACCACCACCACCGTCCAACCTGATAAAACTATTTTTTGCCTCCTTTGAGCCCCCCTCTACCTGTACATCTTTCTCTCCTGATACCAGTAACCTTTACTTCCACTTAATTGATTTCTTGTCCATTTCTCCCCAGCTAGAAGGTCTTATTCTTGTTCAGATGTACAATGCCTATATGCTTATTGAATATTCAAGTAATTATTCAACAACTATTGTACCTGCTCTTTGCCAATGCTTGCTAGAAGTCAGAAAGATTTTTATCTCCGTTCTCAATAAACCTATGACCCAGTGGGCAGGACAGATTCTTATACAACTAAGCTCAGCCTAAGACCAGGGTCTGGGCAATTGCTGAGGCTGAGCTGTTAATTGGCAAGGCAGTGAACTCAGAGCCACCATATTTTAATACCTCTTTTATGGTTTTCATAATCCAAACACACTGCTTCAATGATATGTTTCACAATTCTCACTAATGTCTTCTCAGCACAATCTACATCTATGCAGCTCAAACTAATGTGCACACAAATCACCTGGGGATTTGTTAAGCTGCAGACTGAGATTCAGCCAGTCTGAGGAGTTGCCTGAGGTGCTGCATTTCTAAAAAGCTCCTAGGGGATGACACTGCTGCTGGTCCACAGACCACACTTTGAGGAACAAGGCTCTAACATGTCAACATATGTTGTCATGTCAACATATGAACATAGTTTAAGTGGTACCAGTTTTTGGAAGGACTTCCACTGTTTCCCTTCTAGACATTCTTCTGACTTAAACACGATGAAAGTTACACCAAGAGAGGTAAGATTCAGTAGTGCCACCAAAAATATAGACAGGGTGCCTTGTGCCTTGAAATTATTACTTCCTCATCTTTGTTTTATTTTAAACACAAAAGGTGTTTAAAAGCGAATATTGGCAAAGAGGAGGTGTTCAATAGTTGTTGAATCATCACTCACATATTTAGTAAGTGTACGGGCATTGTTCCTGCACTTGAGGCCCGCTGCTACCAATGACTGTGGTCTGAATGTGTAGCAAGGTTTTCTCAAATACTCAAGATTGCCATTTGTTCCTTATGTCTCCCCCATACTTACACTGCAATACCCCAAGCTCTTTCTGTAAATGGAAATATCTTTCAGCAAAACTGTAATAGTGCAATCACCTTAAAAATCACTAAGAAAATACTTCTTTAAAGCAAACTTAGTCCCTAAGCAAACTTTGTAAGGTAACCATGGGAATCTAATTTCTTATTAACTCTTAATTCCTATGGCAGCATCGCCTTACTTTTGCAATTCTCTAAAGTCTGCCACCCATCATCGAAGTCAAAACTCATTAGACCATGAGACTCTGGGTTCCCACACTACCTATACATCTGTTATCATTCGTCAGTTTTGAATTCTCCTTTGACAAAGACCCCTACCTGATTCCTACTCCAGCTATTGCTTTTGTTAATCATCTTCCTCCCTTCCTCTCATCATTTTCCAGCACTATTCCAACCAGACCACGTGCCTTATGCATATCTTCTCCTAAGAATGTGGAGAAGACGTTACAACTCTTCCTATCTGCCATGCAACACTGCCTTACCCCAGTAATACGCTACGTGAGAGGCTGTCTCAGATGTGTGGTCTCCTTTACACACTTAGTCATTGCATCACTTTCCTTGACAACATAAAGTGAATTGAGCAGCAGTGGAGCTGTTTTCATCGTGCAGGACACTTGGAAGGTAGTGGAAGCCTTAGCTTGCCCAGCGTCGGAGTCTGGAGAGGACTCTTCCAGATGGTCTTTCTTCCTTCTCACTACTCACGGTCTCATTTAGATTAATGCCAAAGATGACGAAGGTGTCCTCGTGGGCTCCTGGGACAATACCTATTCCTATGGCGTCCCCCCATCAGCCTGGACTGGAAGTGTTGACATTCTGTTGGAATACCAGAGTTCCAAGAATCCGGTCCGATATGGTCAGTGCTGGGTTTTTGCTGGTGTCTTTAACACATGTAAGTATCCAACTGAGTAATATTTTTTTAATGTAAAGGAAATTTCACTTCAAGACATTTTATCTATAACCTGACAAAGAGACCTAGGAGCCTTTGTTGGCTCTATAGAATTTATGGGTGGCTATTCTGGGATGTAGCCAATGCATAATTATATTGTACTGGGTTAAATATGTTCATAGTTTCTCTTTGAGTGCAGAATCTTTATAGAAAGAATGGTGGATTGTTTCCTACCTAATTCATCATTCAACACCCAGGGAAATGGAGGGTCCCAGGGGCCAAGTATGAATGTGGGAAGGATTTGCCATTTTATTTTCAGTAATTCTTCACATTTTAAAAAGTTTTAATTAGCAAAATTTAAAATAATAAATAATAAGATATATGCTGCTTATTTGTTATTGAGAAGTTTTATAAATACACTTATTGGCTTATTGCTTATTACTGAGAAGTTTCATAAATATAGCCACTTAATTTTCACCCTAACTATGGAAGGGACTGTGGCAGTTCTCATCTCCACTTTTACATGTGAGCAGTGCCCTGCCAAATTAGATGGCAGAATGTAATGAACAGTCTTTACTCCCCAGTTTCCCTTCTGATTTTTAATCCACCCAATATCCAATCTGTAGGGGAAAACATATGGGAACAGAATTATTCTTCTCAGCTCATGCATCATTTTTCAAAATAGCATTTGCCTGCTTAAGCCCAGACAGTGTAATCGTTAATTCAGTGAATATTTTTAAAAATATATTTATTTCAGTATATCTTCATCATTGGTAATGATTTTCATTAACATGCCATTTCTAAAGCCTTGGAGAAAACATTAAGCTCAAGTTGGAGTGTCCTCTCTGCTTGCTCATTAATAAAGAATGTTTTACCTAATCAGCATTTTTCTTTTAATCAGAAAAATCAAGGAGGGGATGGAGGCTGGAAGCTGGGCTGAGGCCATTTTATAAATGATTATGAAGCCTATCAGTTTCATCTCAAAGTTGCAACAGTTCAAGAATTAGTTGGTGATCCAAGTAGGAAGAAATCATGAGTTTTATGTTCTGTTTCTCCATGGCATCAAACCAAATGAGATTATTTTCTTAGCTATTTGAGTATACCCAAGGGCTAAAGGAATATGTATTTCCTAGGAACAATAAAGACCCATGCATCAGTCTCCTAAAAGTGTTGGTCTTGGAGTTCTAAAAAGAAACCTGAGCTTCAAGGGGGGCTAATGATCAGAGGTAGACCTCCCTTCCTCGTGGTCCCCAAGCCAAAACTATGTAAAGGGTGCCCAGCAGAGGCAGCCACTCATATGAAATGATTCGTGGAAAACAGAAAGGACCTTCTGCATCCCCATATCCTCCTGCTGTCTGTAATCCCACTACCTCAGGACAGTTCTTTTGGGCTTAGAACCAGATAAAATAGTGAACACCGTACTCCATTTATGCCTTTTGTATAAAAGGGTTGTTAGATCTATTCCTGAAAACAGGCTTTGGTGGTAAGCTAGGAAAAGGCAGAAGCACAATGTGGGGAAGTCACAGGGGGAATAAACCTGAAGAGGAAAGTTGGAAAGAAGGAGGTACTGGTGGCCCAGTGTCAGGCTTTACCTATATTAACACCGTGAGCTTGGCAGACTCTGCAACAAGTCCTTTTCTGTGAGTTAGTGTTAAGCCAGAAATAGAACTAGAGTGCCAGTCATTTTACTGGTAAAACTGTGGCATGAATAGGGTATAAAGGAAGACAGAAGTAGGAGGCAGGTGGTGGTTGCCTTTGCTCTTCTTTGCGGTGTGAAGGTTAAGTCATTTAATGAGGACACTTTAGTATCTGACTCAGATTTGGACTTCCAAGGTTGTTCTACTGAAGGAGTTAGATAGGCTTTAGTTAAAAGTCCTAACCTATTCGGAGGGGGAGAAAAAGACAAGCCAAGTCATTCATCTTAAAATTGTCAGCTGAATTATTTTCAATGAGCCCTGATGTCTGGTGTTCTGGGAACCAGGAAGGGCATCTGGATTAAGTTTAATCAATAGGTACATATGGCAAAAGATGTTTGCAGGTAATTTGTTATCTAACAATTAAAATAAATCTGTGGTGTCACCTTCCACCAAGTGTCACAGAAGCAAATTTCCGCCAGGAGAACAAATCCCACTGAGGACCTGCTTTGTAAATTCTTAACTTGCTATCCACTGTTTTTTAATGTAATTTTCAGGAACATAGTCCCAGAAGCTGGCCTAAAATAATGTTGCTTTGATGATGTAGGATTAGTAACTAAACCCTTGGAACCCTGTTATTGGGATTCTATTGCAGTGGGCTTCCTTTGTCCCCGGCGCAGTCTGAGTGACCGGGCAGCGCCCACTGCTGGAGAATAGTCCCCCTTCTTCAGTATGGAACATTTGAGGACAACATGCACAAAGGGGCTTTTCATGTTGAAAAATAAGAAAGCCCTGTATGAGAAAGGACTTTCACTATGTCTTTATTAAATTTTGGAGATGTGTTTAGTTGTGGTCTGTCTTCTTCCCTGCAGTTTTACGATGCCTTGGGATACCGGCAAGAGTGGTTACCAATTATTTCTCAGCCCATGATAATGATGCCAACTTGCAAATGGACATCTTCCTGGAAGAAGATGGGAACGTGAACTCCAAACTCACCAAGGATTCAGTGTGGTGAGTTTGATTTACAAAGGCATTTGCTGATATCAAATGAAAGTGACATTAGACATTTACGCAAATCAAGCTCAGTCTCATGTCTCTTTTTCTTCTATTTTAAGGACTGTTTGATACCATAGACAGAAATGTTTGATTATCAGAGATTTTTTTGTTGGATAATGAATGAGAAATGCTACTGAATAAGCAGTTGGGGTTCCTAGTAACAAAGATTGATCATCCCATTACTATAGTAACCACCAAAGAAGGCCATAGCTTTTCAGCTAGAGTCTATACTAGTCCCTCTCTGCCTTAGTATATGAATATTATGCTGAATGGCAGAGATATGGGAGCCAAGCATTTACTATATCAATACTCTAAGAGTAATATAGCTAACATTTATTAAGCACTATGTGCCAGTCCCTGTGTGTACATGATCTTATCTAATTCTTTTAACAGTTTTATCAGGTGGGTGCTTATTAATATTTCCATTAATTGATGGGGACACTGAGTTCTGACGGGGTTAAAGTAATTTGCTCAAGGTCACGAATCTGGTAAGCTGAGAATAAAACCCATGTGCCTCTAACCATTAACACAACGCATATTTGCCTTTGCAACATATACTTGATGTAAACATAACATTGATTGAATGTTAAGATGTGGTTCTCCTTGATCTGTGACCTCATCTTTCATTCAGAAGTAGAAATGGGAGTAAAGTTGAAATTACTACCAAAGGGCAACCACATGGTTCTTTCGCTGCCCTGAACAGCTGAGTCACAAGCTGACTACAGGAAGCTTAAGAGCCCAAAGAAATTGTCTTTTTCTCTGTGACCCACTCAGTCCAAAACAATATTCAAAAAAGGGGAAAAGTCCTTGGAGTCCAAATTTACAGGATATTTATGAAGGTCTGTATGGGAGGAAATTACTAGGCATTGAACTAGATGGAATTTCCAAGCCAACAATGTGTCTCCTACACTTGTTCTTTATAGGTAATAAAGCTAACACACTGTCAGTTGTAAAAGCATCCAAATGGGGATGGTTGGAAGTTACAAAGTCATTTTAAGAGAAATTAAAAGTTAGAAGTGCCTTAACTCCCCTGCGTTACAGGAATGGATCACAGTTGTAGGAGCAGTATTAACTCACCAATGCTGGTAAATGCTCATTTGAGAATGTTGAAAGAAGGAAATCACTGAACTAGTAGCAAAAGTGCTACTATGAATAAAAAATAGTACAGTTCCTTTGAAGGGAGTGAGCTAAGCAATGCTAAGCTAGAGAGTACAGGCAAGACAAAGCCTCACCTCTGTAAACTGAACAGCAATTTAAAGCATCATTAAACCCTTGGAATTACAGTACAGCATCCTTGCACGTATATGGAACAACAAAAACAGACCAAAAAGCCATCCCCAGAGCCTGTTGTGACAGTCGCAAATAGCAAAACGGGAATTATCAGGCATTCTGCACTGCACTCCTCTTCCTTACACAAACACTCGGTGCCTTTGTAGCCAACTGCAGTTCGAAATTATTCTTCCCTATTCCTAGATCCGAATGCCTTCTGTCATAAATTCCCATGGGGCACCCCTCACAAATAACCGCATGAGGCCCTGAACAAAATGCATACAAAATCGTGATGCTGATAGCTCTTGACCTTGATGACCCTTTCCTCTTTCAACTCTCTGCTCCAAATTCTCCTCCCTGGCCCTGTCATCCTTTTTCCTTCCTTCTCCTTCCCAAATATCCAGCACCCTGGGACTGTGCTCCTTGGCCTGGAGCCCCCTCCGCCCTCCACAGCCAGACCACAACTCTGGGCTCCTCTCTGTTTCCTTTCTTGGCACATGGTTTTTTCAAAATATGACAACTTCCCATCCGACTAAAGCTTCAAGGGCTCAGTCAAGTCTGGGTGTGAGGCCTGGCTCTGCCGCAGACGGCTGTGTGACCTTGAGCAAGGCACAACCTCTGTGTGCCCCTCTTTCCTCCTCTAAAGTGGAGACGACAACATTTCTTGTTTCGCTCAGCTCAGAGCTGAACATAACAGGTGCCTAATGAATGTGAGCTGTTCTTATTGCCGTCATTATTAGTCACACAGCTGGAATTTCTTGGAGACAATATGTTGCCATCAACCTAAGCACATTGAAGTAGTCAGAAAAGGAGAGGTGCTCAGTGTCCCAAGATGACAGTGCTTTTTCCATCATTTTGAGGTATTTTTTAAGCAAAAACAGAAACTTATGCCTCATAGAGCAAACATTAGTGGGCCTCAGAAGCTATAGATGTTCCAGAAAACTGGAAGTATTTCTAAGACCTTCCTTGTTTAAGAAGGCTGGTGGGAGCTGTCCCTGGACAAACCCACCAGTACATGGTTACCACAGCCACACCCCCATGGCAAGTTCTGGCTTTAGGCAGTTACTTGCTGTGTGACCTTCAGAAAATGACATCACCTCTCTGAGCTTCCGTTTCTTCCTCAATAGAGTGAGAGTAATCTTAGTAGTTACCATATCCTGATGGAGGGCTGTGACAATTAAATGAGATGATCCAGGTAAATTACTCACCACAGTGCTAGGCCCAGAGGGAGTGCTCAATCAGTGCCTGCTAATTGGACTAGTAATGGCTCCTGGTAAGAAGTAGGGCTGCCTGAGCTGTAGGGTGGGCAAGCAAGGAGTGGGGTGAGCAGAAGACTGACAGGCTGAGATGAGGGCAGGAAGGACATGGTGAGCATCAGCTGATCGCTGAGAGGCCAGGGCCGCATGCCTGGCAATACCTGGCCTAATGACTTTCCCAGGGGTCTCAGGAGCACCTGGCCTCACCCAAGCCCCCAGACTCATTCCCCCCCACAGGCTCCAGTCTGACACGTCTGCCCCAACTCCCTGCTGGTTCGCACTGGCCGCTGCCCTCTTTGCCCTGCCCATGTCCTCTCTTTCTAAAGGAAACTTGAGAATGAATCCTTGGTGTCTCTCTCGTGCCTCCACCATCTCTTCGACACTGAGGCCCTGATGGTATATCTGTGTTGAATTAATTTGTCCAGCGGGGTCTCCTCCTTCCCATGACTCAGCCAGGTCCACTGAGCCCAAAGTGGAAATAAGCCACTGTGGAGGGTTGAGAAGGAGGGCACGAGAATGCGTCCAGACGTACCTGATGTTCAGCACACCCCAAAGGCAAGAAAGGCAAAGTTCGGACGTCATCCCGGGCTCTGACCCATCTCCATTTACCGCCACAGACCATCACTCACTCCTTACTTGCCTCTCCTGGTTCGCCACCGTAGGGCCCTGCATGGTGGACTGCCCCTCCGAGAGTGCGTCCCCTCTCACGGGGCAGCAGTTTTGCACAGGGTGGACACTGTTGATGCCACCAGAGGGAAGAGCCGGCTTCTTAGTGATACAGGAGAGGGAGGGGCCCAGGAACCTCAGAAGGTCACAGCTGGGCAGAGTAATCGGGCCTCGGGACAGCAAATGAAATTCCAAGTGGTTCCACCCAAGGTAGCATATCCTAGAGGGAGCAATTTAAGCCGCCTGTCCCCGGGGTGCTGATGGGTTTTGAATCATGTCTAACCTCTGGGGGAAGGCGTCTATGAATCACTGCGGACAGTTTAATGAAGACATTTTCTCAATGTTTAGCTGCAGTCCACACAGTGAATGGGGATGTAGGGCTCTTTGTCAGGGGGTAGGGGGATGGCGCACTCCGGTGCAAAGGTTTGGCTTCACCTTGAAAGAGCTTTTTGATTTCCTCATTATACCATGATTACAGTGGAAATGGAAACCATTTTAAAAGAAAGGGATGGTGGCACTTATCAGGGTCACGAAAAGGATTTAAATGAAAGGCTCTTCTCCCTTTAAATGTAAGCATTATCCTGCGTCCTTTTTCTGGAGAAGGTATAGTCAGACTTCATTATATAGGATGAAAAAACTATACCCACGTCTTGGCTTCACCCCCACCAGAATACAACCCCAAAAGGAGGAACAATATCTGAGTTATTACTTTTGTTTTGCCACATGTAACAGGGTGCAGGGCATAGAGTAAGGGCTTAATAAATGGAATTGGTTGGAAACAATTTTAAATATTTGTTTAACTGAATTAATGTCATTTAATTCATTGGACAAACACTATCATGCACTAATATGTTCAAAATACTAGATAGTAAGGATTCAGAGAGAAATTAATCAGAATCATTGTCCTTGAGGAACTCTATCCACTGTTTGTGGGTAAGGCAACCATATAAATAATATCAGGTGGGCTGTAATGTGAGCCACAGAGGCAAGGGGAAGGGGCTTCCCTCATAGGCCCAGGGGAGCGAGGACAACGGCTGTTCGCGTGGGAAGTGGCCAGGGACTCCAAGACTTACCTCCTGCAATCCTCTGGCTGTGCTGTTTAAAGATGGAATGCCCGAGAAATGACCTTGACACACAGATGAAACTCAGGGACATGTTTGTAAAAGTCTAAGGGGCTGAGATGAGATAACTAGAGATCAATCTGCTTTAAGGACCAGGCAGGAAGGAATGAAATTCCATGCATCCTGTATTAAGACTACAGTCGTTGAATATTTAAACTTTAACTTTCATTATCCAGCCCCTTGCTGCTCCTTCCTGTATAACATCAAGAACAGCTGGCTCTTTGCCCACCTTCCTGGAGGGGCTAATGCCCCACGCTGTGCATTCACAAAGAGCAGATGGAGTTAATACTGTTTAGGGAAAGGGATGGCTTGCTGTTACTCATCGATCACCACCTCTCCTGCTTCTCTACTCTCCAGGCATGGTCCAGCCCCAAGTACTGCCTCCTTTAAGACAACCCCAACCCTCACTCTCTTAGTTTTAGGTGGTCCAACAGTGAAGTGTTCCAGATTCTCTCTTGGAGGCAGTAGCTTCCTAGACCCTTTTTGTCCAAGTTTTAAGTGCCTTCCTCATGAGCCCCTTTAAATCTTGGTCACATTCCCAGAGGAAATTGTTCATCTCTGAACAATAGGGTTCAATGTGGACTGAGCAGAATCATATGCTGTGCATACCCTCAGGATGTGAAGTGAAGGGGGGGTTGGAAACCTATGTGTACACCAAGGTCCATGAACTGACCCATCTTCTTCTCATGGTGCAGCTGATTGCCAATTGGCAGATGTAGGAAACAGCCTCAGAGTTTTAAACAATTTATATGATATTAAAGATAACTGTAAAAATGATAAGTGCTAAAGCAAAGAGCAAGAGTCTTTATGTCCAATATTATTGTCTTTTCATTTGAAATGAAATAGGTTTGATTAAACTGGATTTTTCAAAAAATTAATATTTAAAAGTAACTGGCAAATCTGTTTTTATCAGCTTCAGCTCTAAGTCGGAATAAGCTAAGAATTATCAGTTATCCGAATAGAAAGAAATCAGTTTTGTTTTGTTTTTTCCTTAGGGCATCATGGGAAAACAACAAATCAAGTCAAACTTATCTTGTAAATTTTTTGCAATTTCTTGCAAATTTGTTGCAATTTCTCCCCCTCTCCATGGTGCAAGGCAACATGATTAGCTCTGTCACAAATTAGCTGGGTCACCTTGGGCAAGTTTCTTGGTTTTTCAGGGCCTTAATTTTCTTATATGTAAATCCATGAGTTTGTTCGTACTGAGCTTCTAGAGCCATTTCCAGCTCCAAAGTTTCTTTTGAGATGAATTTCACTGTTTCCCCAGCCAGGCCTTTCCCCCAACATTCAGCAGGTTCTGCCACTCGCTTTGTGTTCAAGCCTGCTCATCTGCACAGGGCCGGTTATGATGCATTTACTCACAAATAGGTACTGCTTTGCAAACTGGCTTCCCAGCTTCCCATGAAGAAAAGAAACCAAACATACCACAGAAAATTTCTGTAACTGGTTGGCCTCAGTGCGTCTGGTTCTTAAAGAAAATCCCAATTTTCTTCAATACCTTTTGCAAAGTACAGTTGTTATTGTTTTGTTTTGTTTTCATTCCGAACGCAAAAAGTTCGGTGTTGCAATGGGTAGCACTGAAATTAGAGCAGAAATTCAGCTGCTGTCGTGCCTGGGAGCCAGCCCTGGGTGTAACACAGTACCCATTCCACTTCTCTTTGCAGTCTCTGTGCTTGCCATGGTGGTTTGCACATCATATGCACATTTTTAAAACTTAGACCTCGCCACCTTGTATCTTGCTTTAGCTGCTCAGTGTGTTCCAACTTGTTGGACTTCCGTGTTGTATTATCCTAAATTCTAACCACCACATGTGAAGAAAAGAATTACCCAGAAATGAATTGCAATTTAAAAATTCAGAATATAGACCAAACTGCTTAAAGACATGTGTTTGTAAAATTACTCTGCAATGCATCCAAGTTACCAGTTCTGAACAGCTACCAAAGATACTTATTTTCAAATAGGTAGTCTTGTTAACCACACTACTGCCAGCCAAACTGTTCTTGAGAAAATCACCTGGAGCCAGATCACAAGCACTGTCATTAGACAACTAAGGTTATACACTGAATCCACACCAGAGTCATGGTGAAAAAGACTGAAAAGGTCATTTGCCACCTCCAAGCAATCCAAGCAGCTCAAGCTCAGGGAGTATTTTCTTTGTGTCAGGTCCTGACCAAATTGGGTAACATATATTAACTCCCTTAATACTTTTAACAAACTATTAATTACTATTATGACCCTCATTTATAGATGAAGAAACTGAGGCACAGTACTTCACCATGGTCACCAGCCAGGAAGTGGCAGAGCCTGAATCACAAACCCAAGGGGGCTGACCCTGGAGCCCACATTTTCACAGCACCTCTATTGAAATATAATTCACATACCAGTAATTATAAAATTATGTTGATAGTCATTGCGTGATGATCTTATGCAATATATACAAATATTGAATCATAGTATTATACACCTGAAACTAATATAAGGTTATGTCAATTATACTTCAACAAAAACAAACAAAATATAAACAATTCAGCAAATTAAAGTTGGAGACCTCAATACTACACTTGCAATAATGGATGGAATAGGCAGGTAGACGTTTCGTGAGGGAACAGGAGACTAGAACAACAGAGTATATCAACTAGACCTAATGGACAGCCGTAGATCAGCCCACCTAACAGCAAAAAACACTTTACACTCAAGTACAGATGGAACGTTCTTCAAAACAGACCATATGTTAGGCCATAAACAAATCTTATGTTTGACCCATTAACATTTAATGTTATTACTGATAAATAGGATTTATATCTGCCATTTAGATATTTCATCTCTATGTGTATAATATCTTTTTTCTTCCTATTCCTCCATCATTTCCTTATTTTGCATAAACAGTTTCTAGTGTTCCATTTCAATTCTTTTTCTGTTTCTTTTTACTATATATTTTTCAGATATTTTTGTTAGTGGTTTCCAAGATTAAAGCAACCTAGTTCAGATTAATACCAACTTAATTTCAATAGCATACAAAATTTTTTCCATTCCCCCTGCCCTTTGTGCTATTATTGTGGTACAGATTATATCTTTCTATATTATAAATCCATCAACACAATTTTATAATAACTGCTTTATGGAGTTGTCTTTAAAATCAGAGACAAGAATTACAAACAAATATACATTTATGCTATGTTTCCCAATCATCTATTTAGTTACTTTTCCCTTCTTTATTGTAGGATAGTTTTGTAAGAAATACAATTCTTGGTTAACAATTTTTTCTTTAGCACTTTGTATACATCAGGCCACTGTCTTCTAACTTCCATGGTTTCTCATAAGCAGTCAATTTTAATCCTATTGGCGATCTCTTGTATATAATGAATCACTTTTCTCCTGTTGCAGTCAAGATTTATATTTCTTTGAGTTTATCCTATTTAGAGCTTTTAACTTATCAAATGTGTGTATTAATGTCTGTCATTGAATTTGGAAAGTTTTCAGTTACTATTTCTTCAAATGTTTGTTCTGCTTCTTACTCTTTCCTTTCATTCGAGGAGTCCCATTTTGAGCATGTTGGTAAATTTGATGGTGTCCCATGTCTTTTGAGCTCTGTTATTTTTCTAGATATTTTGTCTTCAGTTATTAAAACTGGATCATTTCAACTGACTTACCTTCAAGTTCACTGACTTTCTTTTCTTTCTAATTGCTCACATCTGCTTTTAAGACCCACTAGGGAAGGTTGAAATTTTAATCCCAGTTGTTATACTTTTCATCCTCAGAATTTCTGTTTGATTCCTTTCCATAATGTCTATCTTTTTATTAATATTCTCTATGTGGTTAGTCATCACTGTCATGGTTTCCTTTATTTCTTTAAACAAGTTTATAATGGCTGCTTTAAAATCTTTAGTAAACACAATGTTTTGGCTTTCTTAGTGGCAGTTTCTCTGGACTGCTTTTTTTTTTCTCTGTATGAGCCATACTTTCTGATTTCTTTTTGTGTCTTGTAACTTTTGTTACAAACTGGACACTTTTGATAACACAATGTGGTGACTGTAAATCAGATTTCTTGCTCCCTGGAGCTTGTTGCTAATGTTACTGTTGCTGCTGTTTGTTTATGACTTTCTGGACTAATCTCTAAAGTTTGTATTCTTTATCTTGTGTGACCACTAAAGTCTCTGCTGGGTTAGGTTAGTTACCAGCTAAATATCTCGAACCAACAAATTGCCAGGCTTACCAAGTCTTTCTCTCAGTGTGCTGGAGAAATGTCTTCAATGCTCCAGCAGGAAGTTCACAATTCTGCTGTAGCCTTCACTCCCCACTTGCACAGAGCCTCAAGGTCAGCCAGGGGTGAGAGATTAGGATCTTCTTGGGGATTTCCTGGGCATGCCCAGAGCCCTGCACATGTATCTGGCCATCTAGAATCTTAGGAGTATGTCAGAATTGTTCAAAGGCCTAAACGAACATCTCAGTCCCTAGGTTTTCCTTTCAGGTTTTTTGGGGCAGTCTTTTATTATCCTTAACAGATCACCCCTTCAGGTAGTTGCAGTGTTAAACAGTTGCTTCTAATTGTTTCTGGAGAACATCCCCATAGATAGGGCTATTTACACAATAAGCTCTGAATCAGATCAAATAAAAATAAACCCTGAAGATGGAGCTTTTCAGAGAGCTGCCAGACAAAAAAATAGTGCCAAAGAAATAATGGCAATTATTTGGAGACAGGGCTTTTAAGGAGTTTCAAACCCATTTCTCTCCTTCATTTTTGCTAGGCTGCAAGTTTCTATAGCTACCAGAGTTGTGAGGATGTTGGTGTTCAAGATTATCATAGAGCTATGGAGAGAGGTGATGAGAATAAGACAAATTAAAATGCCACAAAGCTCACCATTCTTAATGAGATTGATTCATTTTTATTGAATAAATACTCCTCAGATTGTTGCAAATCTTTGGGTCATTTCCAGAGTTTTGGAAAATTAGTTAGTTTTGATCATGTTTGTTAGTAGTCTTATTGTTTTTATGGAGGAGCAGGTTTTTGGAGGTCCTTACTCTGCCATTCTTGAAGTGTTTCCCCAAAGCACACTCTTAACCCCTATACAAGTGGTTCCAGACTGGGGTGTACCGCACCCCTTTTAGGTTTTGCAATTTATAGGAACAGTTGGACGTCTAATATCTTCTTGATATATGTCTATTGAAATACATATTACTTTGTGTACATCCTTTTATTTCTCTTTTTCAGTATTATAGGGCATTATATTGATCTTCGAGAAGGTTGGAAGGGGCACTGGATTTTAAAGGTTGAAAATCACTGCACTAGACACTCCTCCTATTCCTGTCACACACCTACCCTAGTCCTACAGTTAGAATATCTCCAGAGGATGCCTTCCATCCCTGTCTACTCAAGTCCCATGTAAGAGTGAATAAAGAGGGAGCTTGGGAGGTTAAAAATCAGAGGTCTTTATAAATATGTTAGGAAATTAGAATGGAAAAGAAAGTGGGAGCCATCTAGTAAACCACGTAAGAAACACTAAGGTATTTTTCATAGAGAGAAAAATGTCATGTTTTGGTTAATCATAGATTCTGCCTTAGAAAGTCATCACATACACCATTCAAAGGTTACAGTTTTCAAATAATTAGAAGCTAATAAAATATGCACCACCTAAGCTACACTGAATATAATTTAATTTCTTTTGATGATTAATAAGATATCTGGAAAAGCTTTATATAAATAAGAGCTATCAACCTTAAAATACTATACTCATAAGCAGTTTTATAATGCAAAGCAGTAACCTTGGTACCTATTGAGACTGTTGGTTGTATTTTTTTAATTCCCTTCAATAACTATAGATAAACTTGAACAGAATTTATTATAGGAAGTTTTTTAGACATTCAAGTTATCCAAATAAATATTCTCAAAATCCTCTCTTTTCTTCATTTGCGGGTGAGATATCAATCCCTAATTTGCTATGCCAGAGAGACTGGTAAAGGGAGACAGGGTCTTATTTTCAAAATGAATCCCGCAGAGGGAGCCAGCAATTACAGAGGGCTTTCTGCTAAGTGGTGATGGCAAGTGTGGTGCATGTGGATGGGTGGCATCTACTTCCTGAGCATTTTGAGGGTTGTTTTGTTTTTGCTTTGTTTTTGCCAAATTCAGTTTCATTCTCTTGAAATGAAGCCAAGTTAAAAGCAGTAAAGGACTCCTTGCTTAACAAATTTCAGAGAATGACCTTGAGGCTCTGTGCCATTCTCTGTCTCTTCCATTTTCTGGTGCCACAGTGAAAAAATAAAATGGATAACCAAACAAGGGAAACTATCGAAAGAGAAAAAAGAAATCTACATGATCATCCTCTAATTTCCTAAAAATCATTGTTAATAAAGCTGCTATAAAATTCTTTTAATAAGTATTCAAGAAATCAGTACCAGGAAGCTTAAGAAGAGAGGGGAAAGGCTGTGCTCTCAGGACTAAGGGAAGGCACTCCCAGAAAACATTGTAAATGGAAACAAACATGCTAAGTACTTTCATACTGTATATGTGATTCAATATATCTGGGCTGGCTTTTATCCGGTATGCTCCAATATGTCCTTACTGGCAATTAGACTGAGTGCCCTTTCTGATTGGTTGCAATTTCCAATTGGTTCATGTCTGTGTCTGAGCAGTTATTAATTATTTTGATTATTACTCCTCCTACAAATACAGCTTACAGTTTCGATTCGGGAGTTACAGCACATCTCCCAGCCCGCCCTTCACCTTCGATCCCGGTGTTGTGCTCTCCTAGGCTACAGCAGACTGTTGAAACTGCAGCTTCTCAATGAACATTGTAGGGCCTCTTCCTGCACAGGATAAACAAAAATACCTTCGCTACTTCTCTTTTGTCTTTGTGTGTAATTGGTTCCTACAGTGGGGACTGGCCTGTTCGCTACCTGGTTGGACCTCTCACCTTTGACAGACATGACCCCAGACACTCTAAACGCCCCTCCCGTTTCCGGAACTCCAACAGTTACTGACAACAAACAGCTGCATTCGGAACTAATGCGGTGCTCCCAGCTCCATAAAATATTCCTCCAGCACACGTCTTTTCCTCTGAAGAATTCCTTTCTTGTTGTCTTGCTTCATTACCTTTCCTAGATGACAAGGTTTTTTCTGGCGTGGGCTTTCGTTTCCTCTTTGGAAGTCGTTAGACAAGCCTCAGAATCCGCCAACCTGTCCCACTCCTTTCCAGCAGCTCCCTTCCCACCCGAACCCCCCACCTTTGGAATGACCAGAGCTTAGCAAGGTGTGCTGTCGTTTTTGTCACCAATGTCATTGCCTGTATTAGGAGTATATCGGCAGAGCCAGAGAGATGAGGTTGCTTTAGTCTGCTCCAAATACAAAAACAATTTGCAAGATAGATGAGTGCCTTTCTTCTACTCTCTGCCATTTTTGAAATAAAAGGATTCAAACCCTGAATTTACACTTGAAGTTGGTCAAAGACGTCTCCTCCAGGGCTTTCTCTTGATCTTATTTGTGCTGTCCCTTCAGCTCTAAAATAGCTGCAGAAACAAGTTATGAGCCCATATCACTTTCTTTCCTTTTAGGGGCTCTTTTTCTGTGAAATCTTTTTGGATGTATTCTAACTGAGATGACCCTGTGGAGTATTTAAGCAATTAGCCAAGTTAAAAGCAGTAAAGGACTCCTTGCTTAAATTATCCACTTCATTTTCCTTGAACATACAGCACACAGAGCCCTGAAGCCCATCTTGGTCTCAGCTGCGTTCTCTGTCTACTTCTCTACCATCCCATGGGCTCTTGCAACTCTGGATGTGACCTTACCCAGCTGTTAGAACCAGGGAAGATTTTGAACAGTGCTCTACCTTCTTGTAACCAAAAATAGTCCTTCTAATAGTCCTTTTTGGGGGAAAAACCAGTACACGTTTATTATAAAAATATTAAATATTGCAGAAAAATTACAAAAGTTAGAGTTATACTCTCCAGCTACTCAGAACAATTTCCATATTTTGTTAGGCATTCTTTAATATGTCTGTTTGTATATTGTATTCATTTTTTATTGCTGCATAACAAATTACCAAACACTTAGCAGCTTAAAACAACACAAATATATTATCAAACAGTTTCTGTGGGTCAGAAGTTTGGGTACAGGTTAACTGGGTCCTCTGCTCAGAGTCTCACGATGGCAATCAAAGTGTTGGCTGGAACTATGGTCACATCGGATGCTCAAAACTCTCTTCTGAGATCATTCACGTTCTTGGAAGAATTCAGTTCCTTGCAGCTGTAGAACTCATGAAAGCTTCATCTTCTCTGAGACCAGCAGGAGAATGTCTCTGCTGCTTTAAACCTCTGGCTTGCTCTGTCTCCAACAACCAGACCCAGATTAAAAGAGCTCACTTGATTAGGTCAGGCCCACCTGGATACTCCCCCTTAAAATCAACTCAAAGTCAACAGATTGATTGTCATTAAACCTGCAAAATCCTCTTTGCCATGTAGATTAACATAATCACAGGAGTGATATCCCACCCTATTCACAGATTTCATCTACATTCAAGGGGAAGGAATTGTACAAAGCTGAGGGTAATTTAAAATTCTGACTTACACACACACACACACATATATACACAATGAACTCCTATACTCTATATGGTGTTCTGTAATATGATTTTTAAAAATTATATGCATTCATCTTTCCTGCTTAATAAATATAGATCTGTGTTTTTATGTCTGAATAGTATTGTACTTCATGTTTCAAAATAATTAACCACATTTTGGATAGGTTGTTTCTGATTTTTTTCCTTACAAAGAATGAAAGGATGAACATTCTTCTGTACTTGGCTTTGAATTTGAATGATTATTTCCTGTATGCAAATTCCAAGAAAGGGGGTGTACTGAGTCCAAGGATGAGCTAAATGCCAGATGTCTCTTTAAGGGTCCTCCAGCAGGGCATAGAGCTATTTCTCTTGTGAGGCTCTGCCTTTGGTGAAAATTTTCTGGGTCCTTTGTGCCAGTACTGCTGAATTATTAGCATCCTTGAAAAGAGTTCTAGAAATCACTGGCTGTCACTGCAGAAAGCAGAAAGGAAATAACATAAAGCAAAGATGTGTTCTTCACTTGTCAACTTCATCATTATCTCCCTAAAATGTTATTTTCAACTTGATTAAATAACAGTCAATGAAAGGGAGGCTTTATTTTAATTTCTACACCGATTCTTTAGTAAGAGGAAACTAGATCACTTTAAAGGTTTATAATTTTTAACTTTAAAGGGACACTTTTTGTACCTTTTGATGATATAGTGGGAAGTCAGGTTTCAAATAAAGGCTCTGAGAGAATATAAACCATGAATCTTAAAAACCGACAAACAAAGGTTTAATTACACCTGCCCTGCTAGGAGAAGTCCCCTCTTTCAATCAACCAGTACTTTGTGAGCACCTCCCAAGGGCCAGTTCTAGTGCTGGCTGTGTGATATGAACAAGACAGAGCCCCAAAAGTGAATTCATTTCACCCCACATATGCATGGTGAAACTGTGCAATGAGAACAGAGACTTTTATGGATCCATTTAAAGAAGCTTCAAAATAAGAAATAACCTTTTAGGAAACATTTATAGTTCCCAAACTGGAAAGCAGGTAAATGGAATTCAGACATGTGTAAATATTAGCCCCTTTTCACGGGGGAACTTGAGATAGAAATGACAAGCACGTGTACCCAGAAATAGCGCATGTATCCATACCCTTGTGGCACGGGTAGCTCAAGACACATTTTCCCTGGCCTTTCCTGAGCAGGGAGAATGGAATGATGGGAAAAAAATCCCCACAGCACCAGAGTAGCACCCTCTCCCTCTGTTCACGGCCAGTCTGGGAGCCCAGCCATTGCTGACTAAGGCCCAAGCCCACTGGAACTTGCAGACAGTGGGTGAGGTGGGCAGCACATGGTGAGGTCTGTCCACCTCACCCACTGCCTACAAGTCTCTGACCCTCTTATTAAACAATTCCACCCTAAATACACAGATATGGTCTCAGGTGAAAGTGAATAAAGTACCTAATTTGATACCACAGTGAGAGAAAAGAAACCTTTCCTCATCTCCTAGTCATTTGAAAAGAAATATTATCCTCAAAGAAAAGTCTTTGATATCTGAAATGCAAAGCTTGTTTATCCTGCTCAAGGCTAACCTTGCCAATATTTAAATTTAAATAAAGAAGTTCTAGGGCCTATTAATCTAGGGTGGTGGTGTAACAGGGAAAGCCAGGGTTGCTAAACACCCTGAGTCGTGTACTGGGTCCATTTGGGACCTCAAATGTTTCATTGCTGTTTTTCCTGGGTCTCTCCTCTTGATGACGCAATCGTCACCGTTCCAAAGGGAGGCTAGTAGTCATCGCTTAATACTCAATTCCTTCCAGCCTCAGGGTCAGATACAAGCCCCCAAGTGGGAACCAACCTCACATTCCTGCCCCGACACCTTCACAACGTGATTGTGATCTACATCTGCACCCCACGCCCCTGCAGACAACCCTCACTTCCACACCCGCCCGTGGTCCTGCCCCTGACTTCATCTCCTTGCATCCTCAGGATTTGAGCCTCTTTTGCTCCATCTGTCTCTTTATTGTCTCTCTATGTCCACCCTAACTCTACTCTTCCTTCATAAGCAAAACCATCTCTCCTAACATGAAAATAATCACCACAACCCTCCCTGCTTTGTACTGCTGTCTGGCCATTGCCCTATTTCCTCTTCTTTCCATCACAACCTAGACCACATTCAGGGGAGAAATCCCCACTGCCTCTTCCCCTTCCCATTCACTGTTCCCCTGGCTTTTGCCCCGACTCCCCTCCCTCACCGGTAAGGACTCCAGTAACTTCTTCACCACAACCCAAATGTCACAGATGCATAATAAAGCTCCCTCTCAGGTTTCATCTCCTGAATTTCTCACAGGCACTTGAGTTCATCGCTTCCAAAATTGAACCTGTTACCCACCCCACATTCACCCCCAACACAAGCTTTCTTCTCTTTCTCCTCCATTCAATCTTGGTAAATGTAAATGGAGCCACCATGCTCCCTGGAGATGGGAAAGTCTTCCTCAGCTCATCCAGTTCCCTCACACCTCCCCAAGCCTGTCACTCAGACCTCCCAATGGCTCCTCTCCCTCTTCGTGGTGACAGAGGATAACTCTGCTCAGTCTCCATCTTGCCTTTCCACTCACCTTCCAAAAATACAGATTTGCAAATTTAACTTGCCCGAGAATAAAGCTCAGGTGTTTAATTGGGGATAAGCAGATCTCACAATCTATAGCATAGATCAGTGTGTAAGAGCATGGACCCTAGAGCTCTCTCACTAATTGGCTGTGTGACCTCAGGCAAGATTCTTAACCTCTCTGTGCTTCATTTCCCTCCCTTACAAAGTACGGATAATAACAATGGTTGCTTTCTCAGAGGGTACTAGGAACTCATGTTAATGTACACAAAAATTCTAGAAGAGTGCCTGGCACCTAATAAGTGCTATGGGTATTGGTCTTATGATTCACTGCCCACCCTCATCTGCCATCCCTTTTCTTCCATGCACCCAAATATGCAAATGTGCTACCCTTCAGTCACAATAAGCAGCCCCCACAAAGTTGTTCTTAGTCCTTTTGTTGACCTACTAAACCCCCATTTATATTCCAGAACTCAGCTAAATATCCTCATGCCCTGAGAATTTCCCCACTGAGACCCCATTGCACCCCAAATTAATCTCCACTGTAACATGCATCACTTCAATTAATTATTTTTAAAAGTCTGAGAGTTACCATTTTTGAGCACTTATCACATGCCAGGCCCTCTTCTAAGTGCTTTACATGTATCATCTTTTTAAGCCTCACAGTAAACCTCTGAAATGTTTTAACAATTAGTTTGCCTGTTTGACGGTCCTCCTAATTGGGAGGGGCTTTATGGGCAAGAACTTATGTCTCGATCATTACTGAGTTTCCATACGTAGCATGGTACCTGGTATGTAATGGGTACATAGTGAAATGAATACCTCTGAACTGAGCCAGTCAATGATGAGCTGAATTCAGAGAGAGAGATGGGAACATGCACAAATTACTGACATGAAGGTCATTTAGGGAAAGGATGGATAGTAGTTGGATCTGAAATTAATCAGTGTTATAAACAAAGACTGCTGTAACTACCTCACCCCGCCATTAAATCGTTATTACTATATGAATATTTTCTATAATGTGGACAGGTTAATGTGCTCTCATTTGTTTCTGTACTGTCATATAATTTCAAGTCTTTCCAAGGACATAATAATACAATTCGTGATGACATTTAATTCCACACTCTTGACTCAAGGGTCATGTGCAAAGTCCTGAAAAGTTTTGCATGGCTCCCAGCTCGTGGGTTGGTGCCTTTGCTAAAGGGTAAAAAGACATTCTCCCCGACACCCTTTTCTTCTCATTGAACACCAAATGGAAATTAGCTACAAATTATGAACAATTGTAGTCAGGAGTTAATGTTATGGCAATAATCTAAGCCCATAAATACAAACATTATATTGCTTATTGCAAAAGATGTGCTTTTTATAAATCTAGTATACATAAATATAAATATAAAAGAAATCCAGAGATACATGTATTTTGGTTTAATTAGTTTTTCTTCCCTACCCCATTAGCATGTAGTAAGTTCTGTTTCGTTACGCTGCAAAGAATAATTAAGATCAAAACTGTTTAATGCACTGATTAGGATATCTCTGGGTGGCCTTGAAGCTGATATTAGCAGACCCAGAGCAATGTCCAGCTACCTGAGTGCCCCCCTGGCATCGGAGATGGATCTCAACCGCAAACTCAACAGACTATCCCTCGAGTCCTCAACGTACTTTAATCCAGTCCAACAACCTATAGAGAGCACATTCACAGGATTTGAGGTCACATTTGGATTTTTTGGAGCATTGAATATGATGGGAAGTTTAATCTCACTGTTGTTTCTTAAGGAACTACCACTGCTGGAATGAAGCCTGGATGAAGAGGTCTGACCTTCCTGTTGGATTTGGAGGTTGGCAAGCCGTGGACAGCACCCCCCAGGAAAATAGTGATGGTAAAACTCCACCCTCCCTTGGGAAAATTGTTTCCCTGAGATCTTTTCTTTGCTTTTATGACTACATTTGATGTGTGGGAAATACTCTCATCAGCAAACAACAGCAGCGGTGTGCTTGCTTCCTGGGCTCGCATACAGTATTCACTACCTTCCAGTCAGGTTTAATTTAATTTCAATGGTCGTATTTACCCTGAATATTTTATAATTTTAGAAAAAGAACGTAAAACCTAACATATGTAAGTCATCCATTCTTGCTTTGATAAGCAGACTTAAAGACAAGGGAAAAAAAAATACCTGTGTAAGCACTTTTACTAGGCTATAAAATGTACTTCAGCCCTCCCTGACACTCGATGGTAACATATAAGACAGTAAGTAAAGAACTCAGAAAATAATTACAGATTATCCTTTAAACTAACTTCTGTTTTCCCAGAACCTGATTTTGTGCGTGTGTGATTTCTTTCAAAATTTGAATACATGGGTATTGTCGTCTATCTTGCCAACTGTGCTGAGCAACGAGCAGCAGCCATGACTTCCCCCAAATTTTTATAAAATCACATCCTAAGTCTCCATGTCTCTTTAATATGGTGATAAAAATCAGACCATTATGTTTATTTCCTCAGGTATTGATATGAGGTTTTGGTGTATGTATATAGACAAATATAATAAACATTCATTACACATTCATCAGAGAATCTTATTCTAACACTGGATTTTAAGGGAGAAAGTTTCTACACTTTCTAGTGCTCTGGATTATATATCATGTGGAGACTTCAGAGGTGACTAATGGCAGTTAATCTCTTACTAATTAGAGAGAACTGGTTAAAATTTAAAGGGCTTTATAAAAGTAAAGATGGGTCTACTGACCTCCTGAATGCATGCTGGGCATTGGTGAATGTGTGCGGTCAATGTTTAAGTTGTTATCCAGTTAAACTTATACGCCCTTTGTGTCCAAAAATAAAAATCAAAACAAGCATGCAACAATGCATCCACTGAAGGCACGTCTCCATTTCTGACATCCCAGACATTGGCTGTGAAAGGATAAATCTTAATGTTAAGCCAACAGCTTGGCACAGATACACCTGAGTGTATGTTCATAGGTGGAAGGATACACTCAGGAATAGTCATGCCCTGCGTTCTTCTCAAGGCTTCGAATTTTAATCTGAGGGGGTATTTCCAACAAAAACCTCCTGATTACACATGTTGGTCGTTCATTCTCTCTGGCCCTGGAAAGC
The DNA here is from genome assembly GCF_030020395.1 of Manis pentadactyla. NCBI lineage: Eukaryota > Metazoa > Chordata > Mammalia > Pholidota > Manidae > Manis > Manis pentadactyla. Next base: position 62,780,500 of record NC_080034.1, read on the forward strand.
TTTGGGGCTATTTCAAAGTGAGGTTGAGGAACACTTGTCTCTACAGAGCCATACTTAGTGCTACTTAGCTGTCCTTACAGCACAGAAGATACCAGACTCATGCTCTCTTTCTTCTGTGTGATGCAGGGATGTATCGGTGTGGTCCAGCCTCTGTTCAAGCCATCAAACATGGCCACGTTTGCTTCCAGTTTGATGCACCCTATGTGTTTGCAGAGGTAAGTGGAAAGCTAGAGAAAGAGCTGCTTTCCCCTGCAACCTCTTAACACTTAAAAGAATAAGATACTGGGTTGCTGTACTTCTCAATTTCCCAGGTACATGGCGTATCCTTCATGTTTACAACATCAACTAGACATCCTTCCAGCCTCCAGGCTCTTAATTGTAAATGCAGTTGTTACTTAACATTTTTCTTTCCTTGATGTTTTGAGATTTTCTCCCTGAAAAGCAATTGTTTCACTAAGCTTATCTTAGTCCTGTACCCATGAAGTAGGTACCAATGGCTTCTGAGAAATTAAGTGACTAAATGAATCACTCAACTAAAAATTGGTGGAGACAGTTCATGAACTGAAATTTCCGAGTATACTACTTCACTCTGGGACTAGCCCAGCAATTCAGGAAAAACAAAATCCAAACACACCCCAGGCCAAGGTCTTAGTTTGGGAACTGCAGCCCATTTCCTGCTACTCCAGACTCACCTCTACCCCTTGGGAAGGAGAGCTGAGCTATTCCAACAGGGAGGAGAGAAAACGAGGTCTGGAATGAAGCACTTAATGAGTTGATGGGACACTTTGGTGAAGGATCTGAAATTCTGGAAGAACTGGCCAGGGCTGGAAGCAAAGGAGGCAGTTAAAGAATTGTCCCCGGGGAGCTCTAAAATGCCAATCAAATGTGAGAGGTGTCAGGTGAAGGAGGAGGCTGGGAGGCTGCTGGGAGGGCAGAGAAATATGAGAGCCCAAGAGGCAGGATTTACCCAGAGTATAGTTTCACCAATAAATACACTAAAATAATGTCTATCATGTATTGAGCTCTTTCTATGTAATCACTTTGCCTACCATTTGATACTCTTAGCAACTCTTTAAAATGGGTATTATAACTCTTCCCACTTATAGGAAATTGAGGCAAAGAGTGGTTAAATGACCTTTCCACATTTGCTTAACTAATAAACAGTACTGCTAAGATTTAAAGCCAGGCAGGTACCTGGACTCACAGTAACCACCACACTCTACTACTGCTCTGCTACCCGAGTAAACAGCTATTATTAGCATGTGTCAGACACTTTGCTATGGGAAATGCAGAAGCCTATGTCATTAAGGAACTTGATTCTTGATGGAGGTGGCAATACATACACACATCAAAAGTTAAATAACACTAATACAAGAGATGAGGTAGAACTAAATTGTCAGATGAACAATGTAGGCAGAGTGATCTGCGTTGATACATGCAGATTTGTTTATTGAGACATATGAGTCGGAAACAGAATGAAGTAAGACAGCAAAGAGCCTAAGACCCTGTCTAGGGAAGGAGGGTGGCGTCTGTACACACCACAATGACACCCACATGATAGCCACAGTGAGGTGAGCAGCGTACTGTAGGAGCACTGGGGGGAGGGTTAGAGATGCTCCCTGGAGGAATTGGTGCCTGAACTTAGTCTTGAGGGATGATTAGTAGTTATTCAAGCAGAAGGGATAAGAAAGAATCCAGAGGGAAGAAAGAATTTTAGGCAGAGGGGACAATTTGAGCATCCAAATGGTGAGTGGGGGCAATTAAATGTTATACAGGTTCATGAAAAGTGATACATCAGGGGGCGAGGAGGAAGTGTCAAAAGATGCAGACTGCAGAAACTCGGCGAGGGGGCTTTATGCCCTGAGAAATGGGCACGTCATCCCGTCAACAAGAGAGTCGCAGAGGGCAGAGACATGAGCCTTTGGAGCACAGACCTGAAGGGGATGCTAAGGTGGGGAGACCAGCTGGAAGGCTTAGTCATTACTCCATGCAGAGATGGTGAGACATAGAAGGAAAACTACACCCTGGGTGAATCCTGAACTAGACAAATGGCAGTCTGTGGGGAAGGAGGAGGCAGGATTGGGGAATGTTTAGGAAGTAAAATAGAATAAAATATTTAGACAACAAAATCAGAAATTGAAATACACAAAAGCAATAGTACTTCTTCCACTTACCTACTGTTACATTTTCTAGAAGCCTTGGAAAAAAAAGGCATTTCACATTTGCAGGTTTAGTCCCTTGATTTCAGTTTAGGATTTGAAGATTTATCCAAACCTCCTCTGCTGCTATCTGATAGTTTATGACACTATGAGAATCTCTTAATGGGAAATCACTCTAAAATTCACAAAGCCTTGCTTTTATATTTTTATTATATTTTATTACTGCAAAGAAAGAGGGAGGGAGAAACCTCCCTCCGAGAGTGAATTGCCTAATAGCTGTTAATGCAAACACTTTTTGCTATTATTAAATATAGATCGGGGTGTTATGAATGTCATCAGGATTTGCAGATTATAATTACTTCTCTCTCACCCGCCACAGACTTGTCTGGCAGAGCGTACAATTTGTTGCTTTGGCATGGGCTGAGCTCCCGGGCTGAGCCATTTATAAGAGATGTTTGAGCTGTTGAAGAGGGTATGAGGAATCTTTCCTCAAGGCAGCCTAAAGTAGGACCCCATGGGGGGCGTCATATTCAACTTGAATGAGCGTCTACATGACTCAGGCTTAGCTGCATCCTCACCTTTCGTTCCCATCTCGCTGCACAAGCTTGCCTCTCACCAGCCCAGATGCGTCAGACGGAGTTTCCTGTTCCGGCCTTCGGGTGTGCTGCCTTTCTTGGTCATTGCTTACTCACTTCCGGGCCGGATCAAACATCACGTCATTGACATTTTTATTCTCCTCGGGGCCTTGGTCTCCTCTCATGAAAGCAAAACCCCACATAAGAGGGAAAGCGTCCTATCTCTGTCCCTTTCACTCTCCTCCTCCATTTTGGAAATTTACCCTTCACATTTCTAGATTTCTCCCAGGGCTTGAGGCTTATTTGTCTACCCTCTCCCTTCCCGTGCCCTCAGTGCTCCAGTGAGTGCCTCCACTCTGGAGACCCATCTGCCCTTTGTCTCCCCAGCAAGCTGCAGCCGGGGGCTCCCAAAGAGACGATAGGAAGGCAGAGCAGGTCCAAGCATCTGGAGGCGTCTTCTGAGTCCCCAGCTCACACAGGACTTGCTGCTTCTCTTCTACCTTAGTTTGTTCTGATTGTTCTGCTGTCCCCTTTACACCACTGCACCCCAAACTCACACACACACACACACACACACACTCCTGCCTTCCCTCCCTGGCACTGAGCCAGCAACTTCAGGCCCGCAGGAACCACCCCGCTGCTCCAGACGCCATGCCTTCCCCAGCTCTGAGCCAGCAGTTCTCTGTATACAAACTGGGCAGATGTTTCTTTGCAGATTCTTCATCCTCAATTCCAGGTTGGTTATTTTCCTACCACTTGTTAGCCCATTTTTTGGCATCTCCTATTCTGATCTAAAATAATTTGTGTATTCATTGGGATAAGACACAAAAACCTTGGAATCACCTTGGTTTTTCCTCCTAACTTTCCTCCTACATCTTGCCAGAAAATATCATGCATCAAAAAATACTCATTGAAAAATAATGAAACTCAGCATAAGTCTTCACAAGACTCTATGGGATCTGGCCCCTGGCTTTCCTTCTACTCCGTGCCTTACTTATCCCTCCCTCCAGCCATATTGACTGACCCTCCTGCTTTCTAGAAACATCCAAATAAGCTCTTTTTTCGAAGTCTTTGCATGTATTTTTCCTCTGGCTGGGAAAGCTCCCCCCGACCCCATCCTCCTGCCTGTGTATGTCTGCCCTCTCTACATGCCAGTCTTTGCTCAGGTTCCCCTCAAAGAGGCCATCCCACCCACCCCCACCCCCACCCCCACCCCCACCTAAGACATCACTTCCTGCCCTGCTGCTCTTATGGCACCCTGTCTTAGTGTTATTATTTCTCTCCCTTCTAGAATATAAGCCCCACAAAGGTAGGATCTGCTGGATCCTCAACACTGAAAGCAGGTTCTGGCACTACTCATGAATAAACACTTGTTGAATGAATGAATGATGGCATGAATGAATGCATCAAGCAAACAAAAGCTGGGGCAGAGTACACTGCTAAGAAGAGTATCTCAGAGTGTTAGGGCCCGATGGCACCCCCAAGCACTGGTGGGCCTGGTGGGAGACGAGGCACATGGGAAGCAGCAAGGGTATGCACGGGGCCCTGGCAGGGTAGCCAGCCCCTGCAGGCTGGAGGAGGGGCAGGCACTGGGTGGACGTATGGCAACTGTGCCAGACAGGCTCCTGGGCCACGTGGGGGTCTACTGCTTCCATATGCCCTCAGAAGAGCACTTTCCACTGAAAATAAATTGGCCTTAAACATAGGGCTGTTTCCGGTAGTAATGGATCTACCTCCCAGCCCTGCACAAATGGTATTATTAAACTCAGGCTCAGAGACATCCAGTAGTTTAGCCAGAGTCACACAGCCTTGGTCCAATATTTCTTCCCCTACACTTAAAACTGTTCTGCTATATACATGTAATTAGTCTTGCTTGGAGGATTCTAACTGGTACTTTTTAAAACCCCTCAGCAACTCTAATGTGCAGTCAGGATGGAGAACCACCACACTAGCGGCTGAGACCACAAGGACAGCTTGCTGATGTTAACTGGAAAGAACCCTTTCCCTCCACCCCAACCATCTAACACACTTACGCAAAAGCCACTTTGTATGTGTGCTTCTCCTCTCTGCACAGGGACAGTGATGGGCTGGCCTGAGATACTAGTACATAGATTTCCTAAGCTATGTACAAGGAGACAAGGATTTAACCTCTTTCTTATTTAGCCTTGTCTCCCTGGAAAACTGTAAGCTGTCGGAGGGGCTGATATTAAGAGGGTATTGATCATTACTGTTGCTATAATTCGCGAGTGGAGGAGGGATTTGTTTGTGCCTGCATGGCCTCCTCCAGAGGGAAAGCTGAAATTCTCAGGAAGCTCATTTAAATTTTAACTCTTTTTTTTCCAAAATGACAAATATTCCTTAGGTGTCTACTCTGTCATCTCCTGTTCTGATTCCTGATTTCACATCATATGGCTAGTGCCACCAAGTGCAGGTCACTCTGCTGAGGACTAGGGCCACCATTTATCCCCTTAGAAATCTGAGGCCCAAGCATGGAACCACTGAGCCACAAGAATAGGACTATATCACCACCTTAAGGTGGTGCTCATTGTCCTGTGGGGTGACCTGGAAGAGGCAGCATGTGTGAAGGTCAGGGGGCAGGCTGTGGGCCAGCCTTGGGTGAAGGTCAGGGGGCAGGCTGTGGCTAGCGCTGGATTTGCACTTTTCTCCACCAGCTCCCAGCTAGTGACCACACATGGTGCTTGCCCTTCTAAGTCTTGGTGTCCTCATCTGTAAAACAGGAATAATACAAACCTCATAGGATTGTTGCTATGAAGGTTAAATAATGTTTAAATATTCCTAATCCTGAAACATTATGCATATTCAATAAATGCTGGTTACTAACATTCTGTTTATTAGAGATCATTTATGAATTCAGAGCACTTTATGAGAAAGTAGAGAAAAGTTACTCTCTTTCTAAGTTAAGAATCTATCATGTACTTTTCCCATTACCTAGTAATGACAATTACATTTTTACTTGGTTTTAAAGTTTACAAGTCATGCTCCTATAGATCCTATCTCCATCCTATCTTATTAAAATGTCTCTATGAAATTGGCAGAACAGGTATAATTATTTTCATTTTATAGAAGAACTGAAGCTCAGCAAGATTAAGGGCACTTTCCAAAACTACACATCCAAGATGAGAACCCAGGTTTCTTATAGCTCATCTAGTACATCTCTCAAATAGCTTCTTCACAACTGTTGCAGCAGGTATAAATTATCATGAGTGAAAGACAAATCACCCCCACTATTTTTCATTGCGGTTTTGCTTTGAGCAGAATTCTCTTCCATTCTCTCTCTCTTTCTTTTTTTTTGCTTTATGTTTTTTAGCTTTATTGGGGCATAACATATGAAAATTGCACACATTTAACATATACATCTTGGTGGGTTTGGACATATGCACATGTCTGTGATGCCAATAGACAATGAAGGAACTACACATATCCTTCACCTCCAAAAATTTCCATGTATTATTTAGCGAGTTCTTTGTTGCTTGGCTTGTTGATAAGAACACTTCCAGTGAGATCCTTTAGTCCACTAACTCCAACGCACCTTCCAGGTTTTCAACCTGCTGTTACTCCCTAGCCATCCCCTCACTCGACCCCAGAGGCTCCCATGGCATCATGATGTTCCTCTGAAAGATACTTATTGTACTTTATTGCAGGGGTTTTCAGACCTCGGTGTCCAGTAGAATTATTTGAGACCTTTTTTAAAACAATATTAGTTCACCAAGACCTCCTTGAATAGCCATTTTTTTTTAAAGCTCCCCAGGTGATTCTGATGTATAAAATCTCCCTTAGCAGAGTGTAAACCCTATCGGGGTGGTGATCAGATCTATTTTGTTCATCACTAGGATTCCAGCACCTTGACAAGTATCTGGCAATTCTATTAATTTATTATTATTATTACCATTGTTACTAATATTCATTGAGTGTTCGCTCTATGCCTGCCACTATGATAAGTAGTTTGCAGACATTTATTCCAGTTCATGCTTGCAACCACCCTGAGGAAGGAGCTATGATTACCCTACTCAAGAAAGGAGGGAACTGAGGTTTGGAAAACATTTAGTCAATACATCAGGGACTGTTTTTGACTGGAGCAGCCAATATGTCAGTTCAATTCAGGTTTCCTACCTGCTTCCATGCTAATAAATCGAATCCTGAGAAAGTGATTATGAAGAATATAATAAGGGACTCTGGGGGAATGAACTCTTAGGCACAAATTTACACCCAAGATGCTATTTCCAGGTCCTACAAATAGCATAATTTAGTTGTTGAACCACCAGAAAATTGCCTGAATTTCTCCTGGATATTCTAATATTATTTTTCAATTAAAATGCTTTTGGCTCCAAGTAGCAGGTTTACATGTGGAGTCTGAAAACAAAACAAACAAATAAAAACAATAAAAGGCAGAAATACGTCCATGTATGTTGTTGTGAATGGCAAGACTTCATTCTTTTTTATTGCTGAATAATATTCCACTGTGTATGTGTGTGTGTGTGTGTGTGTGTGTGTGTGTGTGTGTGTGTAGGGATATACCTATACAGCATCTTCTTTACCCATTCATCTATCAACGGACACTTAAGTTGCTTTCCTATCTTGACTACTAGAAATAATACTGCAATAAACATAGGGGTGTGTATATCTTTTGGAATTAGTGTTTTGTTTTCTTTAGGTAAATACCCAAAGGGGGAATTACTGTGTCACATGGTAGTTCTGTTTTTAATTTTTAATTCTATAATGTATATAATTGTCAAATCATTGAAATTAAATAATATTGCCTGTCAACTATACTTCAATTAAAAAAATAAAATAAAATACCTGATGATTAAACCAGATTCCTCTTCATACTATTTTAAAACAAGTTTAACCCTAAAAAAACAAGGTGCTAAAGAAATAAATGTCAGCTCGAGGGATTCATGATGACCACTGAGAGAGATTTTGGTGGCAAGGACATTTGGTGGTAGCTAATGTTCTCCTCTTTTATTTTTAGGTCAACAGTGACCTTGTTTACATTACAGCTAAGAAAGATGGCACTCATGTGGTTGAAACTGTTGATGCTACCCACATCGGGAAATTAATTGTGACCAAACAAATTGGAGGAGATGGCATAAATGATATTACTGATACCTACAAATTCCAAGAAGGTAATTTGTTACAATCAAGTGAAGATTTCTTTGCCCAAGTCCATTTAGCACTCACCCTCCATTACTGACATGTGTCCCAGAGAATGTACTGGCATTTGCAGCATTTGGTATAAGTTCTCATGAGTGAAAGACACATCACACCCACTACTTTTCATTGTGGTTTTGCTTTGAGCAGAATTTTCCTTACATGGCTTATAAAAATGATTTGGCTTCAAGTCGTCTATTTTAATAGAATGTAGAGCACATCCTTGTTCACAAAAATATGAAAGAACCTTACTGGAAATATTAGGAAACATTGTATAACTAATGTAATTTTAGTTCAGTAATAGAAATTTGAATAGCTATTCACATTTGTTTAGTACTTTACAAACTATTTTCACATGCATTGTTCCATTGAATCATCATGTAAGTCCCTTGAGGTAGATGATAAAATATTAATAGGACAGTGCAATCTCACTCATTCAGCCCAATTAGGTTGAAGGCCTATTCAACTGTAAGATACTGTTAAGGCAGTGTTGTTAACTTTTATTGTGTAGAATGGTTCCAATGGAGCTTTGAGTTCAAGTCCATCTCAGTAAGTACTGAGTACCTACTCAATGCCTGGAATTGGGTTTAGTGCCAGGGATTCCCTCAGTGAGCAGGACCCATTTCTGTTCCAGGCCAAGTGAAAGGATCATTACGCAGAGGGGCCCTTGGGAACAAAGAAAGAAGGATACTTGGTCCAGCCAAGAGATTCAGAAAAAGTGAAGCCATGTAAGAGATGTCGCAGACTGTGGCTAAAGAAATACAGAAAGGGGTCTCCAGGAAGTAGGAACGTGGTCAAAGGCATGAAGGTGGAAAGTAACTTGTGTGTTTAGGGCCCTGGAGACATCACTAAAGCATAAGATTGAGGGCCCAGTGGCTGGAAACAAATCTTAGAAGTGGACAGACGGTGGAGGACCTTGGGTGTCTTGATGGGGAACACAGAGTACATTTTACAAATGAGTCCACCAGCAGAGGTTTTTAGGAATGGCATTTATTTTAGTAAATGGGTAACAGTGATGAGTAACTAGCTTATACGTAAATATTCATCAGTATTCCTGAAGTGCTAAGGAGTGCAGAATTTGTTTTCAATGTTTTAGACACTCCCTCTGTTCTTATTTACAAAATCAATTTGCACTATAAAGAGAAAGCTTGCTGAATTGAGAACTCTTGTGCATGGTAATTAGAAATTCAGGATTTTTGTCCTCTGCATTAGTGATTTTTTGCTGTATTTCTGAAATGGTTCATTCTTCACTTCTGTTGTTCATCATCCATTGCACAACATAGATACAAAAGATTTTTTTCTCTTTTTGGCTTTTTCCTGAAAAGAGAGCAAAAAAAGCACCATAAATACAATAAAACAAAACAAACAAGTAATGACATCTCATTACAGAATTACAGGCAAAGGTGTGGAAAGGAAAAAGAAGAAGTAAAAGAAACTAGCCATAACATTCAGCCATTATTCCTTCATCCATTCAACAACTTGCTACTCACCACCCACTCTATTCCCAGTCCTGCTCAGGGATGGGGATGCGCTCAGCCCTGCCTTCCCAGCCAGCTGGAGAGGGGAGCAGGAGGCAGCCCCTCAGCAAGCTGCATGGCAGGCGCCCCAAACCAGGGTGGACACAGAGAGAGGGCTCCCGGGCCAGGCTCAGGGCTCTCTGAGACGGAAGGGGAAACAGACATTGACTAGGAGGAGCATGGGGAGGGAGTTCTTCAGGAAAAGACGGGAAGACAGGGTTTGTGGATAAACCCTCCCAGTGTGGAAACAGTCCTGAGCGGACAGTGTGGGGAATGAGAGCCATGCCTACAGGTAGCTGTCCAAGCTGCCGTCTGTCTTGTCTAAACTACACAGCCAAGTGCCATTCCCGTTAGCTGTCATCCGCAGAGGTGGCAGCGAAGGTCAAGCTGTCACCAAAAGAAGGACCCCAAAGCAGTCCAAGAAAGAGGAGTCAGGGCCTTGGCCAGAGTGGACGCCAGGCTAAATCAAATTGAACGTGCCAACTCTGAATGAGGAAGAGTCATGAGGCCCATACCTCCAGAGCCTGGCAGGAGGGCAAGGTCCAGGCTGGCGGAGGTTGTAGGGTCTGGTCCAAGCAGAAGAACCCCTAAATCTCAGACAGTTTAAGAGATACTCTACCTTGCTTCTTCTGGGCTGGAGTTTGATCCCAGGTGGATAATTTGCCTCCTAATCAAGGATGGCATATGAATTTCAAATTCTAACTTTGGGAATGACCACGTGGGTGTGCTGTTTAGAGACTGTACCCCGATGTGGTGGGGAAGAGCAAGTGTGTGATGATCGACGTCTTCCTTGGCTCCCAGCAGAGACCCCCACCATCCATGGTCATGCATTTGCCACCCTGATTCTCATTATTGAATCTGTTGTATCATTTTTTTTTTTTTGATCCACAAATGCTGAATGTGGCCAGGAGAATGTGAGGGTAGTAAAAACATAGAAAAGAAAATTACTTCCATTTTTAGGAATTAGCTATTTTAATTAAATTGTAGAAAGAATGTTGTTCACTTTGATGAACTAAAGCTTAATGTTAATGTCGTATCTTTTTTCAAAATAAAAGATTAGACTATAAAATCTTGAAAACCAGAATTCTTAAAACTTCTGTGGCCATATGTCTCCTTTTATGGTGGTGACTGGGTCCCATTTCCTCTTGGCTCCACCCAGTATTCCCTCTGTCACTCTTGTAAATCTCTCCTCCATCAGCTCCGTTCCATTTACATGTAAGCAGGCTCAAGCGTCATGTGTTAAAAACAATCGCAAAACTCTTTTTCAATAATATAGCCTCCACCAGACATGGCCCATTCTTTCTCCCTCCTTGCCTCCCCAGCCAGGCATCTTAAAAGAGCTGCCCTCCCTTGGCATCCTGTGCCTTCCCCTTTATTCCTCACCTATCGTACCTGAGTTGTGATACCAGGATGCCCTTGAAGCTCTTCTCAAGGTTGAGACCACCTGATTGCCACATGGAATAAACATTTTGCAGACCTCAGCTTGCCTGATCCCCCACATCTTTTGATGCTATTGCTCTCTCCCAATTCTTAAGAGTCTCTCTTCCTTCTTATGATACAACTTTCTCCTTGGTTCCATCCTGAACTACCATTTTTTTCTATTGTCTTCTGCAACTCCAAGCTCCACTTTCTTCAGTCCCTCTGAATGTTACTTCATTGCAGGCATCAGCCCTTGGTCCTCATCCCCAGCCACATTCTGTTCTTTCTACATAGCTGGGGTTAGTTCACATACACACTGATCACTCCCAAGTCGGTGTCGCCAGCCTCGACTTTTCAGCTCTACATTCACCAAAATCTCCCCTAGAAACCTGAACTGACCCTCCTCAAACTCTGCCTTCTCCCACTTTCTCTCCACCCCAGATCTATTTCCCCACGCTCCCTACCCCAGTGAAGAGATCCACAATCCACCCAGATCTGGCCACTTGAGAATCATTCAAGCCCCAGAGCATCCAGATGCCCCTTTGGTGGTTCAAATTCATTTTCTCCCTCTATCTCCATGGCTACTCCCTGTGGAGGGAAAAAATGCTCCGAGAGGCCTTCCCTGCCCCCAGAAGGTGCTGAGTCTCTCCCATGTCCCAGGCACCAACATGCAAACACCTGACCGAGTGTCTGTGATGGACACAAGTCTGATCCCTCTCCCTTGTCCCGAGACCCATGTGGGAAGGGCTGAGCTGCTAATCTGAGCCTAGCTCAGTGTAGGGACATTTTAGGGGCTTGACTAGCCTGAAAATCTAAGGGTAAGTCAGGAGGCACTTGCACAGGTGAGCTGACTTGAACATCAATGTCCTGAACTGGTCTCTTTAGTACCTATTATAAAGATAAGAATCTTGTCTCTGGATGAAAACAAAGTGCTTCTACAAACCTTGATCCTTCAGAGCCCCTGGGCCAGGGTGGGCCATAGGCCCTGGAGACATGGTGTTTGCATTCTAGCTCGGGAAATAATGTCACACAGCAACAAGTCCTGGGAAAAGGAAAGAAAGCCAGGTGATGTGTTAGTGTGAGATGAGAAGCTAGGATTAGGAACACATCATGCAGGGTAAGGTGGGGGAGCAGGCGAGGCACTCTGGGAAGGTTGCATTTACACTAAGACCCAAAGAGTGAGCAGAGGCCTCATCAGACTGAAAGGGCATTTCCATTACATCCTAGTCAAGGGAAAGATGTTTTGACCTTACTGCTGGAGGCCACAGCAGAAGCTTAGAAAATATAATCTGGCTATAGAGCATTCTCCCACAGCACTAAATTCATCGCCCGGAATTATGTAAGATGTCTGAGCATAAAGCTCAGCTGCAGAGAGACAAGAATTCTGCAGAGCTCTGGGAATCCCCGTGTGTTTGCCTCTCCTCTGGGCCAGCTCTTCCTGTAGCATCCCCAGCTGCCTCTGCCTGGCAGCTCCTGCTCTAGGGAAGCTGTTCCCCAGAAGGAAGCTGGAGGTTCCTCCATCCACAGCAGGCACTACAGTCTCATAGCTGCCCCAGGGCTTCCTCTCACCTGGGCAGCTCAGCCTCTCTCCCTCACGGGGGAGACTCCCAGACCACATTCCTGCTGCTGGTGTTAGCCTCTTGCATTTTCCCTAAATGCATATTTGGTGCCCGTCCAAAGTGATAATCATTAATGCTCTCTTTCTTATGGAGCTATTCCCCAGATACTTTCTGCTAAAATATTTCAGTTTCCCTTGTCATAACCCCTCCCTTCCCTTTATAATTACCTCCCTCCTATTGATTTGTAAACACATGCTCTCGCCAGGGGTTGCCCTAGACATATTGTTTTGGGCACATCCATGCAGTCTTGACAATCAGAGAAATTGTTAATATACACACACACAAATTGCACCTTCACGTTTGTTTGCCGCACCTGCTGGAATTTTCTCCATCTTTGCCAAGTACTAGTAGGTTCCAATTCTTATGCATGGACAACCTCCAATCCACTGAATAACCCTGTGCTGTAGACACCCTTTCTTTCACAAACAAGGAAACTGTGAGAACAGGACCTTCCCTGTAGAGTTGTTCTGGAGATTCAGTGAGATCATGCACAACATGCTCTTACCACAACACCAGCCACAATGAGCTCTCAGTGATAGTTATTATTATTAATTGGCCTCTTCATTTCCATCACATTTCATATTAACTAAGCGAAGTAGAAGACAATATCTTAAAACTAGTGTGATTATAAAAGCCAGCATTTTTATTTCAAAATGATTCTTTTTTGCTAGCCATTCCATGCCTAGCTTTTACAAGCCAAAGAATTCGCCTGTCTTCCACAACACACTAAGATACGCCCAGAGGCAGCAGGATGGCAAAGAGAACTGATGATCCCTGCGCACCTGCTCAAGCCCCGACCCCCTAGGGCAGAGCATTTGGTCCCATGTTCTGTAGGGAGTGTTAGCCCAGCTTGGAGTTGGGAACAAGCTGTCAGGCCTCCCTTGTACCTGTAGTCCTCACTTGCTCACCTGCACGAAGCAAGTTTTTTTCTTCCAGAGCCCACCCCTTCTCCTCCTCTCCCTGTCTTCCTCTCCACCACCACCATATTGAAAACCCCGCATAAGACGTTTTCCTAAAAGCAGCACACACATCTCAAACTGCATTAGAACTTTGGTGCACCACCAATTGCCCATAGGTGTCCCTCAAAAAAAACATGTTCAGTGTCAAATGATCGTGTGAAATCTTGTGTTAAATAGGTCTCCTCGCTGTAGGGCTCAATCTCAGAACCTTTGATAGGCTAACGAACACTGTGAACATCCAGGAGCCACTAGAGAACCCAGCGCTCTCCAAGGGAACTTGGCCTTAAAGCATCTTTGTAGAGAACATTTGTTAACAATTTGCTAGATCCGAGTGTAAGAGCCAATGCACTGTTTGGGAAAAAGTGATCTCTGCTCTTTGCCAGGGACAGAATTCAACAGAGGCAAGAGTGGAGGGCAGGACGGGAGCTGCCCAGGGAGAGAAAGATGAAGAAAACAGGTCTTGTCTTGTCAGGGAGATGAACGAATAGGACAAAACTCATGCTGCAGAATATGGAATGGCAAGATGCAACTACTGCCAAAAATCTTTGCTTAGAGACTCCCAAATTCTAGCTTCATGTAGGGCTTGGGAAGTGAAGCAAATGGACACCACAGTTTGAGAAGAGTTACATTTTGTCAATTCCACCTGCTGAACTCTGAAATAGCAGCACTGGAGAAACAACACTGGAAGCAACTGAAACAACCCTTTCAGATAGGCCCTGAGATGCTGCCTAACTCGGTATCCTGGGCAAGTCATAACTGCCCAGGGGCTCAATTTTGCAGAATCTGATGACACCTGCCCCAGAGGGGAGCTATGTGGCTCATAGAGGCAATCCAACAGTGTGCTCATTAATGTGGCTTTCTCTTTGATGGATTGCATTTCTTTTTCCCTGTTACTATCTCTGCATCTTTCCTAGGTCAAGAGGAAGAGAGACTGGCCCTAGAAACCGCAATGATGTATGGGGCTAAAAAGCACGTCAACACAGAAGGCATCATCAAGCCGAGGTCTGACGTGGACATGGACTTTGAAGTGGAAAATGCCGTGCTGGGAAAAGACTTCAAGGTCACCATCACCTTCCAGAACAATAGCCCCAATCACTACAGCGTCTCAGCCTATCTCTCAGGCAACATCATCTTCTACACCGGGGTCTCCACATCAGAATTCAAGAAGGAGACATTCGACGTGAAGCTGGATCCCTTGTCCTGTAAGCTAACGAGGGGGGCTCTTCTCTCCGGGACTCTCATCTGCCTCCCTATCTAGCTCAGTGCTGACACTCACTAATGACATTTTGTCAGAATTAAAAGGGCTGCCCACACACAGGAGTGTGAAAGGAAAACCCACTTCTAGAGAGGCCTCCACTTTGACTTCATATCTCACGCATGCAAGTGGAACACTGAAATTTTCAAAGCCTAGAGCCCTATGAGGGAAAATTACATGTGGGCTGAGGACCTGAAGCATCTGCACCCCCTGGGAGCTGGTGGGAAATGCAGACTCCCCGGCACCACCCCAGATCTGTGGGATCAGGATCTCAAGGGGATTGGGATGCATGGGGAAGTCTGTGATACACACACCCCTCAGAAAGCCAGACCTCTGTGAGTGTCTCTCTCCCCAAGTCAGGAAGGGGTTTTGGGTTCTGTGCAGAAGGAATGATGTGTTTTGCTTTACCATTTGGAAGGCAGGGGCATCTAAGCTGTGCATATAGGCTGTTTCTAAAAGATGATCTGTCTGATGTACAGGGACAGAGGAGAGCCCACCCTTGGGAGAGGAGACTAGAGATTCAACATGTGTGTCCAGGAGCCTCTGAAAGGTTTTTCTTTCCTTATCAACCCTCATGGGACCCCTTTCTCATCCCTTATTCCTTCCAGCCTCCCTTACATACATGCCTTCCCAAAGCATCTCCTTTACTATAAGAGTTCAGAATATTTTAAGCCAGATTGGGTCAATATGCTACAGCTTACCTTAGGGATTGCAATTTCCACCCGTCCACATTCCTTGGGTTACCAGCATTGAGGGGGCACAAACCACTAGACAAAATGATCCAATCAGTAAACCTGGTCTCCAGGCAGAACATGTCGAGTTAGACAGAGCAGGTTGGAAAGGATGAAACACATCAGGGCCCTAGATTTCTGTGAACCTAATGTATGGCACAGAAATAGAAAAAAAAAGAAAAAGTGTATGAATGATACAAGTTTTACAAAGTTCATTCATCTCAAATGTTTTAGGCTTTCTGGCTTCAGAAATTGCCCCAAGCCCCAGAGTACCCTGGGAGGTTTCAGAAAGATATTCCCAGAAAACTTAGCAACTACCCCTAAAAATCCTAATTCTGAGAAACCTACCCAAATTTGAGGAAGCAAATCTCCCTGGCCTCAGTAATGTGGCTAACAGTTATGAAATCACTGTGGTATTGTCTTTGGAAACTGGAAGATCTAGCATTTTTCCTATCCCTCAAGGTGGGAGAGGTAATTCCGGCTTCTCGTGAGAATAGACGGTAGGGCCGAGGCCCACACTAGTTCGGATGCTGTCACAATAGTCCAGTGGGAGAGGGTGGTGGTCGTGAAAAGAGGTAGTGAGACGTTGTCAGGTCTGGGTTTGTTCTGAAGGTAGAGCCCAATGGCTTGGGTGGCATACTGGGCATGTGGTGTGAGAGAGGAGCATGTGGAAGAAACTAAATGAGAGAATATATGTGAAGTGCTTCACACATGCTAGGCTCTCAGTAAATAACTTGAAACATGTTTACATTTGGGGAAAGTGAAACTGGAATTATGTGTTGATGTGTTCAAGGCCACAAAGAGCAATTAGAAGCAAAAAAGGTCACAGAAGCCAGGTCCCATTCAGGCAATGGTAGTGAGCTTGGGCTAACCACGGGCCCGACGGCCCAGGGACTGTTCTGTACCCAAGCTCCCACCACCCGGAATCCAGCTGCCACTCTCTCCCCAGACAGGGAACTCCATGCCATCGTTTTCCCACAGCATGGGGGTTCCATCTCTCAATCTCCTTGCCTTCTCTCCCTAATACGATGAAATAAGGAGCTTACAGAGTTAGAAGGCTCGAATGGCATGACAGCTTAGCCCTCTCAGTCATGGATCCAGATACAGCTGATCAAATCTAAAACACAGGACCCACCTGCTCAGCCCACCCCAAGGCTTGCCCTGAATAGCTTGAAGGCAGTTGGAGAAAAAAGCAGTTCTTCCTGCTTTTCTCTGCAGGAAGGTGGCATTAAATTGCATATTGCAGTCTAAAATAAATTGCAACCTATTGCAAAAAGTCACAAGATTCTAGACCTTGACCAAGCAGGTCAGAGTTCCTAGGAGGCTTTATTGCAAAGAAAGTTTTCCAAGCAGGATGGGAGGCATACTTTTCAGATTGATGAGTAAGGCTGATAGAATCAGCCTGTGGGATTTGAATAACTTAAACCTTCTAGTACCTTCAAAGGTGCTATCATTTCCACTTGGCTATATTTAGTTTTCTTTGCTTTTTGGAAAAGAGATGAGGCAGCTCCAGTCTGTGGCTCCCTTGGCTTTCCCCAGATACTGTAAATGATATTGGCAGGGTCCCAGCTCCACCACTCACA
This sequence comes from Manis pentadactyla, assembly GCF_030020395.1. Lineage (NCBI taxonomy): Eukaryota > Metazoa > Chordata > Mammalia > Pholidota > Manidae > Manis > Manis pentadactyla. The sequence goes on from NC_080034.1 coordinate 62,797,486, forward strand.
GAATGAAAATCTATTCTTCTTTCTCTTGCCATGTTTAATAAACTTTATCTAGAACAATTTCTTGTGCAGTGGCAAAACATAGCACTTACATAACAGACTATTTCAGGAGCACTGTTCTCTTGGGCTTGGAAGAACAGCCCAGTTTCTTTAGTGCTATGATTTAGAGAATGTTCTACCTTGGAGAATAAAGGGGGTCCTGATGCTGCCATTACAAAGGCAGCAAAAGCCTCTGTAAAGACTGGTAGAAAGAAGTCAGACACATCCCACCAGCCTAAAGGAACCCAGCAGTCAAACACAGACCTCCAGAAACAGCCAGAGGAAGTCCATTTTTATATTAACACTGATGGCAGCCAGAGGCAAAATGCATCTTCAAGGCCTGTCACCTTACCACCCCAACTGTCCAAATCTGGGAAGTGGAAAATAGACCCCAGGTGCTAGGTCATAACCAACTGAGGGACAGAGTCTTATGCATCTGGAGAATGAATGGCAAGGGGAGTCATGTAAGAAGCAGGGTCCAGGCTCAGGCCTAAAGAAGGCAATATGAGAGGGTCATTCAAAAAGGTAGCCTCTGAGGGCCAAGGTCAAGGCAGGGTCATAGGTTCAAAAGGGTGACTCTGAATGGAAAAGGACTGCCCAGCAATCAAGCCAAGCTGTTTAGTACTTGTCTAGATGGACCAATCCACCTAATAACTCTGCACAGCCTAGGGCCGGGCTTCTCGGCCAAGGCACCAAATTGCTATTTCAGGCTGGATAATTGTCATGGGGACTGTCCTGTGTACTGTAGTATATTTAGCAGCATCCTTGGCCTCTGTCCACTAGATACCAGTAGCAATCCCTAGTTTTGACAAAATGTCACAAAATTGTCTCCAGACATTACCAACATCCCCTGGGGAGTGAGGCGCAACACTGTTGACAACCACTGGTCTAGGCTGGCCAACCTTTGCCAGAAATTAGGTGGGGTCTGGCGTGCAGGAGTTTCATTTTTCAAACTGAGACTTTCCCAAGTCCACGCTGACTGCCCTAACTCTGCTAGAACCTCCTGTCTGGGATCTTCACAAGCTGGGGTGGAGCACAGAAGCTGCATGTCTAACAAGCTCCAGGCTATGACGCTGCTGGTCTGGGACCACACATGGAGCAGCAAGCACCTGTGTTCAAGGGTGTACCTTCCACTTGAACCAAGGTTTTTACAGGGCTGGTTCTGGGGGGCTAGTCCCCTGGTTGTTAGAGCTGTGCTCCTCAACCCTGACTGCACAGTCGAGTCAGCTGCAGAGCTTTTACAATGCCTGGGCCGCAGCCTCCAAGATTCGGATTTAATTGGTTTGGGGTGGGATCAAGCAGAGCAGATTTGTTAAGTGTCTCCAAGTGGCTGGGATGTGGAGCCAAGACTGGGAGCTCTTCAGTCAGAGGGCCAGAGGCTCAGCACCTACTCACCTGTGAAGATTTGCGCATGGCCTGATACACCCTCGCCTGTGGGCCCACAACGCAGGAGGCCCTCCGGTGCCCCATGCTTGCCCCACACAGCATGCTACCCTCATTCTAGGACAGGGGCTCATTGTGGAGGGCAACAGTGAACCACCCTCTGCCCTTTAAACTATCAACTCTGGGACTTCTGCCCTTCACTGATTTCCACAAGGAGGAGGACTCTTTGGCAGAAGGCAGATACTGGGCAGGGAAGCGGTGGTGGAGACTTTCTATTCCAGGAATGTTTTCGCACCTGTGTTCAGAGCATGGGGATGGAGACCAGAGTCACCCATTTCCCTGCTGGGCGTGCCAGCTAATAACACAGCACTAGCACCAGGCTCGCACCAGCCGGCTGCGCCGCGGCCCAGACTCAACCTGCAGAAGCCCTGCCCATTGCTCTAGAATGCTTGGCTGTGGGAAATGGCAGCAGGTAATGCAGCCAGACAGGGCCTCCCTGCTGTGGTCAAAGCCACGGGACAGAATCCCTGCCCTTAGCCCAGATGGTGAGCAGAGGGGGAGCCAGAACCGCTCCCCATCCTCAGACGTCATCCTCCCTCAACACCTAAAAGCCAACGTCAGTGCCCTGAGGAAACAGGCATTTGCATAGAGGAGAGGGGGTGGGAGAGAGTTGAATGCCTCAGGTGAAAACTGGTTTCAACAGCTTCTTTCTCTTAAATAGAAAAATCATGTCAGGCTAGTACAGAAAAATTTGGAAAGGAAAATGTGGGGTGCTACAAGGAAGAGATCTAGGTGGTTGACAGTCTTGCTCAAGCACAGCCCATGGTCTGCATGAGACATCTCTCCTGGTTCTCACTGCACAAGGAGACAGCACATGGGACAGTGGCCTTGGACCTCCCCCTCCACATCTGCCATCCCGGGACCTGCCTGCCCAAATCAAAGCAGGCGCAATGAAAACCCCTTGTCCTTGGTTCTGAGCATCTTTGTCATGGTGTTGCATTTTACTAATGCAAAAGCACTGTTTGGAAAATTTCACACATTTTCTCTAGAAAGGCTTTACTGCATATTAAATTTCCAACACATTCTTTCTTTACCCAAAAGCAATAGAGTTTGTCCTGATGGACGCCCTGTTCCATTTGCTCCTCACCTATGCTGGGTTCCTGCAGGATGCTCTGCCATTGTGGAAAAGATGGGGGCACTTGGGGAAAGCAGAGCAGATCCTGCCTCAGGTCTTGATGCCCGGCATGTTTGTTTTCCCTCCTGCCAGTCAAGAGAGAGGAGGTGCTGGTCAGAGCGGGCGAGTACATGGGCCAGCTGCTGGAACAAGCATCCTTGCACTTCTTCGTCACAGCCCGCGTCAACGAGACCAAGGATGTTCTGGCCAAGCAGAAGTCCACTGTGCTGACGATCCCCACGGTCATCATCCAGGTCAGTTCCAGCACCTCAGACAAGGTAGAAAGGCAAGCTTGTTGATTAGACACCCAAGCTTAGTGTGTGTGTGAGAGAAAGATTGTGTGTCCTGCTCAAAAAAAGAAGAAGGAAAACGGAGCTAGGATCTTCCTGTTCTTTGAAAGAAGTAAACCGCCCTATAAATAGACATGCACATATAACACTTTCTCTCCTCTCCAGATTTAAATATATAGATGTGGCTGCAGATATAAATATAACCTGTGGGTATAAACACACTTGTGGAGGAAGATAGAGATGTGTAACAGATACAGATACTTAGAACTTTCAGTGTCTCCAGAGCAGAGTGGGTCAGGCGTGACATAAGATGGGGACCGCCTGGATGGCCTCCCACCTGCATTTTGGACGGTACTATTGTTCACTGAGATATACATGTATACAGTAAATGTCACAATTTACTGTATACAATGTGCAAACAGAAATGTCAACCTGATGGTAATGATTCTTTATATATGTATACAACTTGCAACCACGGCCAGGTGAACATAGAGAGGATTCCAACACCCCAGAAGGTTCCCTCCTGCCCCTTCCCCATCACCAAAATAACCACATTTCTGACTTCTGTCACCATAAGGTTTTTGCCTATTTAGCTGGTAGTTTTAATAGTGTCTCCCCACTTACCACCAGAAATCTCTGCCCAAATGGTTTGGAGGAATTTGGAGGAATTTGGCAGAGGAGGACTGTAGATGGGTGGGAACAGAAGACAGAGGTGGTAGCCTGCATGCCCCCACAGCTCAGGAGGCTGTAAGCATCTGTAAGCACATCCCTGGGTCACCTTCCTGTCTCCACAGGGCACCTGGGGGCTGACAGCATAGCCAGCCTTGTCCAGGGCTTAGAGACCTTCCCAAGTCATTGGAGAACCTTTTTCTTGAAGTGATGAAGAATGATTAGCACAGATCCTAAGCTGCCTTCCTCACAAGTGATCGATAAATTCAAGTTTTACAAAGTCTCTCATATTTTAGATGCCGGCAGAGGTGGGGGGTGTCATGGTCAGGGAGGAAATGCATGTTTTGCGTCTTATGAATCATGTGCCGTGAGTCATCTGTGATACTAATAACTGTTGGGTAGCATTCAAAATGGCCGCTTACATTGGGCCTAGTGCTGTGGGGTGGGTGCCGTACAATCCATCACCCGAGGACAAGGCTCCCCTAAACTCAGACAGGCAGTGCCTGTGGAGGAGACAAGCCAGGCCTTTCCTCTCTAGAAAGGCCTAAATCATCACATCTCTTGGGCTCCTTTGCCCCAGGTGCCCGCCAAGGCCCATCATGGCAGCATCTGTACATGAGGCCTTAAGGGACAGAGTGAAATGGAACGTGTGGCTCTGCGGGCAGAACGGGAGACAAGTGCAAACAGACAGGTGGCACGGGGGCTCCTCCAGAGGTCCCTTCAATCCCGAGAGAACGTGAACTTAGGAACATAAGGTACTGGGTCCGCTGAGCAGGGTGACCCATGGGCTCGTGGCCGGCTCTCCCTGCGGGACGCGGGGGTCCCCGGCGGAGCACCCGTCCCCACTCTCACCCATGAACTCAACCTGGGAACCTTTCCCGCCAAAGGCCAGACCTAACTGCACCGCTGCTCATAAACAGGATGTATAATGGAAATCAATAACTTTCATCTTATAGACATTATTCACTTGGAGGATTATTTGTTAGTCATCTTCTGGGTTTACTTAAAGAAGAGTTTAGTTCCCAAGGGCCAGAGTCAAAACACCTTCTCCCGTGAGTTCAGTGACCTGGACAGGAAAGGTGTACTTTAAAAAGAGACGTGGTGGTTTTTCTTTTTTAATTCTTATTTCCATAAAGGTACCAGGAATGCTGTTCCTGGAGAAAGCTTATTTAGAGGCAGGGCCACTAGACTCAACAGGAAAGATAGAAAGTCTGGCTTCTGCCCAGTGCCACAGTTGTTCAGGAAAGGAGGCGGGACCGTCCTCACGTGAACTGTCCCTTAACGACTAAGCCCATCAGCCGTATCAACCTCAACACGGGGTTAATAACATTAGCTAAATCAGGGCAGGCAGAGAGGGGTTCCTGGGTAAAGCACCTCACACTCCGAAAGCCGCCCTCGTGTCCCCAAAGGCTGCGGGAAGCCCTGGTTCCTGAGACTCTGTCTGATGGGCTGGGCACCTGGGATGCCGCTTAGCCTACCGAAGAAGTGAAACGCAGAGCTGTGGCATCAAGGCGGCAGTCCCCATCCTGACAGTGACCGAGGGAGGGAAAGAGCACACAGAGAACAGGCCGGGTGGGAGAAGCAGGCACGAGAGGAGAAAGAAAACGTCCCACTGAAATGTTACACAGGCGACCTCAGGGAGCAGAGTCACATAAATGGCATAAAACAGGCATTGGACAGGGAGCTAAATGCAGTGAAAGTACTAAAGCACAATGGCCCTCAGGGGTCCAGAATTACCTAGGACACACGTCCTGAAGCTCTGGGAAAATGCCAGACCCGTTGGTCCATCTCCTTGAGCCCAGCTGACAGGAGCTCTCGAGGTTGCCGCAATGACTGTGCGGGCACAACACATGGTGGGGCTGGGTGGGAGGCAGAGGTTTACAAGGACGTGACCCCCAGCCGTTACGATGAGCCTTCTACTCTCATGCTTCTCTCATATTATCTTATTTTGTCCTCCCTACCATTCCACGAGGTGGGTGGTGTTGTAATCCCATTTTACAGATGAGAAAACTGAGGATCAGAGAGGGCGATGCCTGTAGCACAGTGGGCTCTGAGTTCAAAGCCTATTTTCTTGACGTTATAACTGTGTGACCTCTCTTAACTTCTGCTTCTCGTCCGTAATAGCAAGATAATGGCGATACTTACTTCATAGGTTTGTCGTGAGCGTATGAGTTACCCCGTGCCCGACCAGCGGTAAACACAGAGCGGATGTCAGTTGCTGTGACTGTTGCTATTACAGCTGTTCCTAAGCCACTTGATCATGTGCCTGATAAGGGAAGGAGGGACGCTTCCAACCCAGGCCTTTCTGACTTGGAAGTCAGTGCACATGGCCACTAGGCTATACTACTGTCACACTACTTTACAGAAAGTAGGAGATGGAGACACCTTAATAAAGGGTCCGTTTTTTCAAGAGAGATGAGATCCCATGAGTTTGAGTGGAGTGAAGTAAGGCTGTAGAAGAACAGATGACCCTCAATGGATGGATAACATTTCAAGCAGTAGAGATGGATGAGGAGGCCTCTCCAGATCCTAGGAAAACATAGGAGCAGGGCAGGGGCAAGGTGGGTGGCAGTTGTGGGGGGCAGCCAGAAGCCTGCCCTGGCTGGAGTCCAGGCTGGGAGCAGAGGACTAGTGAAGATAAACCCAGCGAGGCAGGATGGAAGCTCTGTAATGGACTCTGAACAGCAGGTCCAGTGAAGATTCAGAAGCGTGAACGTAAGGCTATTGTCATCTCTGCCCTCCCAAGAATTAGACCCCCTTCTCTTCAAAGCCTTTGCCCAAAGCACTGTCTTATTCTGGGAGTCCCCTGCTCAGCCTTGGGACTGCAGTTGCCTGGCAGCCAGTTTGCCACTGTTCTCACCCAGCTCCCTTCTTAGAGCACAGAGAGGACAACCAGCAGCAGCACTGGGCCCACCTAGCTGAAGCCCCAGCCGAACGGCTAGGCCCGTGGACACGTCCCTGCATCTGAACGGATCTGGTCCGGGATGGCGTTCATCCCTGTGATGGTAAAGACAGCGACTGCGTTAAGCTGTGCCCTCAGTTAACTATTCCCAGCACCCACCACGCATGAGTCACCGTGTGCGAACGTCATATGGAAAATGGCAGGGAGACACACTCATTAAACTTTAATGAGCACACATCTCTTTCCCATGCTATCAAAATATTTTGATGAGAAAAGTGTATTTTATTAAAATCAGACCTAGAATTTTTCTCTGCCTTCCCATGTGTTGATTGTTGTAAGATGCTTTAAGTCAGAAAAAAACTCTTTAGCATTCCGATTTTTAATGAACAGCTATTTCTTGGGAGATGGTGGGGGGCAACAGAGTGAATACAGCTGGTCTCCAGGCTAGAGGCACAGGGCATCTGGGATCTGTGGTGTGGAGCCTGGGAACATCGTTCTGGTGGGTTTTCTCATTCTCAGTAATGAAGGTTTCACAGTTTTCTTGACATCGTCCAAGTCAACTAGCGTGAGACTACCCGGAGGGGCCCTTCAGCCTCTTCTGTAGAGATGCATAGTAGTTTAGATGGCTGGAGTTGGACCTTCTAACTTCATCATCTTATCTGGGCTTCTTTTAGGTAATTCCTCAACCCCCCCCCCCCATATGTAAAATGGGACCAGCAACAGTACTGACCCGGCTGGGTCGCCGGGAGGGACCACTGCAATACCCACGTAAAGAGCCTAGCACAGTACTTTGACCACGGTGAGAGCTTCCACTCCCCATGCCTAGCAACCCTTGTTTTCTCTTCTCCTCCTCCTTCTCTCTGTCTCTGTCTCTGCCTTTCTCTCTCACACACACATTCTCTCTCTCTGAAACTGTGTCCCCTTTTGCTGAATGAATGACATCCTGATAATTATTATACTACTCCTACTATTGATTATAATCACATGTAAAACTCAGCGTTGTGAGAATTAACATCAGTCATGTCTGTGAGAGCGCTCAGCCTGTGCCAGGACCTGGCTGTTGCTGCTAAGTGACCCTTCCTCCCTGCCCAGTCCCACTGACGCCTGTAAATCCAGCATCAGTGAATCACCCAGGACAGTGTGTGGGCCTCTGGCCTAAAGCGAATGTAGCCCTCACCCGGTGGCACCGAATCTGACTGCTGGATGTTGGGTGTGTGACCTGCTTCTCATGGGAGCCACTCCTGCAGAGCCCATGGGTGTCTGAGGGGAGAGAGAAGGGGCATTCACATGCTCCTCAGGTGACCTCCAGCCAGTACCTGGGAAATAAACTCTTCTGAGGGCCGTCCCAAAGCTGCTCTTTAGCATTTTCATGGGGAACAAATCCTGCAGCCTTTGCAGAACATCATGAAACACCAGTAGAACTAATTTTCCCATTTGAACTAGGAACAATTTTGCTAAGACAAGATACAAGCAATGCTATTATGTATATGATTTTTAAAATTTACAACAGTGAGCAAACAGGTGCCTCCAAACTTAAAAAAAAATAATAATCTTTTTTAAACATTTAAAATGAGAACTGACTGTTTCCTAATTTTTTTAAACATGCATTTTAGGGTCCTTGCTGCCTCCCCCTAGGTTCCCCTAGGTTTGGCACAGTCTGAACAAGTGATAAATATGATTTTTAACATGCATTTGCTCCTTACTTGTTTGATCTGTTGGCTAAAAGAATTTTCCAGTATTTGTTCATCCTTTTTCAAGTCATTCATTCATTATTCCTTCATTTATTCAGTTCATTCAATAAATAGTTATTTGGTGCCCACTCTCTAAAAATGGTGTAGCAAATGCTTTAAAAAACTATGGGAGGAAACCTCAACATTGAGAACATTTTTATGGACTTTTCTTTGAGATGGGGGAAGGCTACTGATTTTCCTCTTAGCAGTGGCCTCCCAGGCCAGCTCTGCATTAGCCTGGGTCAACCACACCACATACAGGGCTTAGAAAAAGGGGGAATTCACAGACATCAACAAGCAGAATCTTGGCATGAGGGGCCACTGACCAGCGGGGACTTGGCACCCTGCACTTGCAGCAGTGAGCATAACACAGGCCACGGAAACGGCCCTGCTGAACCCCCAGTGGCATGCTGGGACCCTCCTCTGGGCAGAGCCGAGGCCCACTCTACATTCGTGCCCACTGTGCCCAGCCCAGGAGTGGGGGAGGTCAAGAGGGGGCCAAGTCTAGCCCACTCAGCACTCGCCAAGCCCTGCAGAGAGCTGCACCCACCCCGACAAGGGGCGCCCCTTCCTAATGCACAGGTGCATCAGGCCCAGGTCTCTAATGACTGTCCTGGTTTTGCTGTGTTCTCACTGGCACCCACAGCGCTTCCTGAGGCTCAGTGCAGAATCCTCTTCATTCCCCTTCTGCTCCTATTTCCACCAGAGAAGAGCAAGGCCGGGAAGATTGCTGTGGTGGGTGCCTGGGTCCTGCTCCTCTAACAAGCCGATTCATAGACATTTACTCAGGAGGAAGGGTGAGAAGTGGGGAAACCACGTAAGGGTGAGTGCCCACAAAATGCCTGACAGCCTCTGGGTAAATTGTGAGATGTAATTCTAGTTTTGTTTTGTACTATGACAGCCTAAATACCTGAAACTTTCCATTAAGGAGATAAAATGAAGACAAAGACTGTGTTCTAATTCCCCGTTGATGCCTGGGCCACTCTCCCTCCCATGTCTCCAGCTGAGCCCATCTCTCCCTTCAGCCTTCCTTGGGCTCTGTGACGCCTCCCGGTCCCCATCTCCAGGACTCGCCGCTGCCCCGCCCGTCTCCACAGCCCTTCAGGGGAGTGTGGGGCAGGGCCGAGGAGGTGGCTTCTCCACTTCTCTTCAAGAAGTGTTGGAGGTGGCTTCCTGCTTCTCTCCTTTGTGGCTCTCTTCTCGTTCTGAGAAACCGAATCACATCATTTCTCCATGAGGAGCTCATAGAAGAGAAGGTTCTCATGGTCCCCTGGCAACATTTCCCCCCCTCTCAACAGCATTTAGATTCAATAAATGCTATGTTTCAGATGCTCTGCCAGATCATTTCACATGTAATATCACACTGAATCCTCCCAATAATCATATAAGAAACCAAGTCCCAGAGAGTTCAAAGGACTTGGCCCAAGGACACACAGTGGCAGTCCCTGCTCTTTAGACCCTGAGTCCATCATGCTTTCTCTGCAGCTTCCCTGAAATGCAGTCACTCTCTGCGACCCAGCCACTGTACTTAGGCCTCTCAGCACTGTGCTAAGCCACTTGTGGAGAAAAACAAAGAAAAAGCTGTATACGAGGCCCCATCATGGGGGCTCTACAGGAAGTCTTTATATTCCCAGGGGCTCCCAGTGGGGCACCACCAGCCCTGGCTCTACGCGGTTGGGTAGCTGACTCTCCACCCACTCACAGTCGTTGGTCACAGAGGAGCAAGTAGTGGGTGGACTCCATCGGCCGAGAGAGCACAGCCCGGATGAGGTCTGTGAGTGAGCCCGCCACTCGGACATGCACACGCCCATCTCTCTGCTCAGTACATTTGAGAATGAAAATGAGAAATCACTGCTAACTGGGGTATCTAAAATGTAATTTTCTCTATACATTTCCTGTTTGCTATTTTTAATCTTTAAAAGAAATACACATGTTAAGTAAACCATCAAGCATAACAAATTTCATCTACTTGTCATAGTTGTTATTATCTTACTCTGTTTGGGCTGCTGGTTATTTTTTTTCATATCTCTATCTTTACCCTAAACAGAAATTCCTATTATCACCAAGTAATATAATATATTAAGGCCCCAATGCTATCTTGTCACATTTTACTCTGGCATAGGAATCTAATTCTTTTTCCATAAAGTCAAAAAGAAAGAGTTGGGTTGTGTATATGTTTTAGAATTTAGTTCAGGGTCAGTTATAATCATTGCGCTCAACTGATAGCTTAGTGATAACATAAGGTAATACTGCAAAGGATTCTTCAGTAAATTTCAGAAAATAAAGAAGCTATTTCAAGCTGGGGAAAAATGTTACAATTTTTGTCTCTCTGCTGTCAGAGATGAGAGTGTAAGTAGTGTTTAAAGATGAGTGTTTTGGAGTCAGAAATACCAAGATTCATCCCTGGGTTCTACCAACTTATTAGCTCTATAAATGTGGCCATTTTGTTTATCTTCTAAATTTCATGTGAACAGAATAGAGATAATGAAAATGTCTACCCACCAAGGCATAGAGCTGTAGGATTAAACAAGATAATGTAAACAAAATGATGAGCACAATGTCTACATTACTAAATAAACACTGAGGAAAATGTAACTTTCTATTATTGTTATTATTAATCAGAGTCAGTATAGGGGTGTGGTTAAGCAATGACTCTGGCACCAGGCTATCTGCATTCAAATCTCACTTTCCCAACTTATTTGTGTGAACTTGAACAAGTTATTTACCTTCCCTGTGCCTCGGTTTCCTCATCTGTAAAAAAGAGACTCAGCATCTACCTCATAGGGTTGTGAGGATTAAATGAGTTAATATAAGCAAACCACTTAACAGCATTGTCCAATAGAACTTTCTACAATTATGGGAATATTCTAAATCTGCACTGCCCAGTACGACAGCCAGCAGCCGCATGTTGTTATTGAGTACTTGCAATGTGACTAGTACAACTAAGAACCTGAATTTGTAATTTAATTAATTTAAATTTAAATAGCCACATGTGGCTAGTGGCTACCATATTGGACAGTGCAGACTTAGAACACTGCCTGTCATAAAATGCTAGCATTATTTAGTAAATACTAAGGGTGTTAGCTGGATTCAGTGGTGGTGCTGGTGGGCATAGTTTACAAACCAGCAACTGCTTATTACCAGCAGTGACCATAGACAGGAGAGGAGAAAAAAATTCATTTTCTGGTAATATATATAATGCAAAACTGACTGCACTTGAAGTAAGGGCCATGAGGTGAACTAGTAAATCATGTGATTATGCTGCCAACCAGATTCAATCTTTTTCAAACTTTTTGCTTCATTTCAGTTTCAATTTTGAATACAGTTTATCTATTGTAAAGCACATACTCTGCAGATCAGATCTTTTGATTTCCTAAAAAGTAATTTCTTCCAAAAAATGTATGTATGTGTTAGTAGCTTTCTTGTTTACCAAAGACTCATAATAGTTGCTTCTTATCATGAAATGGCACAAATGATAAGAATCATTTCAATGTATGTCAATATCAGTGAATGGTGTTTAACTTGGAAAATCATCATATTTTATGTCAATTTTTAAAAACAGGTATTTTAGTTTTTAACTTTTTAACTTTACTTTTTTTATCAAGGGACACTCAGTAAAATGCACAGATCTTAGTGTACAGCTTAATGCATTTTGACACATGTATTCACCCAAGTAACCATCACCCAGATCGAGATACCAAGCATTCTCACTAATTATTCCCCCTTCACCTATTTCACCTTTTTCCCCATCTCTCTTACGGCAACTACCAGTCTGTTCTCTGTGTCAATGAATCCATCTCAAAACAGATATGTTAAACGGCATATTGAAAAAAATTACAGCCGTCAAACACATGGAAAAGAATTTGATATTGCTGAATATGACGAACACTTTATCTTTTTCTAGTATGAGTAATGGTGCCCCTCTCAGAAATGAATACACAGAAAAGTTTCTTCTTTATTTAACCTCCTCTGGATTACTGAAGGCCCCCTTTATTTATGAAAGCAAAGAAATCAGAAATATGTCTATGTTGACACAAAGTTATTTTTACAGAATTAAAGAAAAGGGAGATATGCAGCTTCCTTAAAGAATTAGATTTGAACATTTTCACCCATGATAGGCATTTACAGATACCATGCATGGCACATCACTTAAATCAATATGGAATATGGAAATTCTATGTGTATACTCCACTGTGCTCCAAAGAAGGGGGGAAATATTGCCCCCTGGATTCCCTAAGCAGAAAAAAATGATATTAAATGTTGGGTAGGCTTTTCTATTTGGTTTGTTTTGAGTTTCAAAGGTTCATTATCATCTCCAGCCATCAGGCAAAAGAAGTTTAAATTTTGGGCACAGGAAACAAATGTCAGAAAAGGGACACTCAGTGTTTGTTAGTTGTAAAAGAAACCCTCTACAGCCTGAGAAGCACTGCTTCCCTTCCTCTCCCCACCTGCCCAGCCTTCTCCCTGCTCCAGTATCGGGGAAGGCTGGGCAGTATTCATACACCCATACCAGAAGCTAGTTACAGAGATGAAATCCCAAAGCGAACTGATTAGGCGTGACATGTGAAATTATCTGAGGAAGCTTAATTTTCTAACTATATTCAAATCTAAAGCCCAGCCTTAGAGGCCCACACACATGAGCCAGCCTTCCAGATACTACATTTCCCCTGTCACTGTCATCAGTGACCTGGAAGGGTGCACTTTGCCTTCCACAGCACAGGAATGTTCCTGTAAAGCTAGCCTACCTGTGTGGAAGGGATTCCCAACCTGCAGCCCATAGGCCTGGGGAGGGCGGCAGCGGGTGGAGGGGGTCGCATGGACAGAGTTCATGCATGTAAGTAGTGTGTATATATTGTATTTGTCATTACTTGGCATGCAATCTGTGCTCTGTAGGTGACACCTGTTGTAGTCACCATTGTGATCATCATCTGCTCCACCCCAATCCCTCTGAACCCAGCTCTCTACCCATCTCGCCTTAGGAAATGAGAATTTGAATATGTAATGAACATGGAGAACGGTTGCAATTTTCATTTTTCTTCTGGATTTTTAAAATCCCATAGGCATAAATGTAGTCACAAACTATGTCTTAGAAGGTAAAGTCATAAAGATTTATTCTTGACTAAAGTCAGAAAGCGACAATCTTCTCTGGGCAGAGTCTTCTACTTGAAAGAAAGACTCATTTCCACATGATTTTTCTGGTATTATATGCTGCTTAAAGAAATGGGGTATAATAATGGCTGGGTTGTTATATAGAAAACTCAAACAACCTATAAATCCCATGTTTAAGCAGACAACCTAATTTAGCAAACATTTTCTCAGTACTGGCTAGGTATTGGAGTTGAAAGTGGGCTAAAATATAAGGTGAATAAAACAACCCTGAGGAACTCTACTCCAAAAAAGCATGAGGAACAATGTATAGAGCCTTTACCACATGTCATGCTGTGTGTTAACTGCTTTATATGCATTATCAAATTCTATCTCATCTTTTGAAGGAAGAACTATTATTATTATCTTGTTCTCAAGATACTTAGAGCTTGCATAGATCCATCCATTTGGCATACAGATCCCCTAAACAAATTAAAATATCTGACCCTTTCCAGCTCATTGCATTGGTGTAGGGAAAACATAATTTCAAGTGTATGGCACAGTGCCTGGCACATAGTAAGCACAGCAAAGGAGCGAATAATAATAATAATAGCATTATATACAGATTACCCCAGAGAATTGTCAGTCCAGCTTTAGAGACAAAAATGTTTCAAAAAGTTTGAGTAAGTCACCTAAGTCCTCACTGCTAGCAAGTGTGGAAGCTGGCATTGAACTCTGGCCATCTCATGTGATGCTTTGCCAAACACCAGATACTTCTGAGAGTCGTTAGGGCTCAACTCACCAACAAGTGGCCTGATGCTCTCCTGGACACAGATGTTATAGCTGCAGATGAAAAGTATTTTCTGTCTACTCTAGTGTGCAGATTCCTCTTCAAGTTCAACTGTTAGGAGTCCCTCCTTGCACATATTTCTTTCTAGCATGCCCAAAAATGAGAAGGCACAGGCCCCCTGGAGCACCTTCTTCCTCTTGAACTCAGGGATCCCCCATGTCCTGGCAGGAAACTTGAGCCCTCTCCATAAGTGGAGTTTATCTGGCTGCCCTTACCATGGAAATCTGTTGCTGTACCTAATGCACTTCCACCTCTTACTGACAGAGAGCAGCTGGTGGTCACGTTAGGTCTAATTAGGGTGGTTTGTATAATGAGGGAAAGAGTGTGCTTCTCATTAGTAATTTTCCATCTTGTTCTCAATAGATATCCCACAGTCAAAACGGTAAGGTAGTCTCATCATACTGGTTCCATTACCAAAAAATTAATATACTGTAGAACAGAAGCAAAAGTGAAGATGGTTAAGGACACAGGAGAGCAGAAAAAGGTGTTCTGAGCCTCTAACGAGCCGCATTCTCTCCCAATTTATTTCTCAGGTCCGTGGTGCTAAGGTGGTTGGCTCTGACATGGTTGTGACAGTTGAATTCACCAATCCTTTAAAAGAAACTCTAAAAAATGTTTGGATATACCTGGACGGTCCAGGAGTGTTGAAACCAATGAGGAAGATGTTCCGGTAAGCACGGGGCAGGGCAAGCGGGAAGGTGATGTGGACGAGTGGACAGCTTTATCTCTATCTTTTCCAAACTTGCGTCAATCCCCAAAGAACATGCAGGAGAAGCGGCTGCCTTCTTACTAGCCATTTCTACAAGGCATGGGACAAAGAAAGCGTTGGTATGACCAGCACTTCCATCATTTAAGCCTTAAAACCACCCTAAGAGGGTGGGTACTATTATCTCCCTTTAAGGCTTTGAGAGGTCAACTAGTTTGCACAGTTGCTCAGCGTATAAGAGCAGTGCCAAGATTCAGACTCGGGATTCCACAACCCAAGGTTCAAGCATTTGCCATACAACCTCTTTGTCTATCATTTCTATTATTTATTGAGTACCCACTATGTGACAGACGTTATGTTGAAAGATGTCCTTTCCATGGGTCCTTTCTTTCCAACACTGTCACCCAGATTTCACCAACCCAAACACCCTCTAGAAGTATTACCTTCAGTAGAATCAAGGTGAATCTAAAGAGTTCTGGACTTGGTTCTATATTCAGGGCACCAGTGACTACACGCAGTTCTGTGGCCATGCGAATGGAACTCTGCTGCCTCTACTCTGGCACCCCTGGATTGTGCCACACAGTTCTCAGCTCCTGTGACTTCTACTGACAAACAGTGTCCCCCAACAAGACAGCCCATTCCATGGGCAGGTGGCTCTAATTACTAGGAAACAATTCCACCTTTGGAACATATCGAGTGTAACTCTGTCTTCTGGACCCAACACAGAATAAGCCCATCTCTCTGCCACCTGCTGAATCACAAATGTTTTCAAACAACTGTCACATCATCCTGAGTCTTCTCTCGACCTACCCTGACTTCATTCTTCTCCCTCGTAATGTAGTTTCAGCTCCCTCTCTCTCCCACAAAGTCCTATTTGTCAGTGCCCCTCTTAAGTGTGACACCCAGAATGGATCCCAATCTTTGAGGTTTATTACTTTCATTTCTACCACAAATAAGTCCCCGTCACTATCAATCTATCTAGCATATTTCCTGCAGGGTGACCTTCTAAGGCATAGAAAGGGAGGTGAAGGGGCTTTGGAAACTGGCCAGTCACCAGAATTTCCCCAATACCCTCTATGAAGCCTCCCTACTCTTAATCTGTGACAAGTACAAGGCCTCCTTTATCCCTCCTGGGGCACCTTTAAGGAACAATTTTTCCACTAAAGGCTCTCTGCATGGCTTACAAATGACAGCTCCTGCATCCCACCGTTTAAGAGATGCCTGATGCCAGTGAATGCAATAAACAACTGAGAAAATAATTTGAGGGCTTCTAATAAAATGCAAGCACGAAACATAACTGCCTTCCTGTGCTAATAGGAAAGTTGCAGGGAAAAAAAGAGAATTAAATTAAAAGTCGACCCCAGCTAGAGGGAGAGGTCAGCAGTGATAGCCCCACTTTCATCAGAAACGACAGTCTAACTCACCCGTTCTCACACATTCCCACTTGAATCAGATGCAAGAATCACTCAGGCAAAGAGAAACACATTTCTTCTTCAGAACAGCCCCCTGCTGTATCCAATTTTTCCCTTTCAAATAGTAACCATACAAGATTCATCCGAGGGCACCAGACCCTCCTTCTTCCTTTACACTTTGGCTGTGCCAAGAACTCCACCTTGATTACAAGCCAACTCATGAAAAGAGGCAATCTGTACAGTAAGAGGATTAATCCTCACGCACTGCAATGACCTGCCATTTGGGAGGTACAGAGCTCAAAGTAGGCTCAGTATCCAGGTGCATTGCTTATGGTTAATATCTGAGAGGAGGGTGGGGCAAACCAGAAAGGATGACAGAGGCCACTCCCTGCGTGGGCACAAGGCAAATGCCCCACCCACTCTCTTCCTTGGGGTACTATTAGTAGTTACTTCCCACATCCTGGGCTATGGCAGGCAGGTAACAGACAGAAAGCCAGGCCCTCAGTCTCTTATGGGAATCCAGATCTAAGGGGTGGATCTTTCCAAGCCAAGGGAAGCTTTATTTCTCAGAAACCGTCAAAACTTGTGAGGAACTTGAGAAAATATTTATTTTCTGGAGTAGACTAGAACTTTGGAGAGAGCACTACTTTCTCTGTCTCCTCCTGACTCTAGCACACACTTTCACAACTGAGACCTGAGCCAGCCAGCACCCACATCCATACTGCCTGATAATGAGAAGCACTCCAGTGTACCCAGTGCTGCCAGGATCTGATCTAAGAGTGGCAGATCCATGTAACAACTTGGACCCATGAAAAGGGCTATTCTGTAGAGCCAGAATCCTTTACAAGACTGTATTCCTCTTTAGGATACACATCTTGAGTAGTCAAGGGAATTACCACCTGACTCCTCTAGCCACACCCTGCCAGGGACAGAGAAAGCAGGTGGGTCTTCAGCTCAAAGCAGAGAGCCTGAGAGGTGGGAGCTGGCAAGCAGGGAATTGAACTAGGGACAAGGAAAACAGTGCTGTGTCCCATTCCTTGCTCAGGGTATGAGCCAACTCTGCTCTGAGAAGGTGTACCTTCCTGCTCCTTCCCAACCACCCCCCACCGATCCCAGATGCTTGGTGGTGCTACCCCACAGACTCTCAGCTTTCAAGTTTCTGCACTCGATACTTCATCAAATAATTCATCTTCCACATTCATTTTTCTTTTTAAAAATGATCAGGCTCAGTATGTTATTTCAAAAGAAAAGTTCCCTGGCTTTGTGGTTTTGTTTTAAATTTTGAGTTTCTCAAGTAGGATAGAAGCTGAGGGCTAGACACATGGAGGACAAACCACAGAGAGTTTCAGTTTGTTGTAGTACTAATCCCATTTGCTCGCATGCATTCAAGATGATAAATGGCCAGAGTATTGTGATAACTCAGCACACTACTGAGAATCATTTATCACAACATGTATCCCCAGGCAAATAGGATTATTCCAATATTACTCCACTAAGTAAGATGAGTAATTTTTTTTCTCTCTTTCTCTATGCATTTTCTGCATTTATCTGCAAGTAGATGCATACTTAGGTATGCATATGTATCTTTGTATGATACTCATGACTGGGCATGTATATATACACACATGAGAATCCATGTGTGAGATACATGTATGAATATCATTATGGGGGTGAGTTTGTGAGTAAAAGCAAATAATGAAGTAAAACTCAGGGATTATATTTTCTGTTTGAGGTAGTTACCTTCATGTCATGGCCCTAGACCACATTCTTAAGTAAGATGACCATTTTGCAAAGTATTTCTGATTGATCACTTGGGGAATCCAGGGAAGAGAGAATGACTGGATCAGGGCAAAAATAGCACAGCTACTGAGAAATAAATATCACAAAACATATTCATATTGAACTGGTCACTATAAATTAAGACCAAAGAACTATTTCTCTGCATACAGGCAGGAAGAACTTACTTTCCTAAATTATTTTGCAGAGTTCAGGAAGAGGAAACAAACACCACAAAGATGATGGTGCTAATAATATAATAACAGTAGCAACAGCACATACCTAATACTTGGCTCTTATCATATCTTGCCAACATTCTAAGTACATTATACAAATATTAATTTGCACCACCCCCCTGCATGCCCTATTCAATACTCCATAGTGTCTGCCTTCTACAAGTCTTTGTATGAAGCCACGGTGGTCTCCATTCATCTTCCTCCTCTCCCAGAAAAGCGGTGATCAGAATTTCACGCAGTCACCCAGGACATGCCCTCCCTGAGGGTCAGAGAGCCAGAGACCAGGAATCCTCCATGAACAACACTTGCAGGAAGCTCTTAGTCCTGAATAAAGGGCATCTGTTTTGCTTGAGCAATCAGACATGTGAAAAAGCAAGCACAATGGTCAGAAAAGGCATTTTCTTGGGGGATACAGTATGAAATTCGGTTTCTAGTAGAAAGAGCATGGATTTGGGAATCAGATTAACTTGGGGCCAGATCTCATCTCTGCCCATGAACAGCTGTAAGATCTTGGAAAAGTTGCTTCACTTGTTTAAACTTCTGTGTTCCTAACTATAAAGTGTGTGGAATAGTACCTACTTCAATGGTCTATCCTACATATAAAACCTGCATATAATCTCCTCCTGAGGCTGGCATGGGTGATAGATGTGAAGCACCCCAGAGAAGCCTAAGTGCCCCAACCCCTCAGTCATCCTCTGAGGTGGGCTTGGCCATAAAGGTCTTGGGCTGCAGAGGAAGAGGAGAACACCAGGACCATAAAGGCTAACCCTATTATCAGGATGGCTACAAACAAGCAGCAGAAAGGTACCTGGGTGGGAGGACCCAATCAGGTGGTTGAAACAGGATTACAAATTACAGAGTATGGAGAAAGTCAGTTGGCAGCAGGCAGGTTATGTTCTAGATCTTGGGCCTGGGAAAGGTCTATCCCAAGATCTAATTAGAATTTCAGGACCTCAGCAGAGGCAGCTGGGGATTCAGATAGGAATCTAATGCCAGGAGAGAACTGAAATGCCCCAAAATGAGCCAAGGCACATCAGTCACACACACAAGGCTATGGTGGAGGCTTGGGGATAAGCTAAAGTCCAAAGAACGTGAGGCTGATGGGAGACTCAGCCCAGCTCCTCCACGCACTGGGTGGACTGCATCTACTAGGAGGCCAGCCAATGCACCCAAGTGGAAGGAGCCTTGAACTAATGGGACTTTCATCAGCAGAGCCTCACCTAGGGACTTTATTTGGGTTGTAACTGGTGGAATCAGCCAACCAGACCCTTCAGCCTTCTACCCACTGTCAACTGAAAGAAAGAGAGTATGTGTCTCAGGCAGAGATTCTCAGTGCTTCCTGAGCAAGATGGAAAACTGGATTTTCCACTCTGGAGAGTAAAACCTTTCCTCTCTTTCCCAACCTTCCAGTGAAATCCGACCCGACTCCACTGTGCAATGGGAAGAGGTGGTTCGGCCATGGGTCTCCGGCCCTCGAAAGCTGATAGCCAGTCTGACCAGTGACTCCCTGAGACATGTGTTCGGCGAGCTGGACTTGCAGATTCAAAGACGACCTTCTGTGTAAATGCACAGTGGACTGAGATGGACTCAGTCACTTGGCCCCTTGCAGTCTCAGCTAAGGAAGGTTTAATGCAAAAATAGTCAGCTCTTGCTTTAACTTAGGTGTGAAGACATGGGACTGGGTAGGGTCCCATAGCAGTGATGCCAGGTATTTCAAAGGCACATTTTTCAGTATGGAAGTTAGTTTTTAATTGCTCCACCTTCCAAAGGATTCGAGTATTAGCTTTAATTAAGCTCTAATTAAGCTCTCATAGCTCATATATATAAAAGTTATCATTTATCACTGCAAAAGGCTACAGATCCAAATATCAGAGGACTTCCCTTAGCAATACCTGGCCTCATGTTAAACAAGGTTTCTTATCCTCCACTCAGCCTTTTGGGGGTAACATCCCAAAAGGGAGGGAAGCATATGATTTGGGTCCTACAATTCTGTCCCACTTTCTTAGAATCAGATTCTACCGTCTGTGTGAGAATATTTTTCCCAGGAATTGAGTATAAAATCATTTTTCTTCTTGGCAAAGCCATGGAAAGGTCTTTGATCTTGCACCTGCAGCAAAGAGACTGCCTGCCAAATTTCACAGATTTACCTTGTGAGAAGATGTGGCCCCATATTAACAAATTGCATTTGTGGGAAACTTAATCACCTAAGAGGAGATACGAAAGCAGGTGCAATACTCAGATCTATTAAATAATGTAGTTTTATGGTGCATTTTATAGGTGGTATCACACCGTGGTTTGATCAGCAGGAACCAGTACCCCTTATTTTAACCCCTTCTGGGCTGCAGTACTAGAAAGTAATGAGGCTGACTTGGGACAGGTGAAATGAAGAATTAGTCTCTTTAATTAATGATTATACTTCATCTGTCTCTCTGGGATCATCTCCTTTGCACAATGACACAGGTCCAGGTATGTTTTTAGAGACAGAATAAGCCCAACAAGTTGGAGAAACTAGTAAATTTAGTGACCAGACAGGCAGCCACTAATTCTCTCTTGTCCTTTCCGTCACCCATGTTGAGACCTCATGTTAGCACTCGGCACTCGGGTGTTGCTAAGTAATATGGACTCTGCCTCTCAAATAGCCAGTACTGGCGCAGACTAAACGACAGAGGACATTGACATCATTTGTATTTCACTCCAAGGTTCCAACAGACAAGGCTACCTGATATTTATTTGCAAGGCTGATTTGTGATCAAAATTATTGATTGATATGCTTAGGGGGTGATTTAAGTCAGTAGATTCTGATTCTTAGCCAAAAAAAAAAAGAACAGTGGAAAGGAAGCTGGAGGAAAAGCCAGAATGGAATTCCCTGATCTATATAAGCACATTTCTAAGCTTTTGAGACTGTTCCTGGGCCTTCAGCACCAGGGATCCATAAGGGTTAGCTGGTCCCTTTCACAGGTAGATCATACCTAACTCTATTAAGTAATCTCACAGCATTTGCCGAGTCTTCCAATACTCAATTATGAAATAAAATGCATTGTATTAAACTGTTAAACTGGCTTAGCATAGTATATTCTTATTAACTAGAATGTAATCAAAGCTTAAAATAAAGTCAGTCTGATTGCATTTGCATCTGTGCCCAAGTGAACACTTTTAATACTTAATACAACACACTCCTAACCACAACTGCTCAAGAAACCACCCTTCCTTAGCAGCAGATAACAACCCTGGATGGGAAAACAAGCATTTCCCATTGAAAGAAAATTCCTCTAATGGACATCCTGTCATAGTTAGCTTTCTCCCAGCTGACACTACATTCTATTAGCCATGTTCACCAAAGTAGGAAGTTTACATATTCAGTTCAAAGGCTACTTCCAGAAACTGCAAAATCTCTGCTGATACTTTTTCATGAATTATTTCATGAATCATATGGTGAATCAGTGGACAAACCAGGGTGAATTCCTATCATATGAACACCTTTTGTGGTCTTAGAACAGAGATAGAAAATACATGGCAAAATGTACAGGAGATCCAATATTCATGTAGACATCAGTAACAATTGTAGCTCAGACAGAGCCTCAGAATACTTCTCAACACATTACTACAGGCAATTATTACTAACTGATTTGGAGTTGGCACTTAAAACCTATTCTTCATGCCTTAGAGCCAGCCCACACTCTTTGACAACTAGTATTCTATACTGTTTAATAATGCTGGGGCTCTAAAACTCATTTTTTAGCAGTAGTAACAAGCAATGTATCTCAGCAGTATAGACAGAATTCTAGTTCCTGTTTGTGCTAATCCTCCATGTTTCTGAATAAATCCTTATTTGTGTTTATAACTTCAGTGACTAAAAGGGGTACCAATACTTACATTTCCACAAGGTCCTTCTGGGGATATATCAAATAAACCTTAATAACAACACATACAAAATAATGACTGATAAGTAATAGATAAAGATAGATAAATGATGATAGATTACATAGACAGATGAAGATAGATATAGATAATAGATATAGATAAATGATAGATGATAGGTAAACAGATGATTGATAGATATAAAAGAGATTGTATGAATATATATATATATGTGTGTGTGTGTGTGTGTGTGTTTTTCAAATAATTTCACTTCATCAGCCCTGTAAATGAAGTAAATATGATTATTTTCACCCTGTCGGTAAAGAACCTAAAAAGGCTTAGGAAGCCATGCATCATGGCAAATCAAGCTTGGGGTAGGAATCGGTAGTGAAATCAATCCCTAGTTTGCTGTACACTCTTTAAATAGAGTTTTAAGAATGCTGAATTAAAACCAACTTCAAGACTCTTCAAAGAGCTTCAGTATACTAATAAAAATATGTACAAATTTATAATAGGAATGTGGGAGGAAATGGAGTTTGTGCAAGATTCATTAGCAATCAAAAGTCATAAAATTCCAGGTGTAAAGTCATCATTTACAAACATCCTTCCAATGTTATTATAAGGTTAATAGTCAACCAACACAACCACCCATTCATTCATCTCTTCTACCATCCAGCCCTCCTCCCACCAGACAGCCAGCCCTCCCACTGTCTATCCATCCTTTATTCCAACCATCCAC
The DNA here is from genome assembly GCF_030020395.1 of Manis pentadactyla. Classification (NCBI taxonomy): domain Eukaryota; kingdom Metazoa; phylum Chordata; class Mammalia; order Pholidota; family Manidae; genus Manis; species Manis pentadactyla. Next base: position 62,820,332 of record NC_080034.1, read on the forward strand.
CCATTCATTCATTAGTGTGTGTAAACACGAATTCAGCAAGTATTATTGAACATTAGGCATCATAGCAGAGCCTGGAGATTCAAAGATGACAAATCCATGGTCCCTACCCAGATAGAGTACACAAGTCAAAGGGAACCAGATATATAAACAGATGAAGCACATGGGCATGGGTATGTTAATAAAGGTATGCCCAGAGTACCATGGAATAAAGAGAAAAAAATTCCTTAAAAAAACCTCCCCAATATCTCCAAAAATAATGGAGAAAATATTTAAGTTGAATCTTGACCAAAAAAAGTAAGAGGTAAGTTGGAGATCATTTGACAGAGAAGAACTCATGTAACAGCCCAGTGAAGAGAAAGAACATGGCCCTTCTGGGGAACTGCAATTAGCATGTCATGGTGAGATGGGGAGTACCTAGCAAGGGGGGACAGGGCTTTCTATTTTTTTCTTATTCATGAGAGCAACTCATGAGATCATTCATGAGAAGGTATTTACAAGGATTGTAGCCACAGAAATGCAGGTATGGATCAGAGTTGAAGCACTTCCGGGAATAACATGTTATTCTTTCTGGGCTGTGTCGTGGCTGCTAATTAAAAAACTGGATACAGAATTTAAAACCGTGGGTGGGTGAAGGAAGAACAAGGCCAAGAGAGTATGGGGTGGAATGCCTACCTCAAGTCAGTGAGCTGGTATAAGATTGGGGGTGTGGCTACATTTGGGTTCAAGGATAGGAAACGAGGAATACTAGGGCTCAAGTGGATAAAGTGGGAGGGATAGCGTGTCAAGGGAAACTGTCCACTTCAGAAATTGATACAAGTGTGACAGATAAGCTCCTAGACGCTAAAGTTTGAGCAGCCAAATAATTACCATGGACATGGACTGTTAAAGACCCAGGACCTTGCTCCTAGTGACATCCTCACTTTCGTCTTCAAGGCAAAGCTCTCCAACTCAGTACCCAAGAGAGCCAGCTGCTTCCAGAGACACTCCTTCCCACCTTGGGACAGGTGTTTCCTTCAGTTCTCAGTACCTCAGTTCACTGAGACTCCATGTCACCTTCATAAATCTCTATAGAAGAACAAGAAAACAACATCGTGTGTGTGTGTGTGTGTGTGTGTGTGTGTGTGTAAAATCACTATAAAAACAAACGCATGAATGAATGAGAAGAAAAATAGTACCTCCAATGCTGCAGGAGAAGTGATGAGGAAATTGTGCTCACCTCACTTGCCAGGAGTTACACTGAACATTTTCTGGCTCCAAAGACAATGGACATTTTTTAAAGATACTTGGTAAGCTTGATGCTGATACAATTTATGAATTCCCATTAATTTTCACACTAGCCACTGTTCTAGAACTTAAATAATTATCTAAGCATGTTTCACCAACCCTGAAAATAATTCAAACATAAGGGGTCCTTATGAGTATTTCCTATTAGTAAAGCAAGTGCCTGTAACACAAAGAGGGCTTGTTCCTCTTCTTTCTTGTTTGAGAAAGTTTCGACAGTGGGAAAGTATATCATGAAAAAAGTTATAATCAGATTTAGAATTTGTTATCTTAAGGTGGCAGATTATAAATAACCATAACATCATTGTCCCTCCTCCCACCGAGAAGTGGGGTCCACCTGCCCTTCCCTCCCCTTGTTTCTAGGCAGGCTCTATGGCTGCTTCTACCAAGAGAACGTGGTAGACACAGCACTACCAGTTCTCAGACCCAGACCTTGGGAGACTGGTGGCTTTTACTTCTTGTCCCTTGACATCCTCTCTGTGGAAGTCCTGAGCTTCCATGTAAGAGTTCAGCTACTTTTGAAACTACCACACTGGAGAAGCTACATGTGGATGCTCTGGTCAGCCATGCTAGTTGAGCTCACCCTGCTAACCACCTCCTCCAAGGCCCCACAAACGACAGTGAAGCCATCTTGGGCACTCCAGGCCGGCCCATCCACCAGCTGAGTACCACTAGGTGACCTCACTCAATGCTACGTTAGAGCAGAATCACTCTGCCAAGCCTTGCCTTAATTCCTGACCCACCAAATCATGAGATGTGATACAATGGTTGTGTAGATTTGAGGACGTGGGTAATGCAGTAGGATAGAACCAGAGGACTTAGCCCAACAATCTCAGAAAGCAGAGCAATTACTGATTAAGGCTCTTCCTGCTTTAAAGAAATGCTCAGTGTTTTTCAATTTCATCTTTTCTTTCTGGACATATGGAGATATATAATTCATTACCACTCAACTTCTTCCATATATTTAAATAGTTCTAATGTATTCCCAAGTCTGATAATTTAATTATCACCAATTCCTTTACCTCTGCCTTTAAAGGTATGGTTTTCTGGGTACTTTATCAGATTTAACTCCATCAAGATTTGGTTAGATGATATTAGGGATAACTTGAAGATGAGAAATATGGCACAGTGATGATGACACAAAGACTTAGGAAATAGGGCCATTCCATTGATAACCTCAAGGAAATGTCAGATCCTCCACCATCCCAAAGAACCCAGCTTCCCCATGGGCTAAAGAACTAAGGAATAGTCAAACAGTCTGTCATGAGTCTACATGCCATTTTTTTTTCCTTGAACATTCAAAAAAATGCCGTGAGTTGCGTATAGGTCTACAAAGATTTAGCTCGAACTCTGTGAAATAAAACATAATAAAGTGAGGTATTCTTATGTGAGTTATATACCTAAACCCAAAATTTGTGTCCACTGTTACTAGTAGGCTGGACATTGGCCTGGCCTGAAACCTAGAGTTTCTGGTTAAAGATGAGCCAGAAACCAGCCAACTGGTGGCAGTGACCTTAGGGCAGTCTTGCTCTCCAGAAATGTGTCCTCAGCGCTCACCAGAGGTCATAATGAGTAGACATCCCCCTGCCCAGCCTCTCAGCTACTGGGCCTTTATGCCAAAGCTGGGCTGCACAATTTGGGGCAGCGTCTCTCATGAAAGTGCCATCCCAAACCCACAGACAGCCCAAAGCAGGTGACACCCTGATGTCCCCGACAGCATGCACTGCAGTTAGTCCCTCTATTGCACCCCACTGTTCCTTCCTGTGCTCATCAGCACTACAGCTCTCAGAAAGCACAAAAGCATCTCATCTGCCATTCTACACCTTTTCCTCGGAAGAAAGATTTCTAAACCCAAGGGAACACACCCTTATATTATGAGCCATGGCATTTAATATGGGTTTTGAATATTTTCCTACCATAATGACATCTCTATTTTCCTTCTTTTAATATTTTTCCATTTTCTTATCCTTTACTGTTTCTGGGGCTAGTCTCTTATGGCTAATATTACTCATATTTCAGATTTGGACATCTACATCTTCCAGGGATTTTGAGCTACCAAGTTCACACCTCCACCAAGTATTTCCCTAACCACTCTTGTCCAGGCTCAACAGTCCGTGTTATTGGGCTGCTGTTGCCAAACTTGCTTTTTTGCACATTGCTTTTATTATAGACACAAGGCTGAGCACATGAGTATTATTCTTTGTTCTTGGCTATAACCATGAATTCAAAAAATATGACTCTAATAAAGGAATCTGCATTTTATGCTGATCAGTAAAGGAAAGCTAGGTATCTTCAATAATATCCCAATTAGCTTTATCAAATAAATAATGCTAAAAACCCATACAGATCAACAAAATCTTCTTACTGACATAAAATTGAAAAGTGGGTATAATACAGTAAAACCCCTGTCTATGATGAAAAACAATAGGCTTCAGTGATATCATCACTAGTAATGTTAAGCGTAAAATTAAGTCCATTATCCAGGAAACTTAAGCAGAAAACAAAAAAAGTCGGAGCTCACCTAAATAACCTAAATATTGAAAAACGTAATATAAAAGTGTTCTACTTCCACAATTTCTTTTCTTTAATCTTGGTTATCTTATAAAAAATCTAATGTAATTACAGCTATGGCATCTATTGTATATTCTAGATAATGATTAACATTTTATTCTAATAGTGTTCAATACATGTAGAATAATAATACATAATGAAGTACTGGTTGTATATTCATTTTCAAGAATTAATACATTAGATAATTAGGTATCCAAAAGGTTGCCTTCACTGTTATTATTTTCTTTTATAGTATTATTACTAAAAAAGATGCTCTTAAAATCCCATGGCACAGTTGGTCATGTGCTGAATTGAGAAGCAGGAAAGAGACCTGCTGAAATAGATTATAGATTGGTCTTGAGTACTGCTGATAAGAGTTAAGTTGGTGCAAATCTTTTGGAAAACTATTTAGCAGTATCTACGAAATCTGAATACATGCTGTGACCCAGTAATTCCACCCCTAGGTATATTTCTAACAGAAATATGTACACATGTCCACCAAAGATAGGAGTGTTTAAGAATGTTCATAGCATTCCTATAACCCCCAAGATTTCAGGAATCCAGGCATGCCTTAGCTCAATGCTGTGGCTTAAGATTTCTCACAGGACTGCAGCCAAGTTTAGCTAGGGCTCTGGTCCATCCAAAGACTCAGTGGGAGGCTCTGCTTTCAAGCTCATTCATGAGTTCTTCACCAGCTGGTGGACGGAGGGCCTCCGTTCCTTGCTGGCTATTGGCTGGAGGTTTTTCTCACTTCCTTGTCACATTGGCCTTTCCATGGGGCATCTCACAACTTGACATCTGACTTTCATCACAGTGCAATGAGAAAGCAGAAGATCAAGGACAGAAGCCAAAATCCTTTTGTAACCCAACTTCAGAAGTGACACCCCACCGTTTTTGTCGTATTCTATTAAAAGTGAGTCACTGGGTCCAACCAGAGTCAAGAGGAGGGAGTTACACAAGACATGAATATTAGGAGTCAAGGATCATTAGGAGATATCTTAGCTTTACCTCAACAAAATTTCTGTAAAAAATATTAATTTTAGAAATGCCAAGATGGAGCCACAGGGTCCAGCTACACAAGATGTTTTGATTTCATGTGTCCTTCCTCTTTGGCCTGAGAAGCTGTCTATGGAAACTCACTGAATTAGGGCTTTTTCCTCCTTAATGGAAGACTTCAAGCCTCAGGAATTACATCTTGACCAACCACCATCTGACCAGACCCAAATGAGCCTCTCTGAGCTTCCAGTCTACTTCTCTGCCTACGAAGGCAACGTCTGGATGCCAGGGAGCGAGGAGTTGCTGTCTTCACTTCAGCATCAAATTACAGACACAGCTTAGAAAAGAAACTGGAAAGTCAACAGTCTTCACCATTATTATTTGGGCATCTCAGTTGGGGTTCACCTCATTGTATATGAAAATTAGTAAATACACTAGAGATTGTATGGCACACCATATGTTAACATACAACAAATAACACCCTTTGAGCTTAAAGTTGATCATCTTTTTCCATCTCTGTTGTGGCTTGGCATGGCTTCCTTAACAATTTCTACCAAATGTTGAAAGAAGTTATAGTAGCTGGCTGACCCATCATGATGAATTCCTTTGCCAGAAATAATTACAGTTTCAAATAATTAAAAATAGACCCATTTAGGCAATCACCCACTTTTTAATTTATAAAAGGAGCTCTGTGGTTCTGTTCATATATCACTATGTACCTGGTGCAGAATAGTCTGTCAATAAGCATTGTTGAATGAATGGATGATCATACTGGTCACTTGATGGAGCAGGAAGGAGTCTTACTCTCCTTGGTTCAGGCTGCCGCTGTCTTATTCAAGCATTTTCCATGCCACTAAAATTCCAAAGCACTTTGTCTCCAGGCAATTTGTTTCCTTTTTTTCCATTCCATTTTCTAAAGCTGATGTTGGCATTAAATCCCAAATTCTATCAAAGGGAACAGGGACCAAGATGGGATGAGAATCTGAACTCCACCACTAAATACAGTTCATTTGAACACAGCACATTGTCTATCTGCTCCTCCCTTGAAATGAAACATCCTGAAGGATTCTAACCTAAATTATCCCAAACAAGTTTTCTCAGAATCCTAGCTCTCATTTTCTCATGCACAAGCACTCTCAAGACAATAATCAGAGAGTCAGAAATAAACTTTTTCTCTCCTCATACTACTGCCAATGTGATTTTAAGCAACTCTTCAGAAAACATCAATCACTGTAGAACTGCTGCTGTTGTGAGATTGGGGTTCAGTCAGGATGAGGCTGGGTTAGAGAATTTAGAAATGAAGATAACAGAAGGGACATAAGTTGAGCTCTCATTTTTCTATCTCAAAACTAGGTGCCATGTACTGACTTACTCAGAAACACGGTTTCCCATCAAAGACCAAGCTACCACTCAAGACAGTGAACCCCAATGAGGAGATGCCCACACAGAGGCTGGGTGCACAGCCCACCTGATGGGAATGGTTTCATGGGATTCTAAACTAAACAGGAGAATGGATAAGATGACTTAGAATGTTACTTCCAGGTCTAAGGATCTGTTGTTACAAGACTCTGCATTTGACATAACAACTCATATTTCCTCATCAACATTCTGAGTTGAAACATTCACTAAGTCATAAGTCTTTCCTGTGATTAAGATAGCTATTATGGATTGTGTTGGCAGTGTGGGCCCATAAATAAGAATTTGTTACCTTACCCTTAACCCATAACTTGAGCCTCATCAGTATGCCCTTCTAGCCAACTCAGATAAAGACTTGGACTGCCAGTAATGAAAGATGATAGAAGTATCAAAGAGAGAGAGAGAGAGAGAGAGAGAGAGAGACTTCCCAATTTATTAGCTGGACTCCCAGGCTTTTCCCACAGCACCTGAGACTCAATTTTTAATGATAATTGCCTTCCAGTCAACAGCCATGGGATATTAGTAAAAGCATACAAAATAAAGATCTGAAAGCAAAGGCATGTTAAGGATAATAATCCGGGCTCCAAAAATGATTCTTAATTATATTAGTAAGTTGAAGGAGGTAGAATTTTCAAGAAACACCACACATGTATGGATGTATAAATGCATTGGAAAACCTGTGATACTCTGTGTTCATAAAACCATTCCAACCTAACCACTATCCAGAATATGGATGAGCTTTGAGATAGCTAGGAATGAAAAGACAGGTCTAGAAGGACAATCTGTCAGGAGCAAGACAGCTAAACGATGTACAATGAGATGGAGGCTCATCCTCTATCAAAATGAACTGGGAGAGGATCTCCTTCTTTAACATGGGAAGTGTTAGAGACCCCCAAATAAGAAGGGTGGGCTGAAGTCGTAGGCCAGAGTGAATTCAGTGAAGGATGTGGGCCCAACAGTAGACAATACAAAATAGTAGACAGAGCATTTGAATAAGAGAAGTACCGAATCATCACCTACTTCACAGCTCCACATGCACTAATATTATTCCACTTCACCCACCTACCCTCCACCCACCAAATCAGCCAATTTGCTGGCCTTTGGTCTTGGACTTTCGGAACCATATTTCTCTTACTTCATCCACCTTGGGGTGGTAAAGAGTCTTCCGTAGTGTCCAGGGATGGGTTGGGCTGCTGCTCTGAAGGTTCAGCCCCCACAGTCTATAACCCCACTAAAGGTCATAGAAAATTGGGACTGACTGTTCTGTAAAGAATAAGGCATTAAAGACTGGTGATATAATTGACCCTTTCTGTGTCCTTCATCTTACTAGAACACAGGAAACCAGGCCTGGACAGAAAGAGTGATGTTCAAACTCCATTCTGTGGCTGTGTCTTTGCCTCCCCTGAAGTAATTTTCTGGCAAAGCAAAAGGCTGCAATTCCAGATTTACAAATGTCTCATTTAGAAGGAAATGCAGATGTCTATTATTTCCAAATTCTTAAGGCTTAAATGCATGAGGGCTATGCAATCAGAGCAATCTGAATTAAAAGAAATGATGCTATGGAAAAAAAGAAATTTTTTTCTGTCTCAGAAGACCAGTGCTGACACATCTGATAGTAAATGCATTGGCATTAAGTCCTAAGAAAGTGTGGGAGGGACTGAGAGGACTGGTAACTGACATCATGGCTTGAGACAGCCTCTTTTCAGCCTCCATCTCGGATTCACAGTCACTCTTCACTGCCTTCTCCTGGCCCTCAGGGAGCACACAAAATGACAAGTGTGTGCATGTGAAAAACACTAGATTTTGAAATTCTAAGAAAAGATGATGAAAGTAGATGCATGGCCTCACTGTGCCTTATCCTTAAATGGATCGAAATTAAAATGTGGGCAGTGCTGAGCACAAAATCAATTATCTACTATAGAGCTTCCCAAAAGCTTCTAGATTTGGATATTAAGGAAGCTTAAGATAAAGGCAATAGCCTTTCTCTGTAAATGCAGTCACTCTCAGCAAGACCTAATTTCATTGACTTTTATGGTAATTTCCCTTTCATTCTATTATCTAACTCTGTCTCTTATATATAAAAAGAAAGGAAAGACATGAAGAAAATGAGTGAAAAGCTATTTCAAAGGTAAATGATAAAAATGTTTTCTGATGGTCTCTTGATGGCCTAGGTAGTCTATTCTATAAACCAACGATGATGATTTCATTCCATGTTAGCTGTTGTAATGCAGTATCACTTTCTTCTTAAAAGGCTAATTCGTTATCCACTGTTTGGTTAGTATTCACCTCAAGAAAACAGCCACTATACACTAAAGCTTACAAGCACAAAGTTATATTTTCGGATTTACAAAACAAATTACCTTTCTCATTGAATCACCTATGCCATGTTTAATTAATCATTTTATAAGGCCATCCAGGTAACTTTAGCTAATTCATGTAATTTGTCTAACTTCAGTGTTTTCCACATCATCTGTATAATGCTTTCCATATAGTAAGTTCTATGTCAGTTGAATTTAATTTCATCTTCATTTATCAGACAGGTTCAGAAACCATGTAGAAAAGACTGCTTAAATTCTCCTCCTTTATGCTAAATGAAAAACACACCTTTTTAGTTTTATTTCTCTGTATTCCTCCCAAATGCCATGGACTTACTGAGAACGCAAACCATTTAAGGTCATATTCTCTTGGTGTCACAAAATGACAAGGCCAAGAAACAAAATACGAAAGTTGAAGGCAGTACAAGGTTTCAACAATGAGCCTAGAAGACCCCACTGCAGCCCCCGCCCAGGCAGATAACCCAGGAGTCTAACAAAGTTTCTGTTCTAGCGTGCCACACAGGCACAGCGCCTTCCAAAGCCCTGAGGGGTCCTGGCATTGTTTTCACATGGTCATAAATATTTGCAAAATTTCAAAAGGAAGATATTTTAATCACAATCAATTACATTAACAGTTTCCCCATATCCCACTTTCCTTTGTGTCAGGTGACATGAAACTATTCACAGGCATTTTGGAGATCCAGACAAGGTAAGGATGAATTAAGAACAGATTCACTTTACACTTAGTTGGATACACTTACATGCCTCATTAATCCTCTTGTAGACAGTGAAGTTATTGAGAGTTGCCTCAGAATAAGAATGACTTCCAGGAATACTCCATCTCTCAATCAGAAAGGTTCGGGAAACAGAAAACTACCATAGTATGAATGTAACACAGGGAACTCCTCACTAGAAGAATGTGGGAGCAACAAGGTTTACAATGTAGAGAACTGGAAGCTAGTTTGTGTAAACTTGTCAACTAAGGATTCAGTGCTTATCAGTACCAAGTAAAAATGAAAGAACTCTTGTTAGGTGTAAACTAAATAATACAGCATATATAATTTTAAACACATCTTGTGTCTGTTTTCATGGGATATATTCAGTGATATAAAATAAAAAATTTTAAGTGTTTAGTTTACAATGCACAATGACATGAGCATGTGGACTCGCATATTTTATGCACCCCAAAGTATCTGACCACATCTTAGCAGATGTGATACACTTAATCCCAACAGAGTCTGGTTGTTCTAGATGAAATATCATGAAAATTCTCCCTGATACAATGAAAAAGGCTAAAGAAATGTGTCCCTTATTTCTACAAACTACTACCCATATTCACCAATAAGTTAAATGCATGCCATAATAGTAATTTCTACAAACTACTACACAATTATACAACTAGTTATTACACAGCATTAATTTTAAAATGCATTCTAATTGCTCTTGTTCATGTCTTGCTACCAGACAAATCTGAGATATTTTCAGAATTCTCGATCATACTAAAATTCAAATGTGACTGAAAGAAAGAATCCTAGTAGGAGCCAAAATGTAAACTAAAAGAAAGAAAACTTGTAAAAGTTTCAAAATGTAAAAACTTCCTTCAAGCATTTTTTTCTGCCTTGCTTCTTCATACTACCTTTACTTCTGGAACAATTCAAGCAAAATACCATTAAGTGGGGCCAAGTGGTGTGTTTGGGAGGCAACATTGCAGCATGAGCTGTTGAAGCCCAGGCAGACTGAAGAGGGCACCGATCTAGGTGATGCTTAGCAGCATGACATGGGCTGTCAGAGCCTGAACAGGATGAGGAAAGGGCACAGTAACAGCAGCAGCCTAGGAAAGGGTATCGGAGCCAAGTAGAATGAAGAGGGGTCTTGATGGGGGAGTGGTATCCGCCCAGCACAGACTGTTGGAGCCAGAACAAGGTGGAGAGGGTATCCATGCAACCAGAGGGTGGGAATATCAGCAGCCTGGCACAGGCCGGAGGAACCCCTACTAGGTGGGAGGGTGGCTTGATGCAAGTTGTCAAAGCCCCAAGTCAAGTAGGAAAGTCATCTGCATTGGAGAAACTAGTAGAAGAACCTTAAGTTGGGGGAGGAGAGTGTGTTTGTGTTGCAGGAAGGGGATAGATGGGGCCAGTATTGATGACAGGAGACTGGCAAGTAAGTATATTACAGACAGTTACAAATATGAAAAGGAAAACATTTTAAATGACCCACGTAGTGTGAAATTAGAATTTGAAGTAACGGTGTGAACTCACAGTTTTCCAGATAGATAGATACAAACATACATAGATACCTAGATAGATAGAGAACTAAATATAAATATGTGTACTATGTATTTACATACCTATTTATATTCATTCAATTCATTGCTATCAACATCTAATAGCAATAAGCACACTTCACACTCACATTGTAGTTTCTAAATACCATTTCCCACAGAAAGGAACCAAAATTCCTTGGATAAATGGCTAATTCCTGGAAAATACAAGATGAGCCTATATTATCCCATGGCAAAAAATTAGGAAAGGCTTAAAGAATGGTGGGGATATGTAAATAGGACACAAAATCCGGCTTGAGGAGAGAGCCACTGGGTGAAGCTGGCACAATTTCAGCACTGAAACACATAATAGTACAAGATTACCACCCGTTAAATAAACGATGAGCCCTTGCTAATACAAATAAATAAACAGATAGATAGAAGTGGTTACCGTATACTAACTGATGAACATAGAAAAAATAGTTGAATTAGAAATAACCATTTAGCAACCATTATAGTTAAATTAGCCAAGAAACATCAATGGATACTAAAATTAAAGGGTGAAAGTTTGATAACAAGTAGGATATTTAGTTTCCAAAAATTTCTGCCCAAAACATGTATAAATTACAAAAAGAAAAAGGTAACTTAACTTTGGAGAAACCTGGCAGATATCACTTTAATCAAGTGATTGATGCTAACATCACAAAAAATACGACAAATCAAAACCATGTGCTATTTAATGAAATACAGTGAGGCAAAAACAACATCATTCCTGTGATCCTCTTGCCATAGAAGTGTAACCTGAATATAACCAGGAAGGAATAGCAGAAAAATCTAAAGGAACACCGTACAAGGGAATTGATTTGTAATAATCAAAAGTGTCTAGATTATAAAGGCAGAGAAATTGAGGAATTGCTCCAGATTGCAGAGCTCTACAGACATGATCCTTTTGCCATAAAGGACATTATTGGACCATTGTTTGAATCTGAATGGGATCTGAGAGCTAGATGGTAATGATATATCAATATTAACTTTCTACCATTGATGGCTCTGCTGTAGTCATGTAGATGAATGCCTTTGTTAGAAGGAAATGTACTCTAAAATGTTCAGGCAGTGATGTGTCGTGTCAGCAATTTGTACTGAAATGGTTACTGAGCAAAGTTTTTGCATTGTACTTTCAAGTTTTCTTTTTAAGTTTGAAATTATGTCAAAGTACAAAGAAATATCAAAATCCCTCTTGTTATTACAATTTTAAAAACCTAGGATAGTCATATCAGGAAATAAAGAAAAATTATCACGATAATCAAGAGAACATAGATATTAAAAATGACAACAAAAGAAATAAAGAATATTATAACAACTAGTATATACTCCCAACCAGCAAACAGAAATTTTAAAATAAATATAAATAAAATTCAGATAAATATAACTATAATTATATTTATATAAATATATATAGATAAATATAAATATAAATACAGTCAACATGGCATGTATGAAAGTCAGTGGCATCTTCATTTGATGAATTTTTTTTCAATTTGCACTGTGCTCTTTGTAAATAACATCTTATAATAAGAAATAATTTCATTTGACATTCTTTAGTAAGACAGTCTGCTTTTTAAGCTCATGCATCCCAAAAATGTTTACAGAGAATCAATCAGAATAAACAATGAATTTTAAAAGGTTTCTTTTAAAAAGGCATTTTAGTAATAGAAGTTAAATTTTCAAACTATTATGAGATCTGAGGTTACTTACTACAAAATATTAAATTTTGTTGTTGTTTTCTCATTGTACTATATACACTTAGTTGATGAACTGCTTTTAGCAAGACAAACATTACTTAGATCAGATGGATTTTCAGACTAGATAAATATATTAAAATCTCTTAAATGTCATAAATATTCCACAAAGTAAAACAAAGATCTGTTTGCTTGAATTAATTTAAATAAAACTAAAATGTATAGAACCAGTACATCAAAGAACAGAAAGAACATTATTTTGAGGTACTATAAGAATAGTAGAGGTTGCATTTTTATTTTTACATGAAAGTGGACTTTTACACCTGTTACACAGGTCCTGCTAAAATTAGCATTCTTCAATTAATAGCAACACTATTGGAACTGTCAAGTTAATTGCTAAATTGTATCCACTTTTCATGACCACTTAGAAAGATGCAAATAAGAAAAAAAATGAAGTGGCGAACTTATCCAGAATATTTCACAAGGAATTAATTGAAATAATAGGGAAATGTGTATAAATTTAAATTATAAATGAAAACTATCCTGTTATTACACAGTCTACAATATATGTGACAAATGTTGATTAACTGGAGATTGTTCTACATGCATATTCTAGCACAATAAGCCATGAATGATCTTTAATATTTTTGCTAACTGAAAAATGTCTCTTTGTGAATTTATTAAATAAACTGAAACAAGATCTTGAAGATTGTAATCTGCCACTGAACATTTGTGAGATGTCAACAATGAAACTATTGTTAATGGTGAAAACGAAAGACTCCAAGTTCTTTTTTTAAACATTATTAGTAAGGGATTTCAACTTTTGATCATGATGGAGCAGTGATACCAGACTAGGTCTTTATTTGACAAAACTTAGGAAACAAGCATTTGAAAATTGAACATCAGCCAGTATATAACCATGATCCCTTAAGAGAAGGGAAACAAAAAAAATGAGCTCAATGAGCTTCATTATCTCTCCAGTTTTCTGCCTGGAAGTCCTTTTCAGGATCCAGTGCAGGAAGTGTGAGTCCAAATAAAATATAACAGTCCTGCTGAGGTGGGGGTAGGGTAACTGGAATGAAGGCTACTGAAGTGTCAAAATTTCGTAGCACAAGGTATCTATTACAGAGACCTACAAGGAGAAGTGGCTCCAAAAATCAGCATACAGGTCCTCCTGAGTCCTTACCTAATGAATAAGCTAAAGAACAACTACTACACCTGTAAACGAATCTCCCAGAGCTCTCCCAGGGCTAACAGACAGCTGAAAACCAACAACCTTCAGTAGAGATCCCAGAAATGCTAGTCTAACCCTAAAATAAAGACCACTCCAACACACCCTAATGAAACTTAAAAACTAGGCTTTAAAGGATCAAGTTGATGCTCAAGTAAATTAATTCCTTTAAGAACAAATATTAATACAGTATTAACTTAGACAACAAAATACAGACACTCAAAAATACAATATCCATAAAAAGGTAGCAATCAGTGAACAATTAAAATTTAGTAGACATGCAAGGAAGCAGGAGAACATAACCCATGGCCAGGCAAAAATCAGACACTATTAACAGACCCAGAAATGACAGAGATGATTGTAACAACCAACCAAAAATGACCAAAACCTTATAACAGTTAATAGAAATATATTCAAAGATTTCAAAGAAAGTATATACATAATAAAAAAATTAGGAATTGTAATAGAGAATTAGAAAATATTTTGAATACCTAAATGGAAATTCTAGAACAAAAAGCTGTATTTAAAGTAAAAACAAAATTAACTGGATTTGTTTGAAAGCAGGTTAAACAACTGAAGACAAAGTAATAGAAATAAACAAACTAAAATACAGAAAGAAAACAAAACAAAAATTAACAAAATTTCAATGACATTTGGAACAATATCAAGTGGCCTAAAGCATATTTGAATGAATACCAAAAATAAAAACGGGAGTAAAGGAGACTGAGAGGACACAAAATGTATTTGAAGTAAGAATTGTTTAACATTTTCAATATTTGCTGAAAACCTGAGTCCCTGTGGGCTTATTCAAGCTGCTCAACAAATCTCAAGCAAGATAAACAAAAGAAAGACACAACAGTGCACATTATAGTCAAATAACAGATAACCAGTGATAAAGAGAAATGTTAAAAGTAGTTGAAGAGACACAACACTTTGCATGCATAGGCATTTTTTTTAACTAAGCAAAGCAGCAATGGAAGAAAATTCCCCAACCTGATAAAACTCACACTGAACAAAATATTTTATGGTGAAAGACTGAACCCTCTCCATTAATGACTGTGAAAAAGGGAAGTATATTCTTTCTCACTACCCTTATTCAACATTGTAACTGAAAAGCCTAATCAATGCAATAAGAAAAAATAATAACAGGCATTAAGATTAGAAAAAAAAGAAGTAAAAATCTCTGTGTTCACAGATAACATGACTTTTACTTACAAAATCCCAAGGAATATGCATAAAAATGCTAGGTAAATATGTAAATTTAATAAAGTAATGGGATACAAGGTCATCTATATTCTAGCAGCAAATTTTTAGAAAATCAAATATTTTAAAATTCTATTTATAATCACATTTAAGCATTAAGTAAAGATAAATTTAATAAAATGCTACAAGACCTCTACACTGAAATCTATTAGTGAGAAAAATTTTAAAAACCTAAATATTGAAAAGATATACAATTTTCATGTTTTAGAAGTCTTGATATTGTGAAATATCAATTCTCCTCAAATTCATTGATAGATTCAATCCAATTCCAATAAAAATACCAGCAGAAGATTGGAGACTGTTGAGAATTAGGCTTGGCGTTGATTAATGTTTGTGCATTGAGTCCCCTATACAGAATTTTATTGTTGTTAACAACCATTTGATCAATAAATATGAGAGATGCCCTCTCAAAAAAAAAAAAATACCAGCAGGCAGCAATGTAGAAATTGTCAACCTGATTCTAAAATTTATATGGCAATGTAAAGAGTCTAAATACCCAAAACAATCTTGAAAAATAAAGTATAAATATACACCTATGCAATTGGATCTTAAGGCTTCTACACAACTACAGTAAGCAAGACACTGGTGTAAAGATACTCATAGGTATCAAACAAATACTAACAAGATTTGAAGAAAGAAATCAATGACAATAAAATAATATTAGGGGACTTAAATACCATGCATTCAACAATGGATAGATCATTCAGAGGGAAAGTCAATAAGAAAACAGAGGACTTGAACTATACTTTAGATGAAATAGAACCAACAGACCTATACAGAACATTCTATCCAACAGAATCAGAATACACATTCTTCTCAAGCACACATTGAAACATTTTCCAGGATAGATTATATGTTAGGTGAAAAAACAAGTGTTAACCAATTTTAAGGGACTGAAATCATACCATGTATTTTTTCTGGCCATAATAGTTTGAACCTAGAAATAAACAACAGGAGAAAAACTGAAAAATTCACAAATATGTGCAAATTAAAGATGACACTTTGGAACAACCAATGGGTCAAAGAAAAAATCAAAGGAAAAATGAAAAAATAAATCTTGAAACAAATGAAAATGGAAACACAACATACCGAAACTTATGGGATGTTGTGAAAGCATCTCAAAGGGGGAGGTTTATCGCAATAAAGGCCAACATTATGAAAACAGAAAGATTTCAAAAAAAACCCTAACTTTACACATCAAATAACTAGTAAAATAAGAGCAAACTATGCCCAAAGTTAGCAGAAAGATCAGAGCAGAAATAAATGAATAGAGAATTTTTTAAAATATAAAAGATAACAAAAGTGAGTTGGTTTTTTAAAAGATAAACAAAATTGACCAAACCTTAGCTAGATTTACCAAGAAAAAAAGAAAGGACTCAAATAAAATGATAAATTAAAGAGATATTACAGTTGGTAGCACAGAAATACAAAAGATCATAAAAGACTACTATAAACAATTATATGCCAACAAATTGGACAACCTATAAGAAATAGATAAATCCCTAGAAACATACAACCTACCAAGACTGACCCATGAATAGAAAAATCTGAGGAAACCAATAACCAAAAAGGAGATTGAATCAGTAATAAAAAGCCTCCCAAAAAAGAAATTTTCAGGACCATGTTGCTTCACTAGTAAATTATCCAAAATATTTAAAGAATTAATATCTATCCTTCCCAAACAATTCCAAAACATTGAAGAGGAGGAAGCACTTCCAATCTCATTTGACAAGGCTAGCATTACCCTGATACCAGAGTCAGAGAATACCATAAGAAAGGAAAACTACATGCCAGATACCTGATGAACATAGATGAAAAAAGTATCAATAAATACTATCAAACCTAATTCAACAGCACATTAAAAGGATTATACACCATGATCAAGTAGAATTTATCACAGAGTTATAAGCATAGTTCAACATACACAATCAATAAATGTAATACATCACATTAATACAATGAAAGATAAAACTCATATGATCATCTCAGGTGCAACCAAAGCATTTGACAAAATTCAACATCTTGTCATGATAAAAATTCTCAACAAAGTGGGAGTAGGAAGAACATACCTCAACATAATAAAGGCAAATGTAACATCACCACTCAAAGGCCACAGTTATCATACTCAATGGTGAAAGGTTGAAAGCTTTCCCTCTAAGATCATACACGAAACAAAGACACCCACTATCACCACTCATATTCAACATAAACTGGAACTCCTAAGCAGAACAATTAGACAATAAAAAGAAAAATAAAAAGCATAAAAATTAGAAAAGAAGTAAAATTATTTCTGTTTGCACATGGCATGATCTTGTACATAGAAAATCCTAAAGAACCACCAAAAAACTGTTAGAGTAATAAATGAATTTGTAAAGTTACAGGATACAAAATCAACATATAAAAATTAGATGCACTTACATACTCAAACTATAAATTGCCTGAAAAAAAAAAATGAAGAAAACAATCCCATTTACAATACCATCAAAAACAATAAAATACTTTGGACTACATTGAACCAAGGTAGTGAAAATTTATACACTGAAAACCATTTATTTATAGTGAAGACCTGAATGAAAGAAATTAAAGAAGATAGGGATAAATGAAATGATATCCCATGTTTATGGATCAGAAGAGTTAATATTGGTAAATTGTCCATACTACCTCAAACTATCTATAAACTCAGTACAATCCCTATCAAAATTCCAGTGGCATTTTTGAGAGAAATAGAAAAAATAATCCTAAAATTCATATGTAACTACCAAAGACCCCACAAATATCCAAGGAACAAAGCTCAAGGAATCACCCTTCCTGATTCCAAACTATTTTAAAAAGTTATAATAATCAAAACAGTATGTTACTAAAAGAAAAACAGACACATATGCCAATGTAACAGAAACAAGAGTCCTGACATAAACCCACACATATGTGGTCAACTAATATTTGACAAGGAAACCAAGAATACTGCATATGAAAAGGATAGTTTATTCAATAAGTTAGATTGGAAAGCTAGATATTCACACCAAAAGAATGAAATTGGACCCCTCTCTTATACAACTCACAAAAATAAGCTCAAAATGGATTAAGGATTTAAATTTAATATCTGAAACTATAAAACATAGGGAAGAAAACATAGAGAAAAAGCTCCTTGATACTGGTTTTGGCAATTATTTTGGGTGTCACAAAAACACAAACAACAAAAGCAAAAATCACCAAGTGGGACTGCATCAAACTAAAAAGCTATGGACAGGAAAAGAAAAAATAAATAAGATGAAAAGGCAACCTATGGAATGGGAGAAAATGTTTGCAAACCATATACCTGATAAAGAGTTAATATCCAAAATATATAAGGAACTTATGCAATTCAATAGCAAAGCGATAATAATAATCCAAATAAAAAATGGCAAAGAACCTGAAGAAACAATTTACAAAAGAAGATATATAAATAGCCAATAAGTACAGGAAAAGGAACTCAATATTACTAATCTTCAGGCAAATGTAAAGCAAAGCTATGATGAGATATTAACTCATATGGTAAAATCTGTTAGAGTGAATATTATCAAAAGACAACAGAGAACAATGTGGAGAAAAGGGAACCCTTGTGTATTGTTGTTGGGAAGGTAAACTGGTATAGTCATTATGGAAGACAGTATAAAGGCTCCCCAAAAATTAAAAATAGAACTGTCAAATGATCTAGTAATCCCACTTCTGGGTAGTTATCCAAAGGAAATGAAATCACTATCTCAAAGAGATACCCATGTTCATTGCAGCATTATTCAAGACATGGAAACTAAATGTCCATTAATGGGTGAATAGATTTTTAAAATCTGAGATTAGGCATAGACATAGATGAAGATTATATATAGATACAGAAAGATATAGATATAGATAGATATAGATAAAGATGTAGATAGATATAGATATAGAAAGATAATAGAATATTATTTGACCATAAAAATGAAGAAAATCCTGACATTTTAAAAGACATGCATGAACCTTGAGAGAATTACGCTAGTCAAAGACAAATACTGCATGATCTCACTTCCAAGTAAAATTTTAAAAAACAAACTCATTAAAACAACAATAACTAGATAAGTAGTTTCCAGAGACTGGGGGTGGGGAGAATGAGGAGATGTTGGTCATACTGTATAAATCTACAGTTAAAAGAGGCATAAATTCTAGGGATCTAATGTACAGCATGGTAATACAGTAATAATACTGCACTGTATACTTGCCATTTGCTAAAGAGTAGATCTTAAACATTCTCACCATTATAACAAAATGGTAATTATGCAAATTGAAGAATGTGCCAATGAACCTTACTGTGGTGAATATTTATAACGCATATGTGTGTTGAATCATCACCTTGTACACCTTAAACTTACACAGTATGTGACTTATATCTTAATAAAGTCAAAAAATATGCACCAAAAGAGACCACATCTCAATGGCAGAGTATTGTAGCACAAGGAGCATGGTGCTGACATTCTTTTTGTTTTATTTCCTGAGATTTGTGAGTTGCTTTATCATTACTTCTGGTTAGTGATGGTTAAGAGGCTTTGATTTTCTTTCTCACTCTGTGGTTCATTTTGCTTCCATTGGTGAGTTCCAAACCATTAATGAAAAATCAATTTTTTACAAACTATCAAGGTCAACTTTCACAAATGCTGTAGCCATAGTCACAAAGAATTTCAGAGCACAGTTGAGGAAGCAATTCATTTATTTCTGTCTCGTGGCTTGATGTGATTTCTCCCATGGGGTGATGTGATTCCTCCATTTGTTCAACACATTGAGTAATCACCTCTTGTATGCCAGGCATTGTTCTAGGTGCTGGGCACACAACAGTGATCAAAACAGACAAAATCTCTGACCTCATGGAATGTACATTCTCATTAAGTGAGTCAGATTAGAGACAATTTACTGCTTATTGTTTAGTTAAATGAAATATGTTTCTTCTTGGAGTTAAGTGCTAAAGGGTGAGATAAAGCAGACAAGTGGTAGAGGTAGGATGAGAGCTCAGTGATGGGGTGGGTACTGCAATTTTAGGTGAAATAGCCAAGGAAGAACTCAAGAAAGAGGTGACATTTGAGTAAATAAAAGAAGATAAAGTGCGACTGAAGCACATCTCTTGGGTAAATTATTTCGAAGCAGAGAGAACAACAATGCAAAGTTTTGAGGCAGAAGAATATCTGTCACAAAAAACAACAAGGGAATCAGGTGGCTTGAACAGTGTGAGTAAGTGGGAGAGTTTAGAAAATTAGGTCAAAAAAGTGACCTGAAAACATAAAACCTTAGAGGACTCATTTTCAAGGACTTTGCTTTTACTCTGAATTGGAAGCCTATCTTAGTGCATTTGCACTGCTATAACAAAATACCATAAACCAGCTTGCTTAGATACAAAAGAAATTTATTGATTGCAGTTCTGGAGGCTGAAAGTCGAAGATCATGGTGACACCATGGTTAGCTGAGGGCCCTCTTCCAAGTTGCAGACTTTTTGTGTCCTTATATGGCTGGAGGAGCAAGGGATCTCTGAGGGTTCTCTTTTACTAGGGCACTAATCCCATTCATGAGGGTTTTGCCCTCATGATCTAAAGGCCCCACCTCAAATACCATCACAAATGGGCTTTAGGACTTCAACATATAAATTTGGGGGGACACATTCAGGCACTGGAGGGTTTTGAGTAGAGAAGTCATATGAACCAACTCCAATCATAATAGAGTCATTCTTGCTGCTCTGTTGACAATGACTGAAGGAGGTCAAGGGCAGAGTCAGGAAGACCAGTGAAGTCCTCATTAATGCAATAAAGTACTATTGTTTGACTGGAGATTTCTTTGCCTTAGCCTCTGGCCCTAAAATTTGTATTTGTAAGCTAAGAAATTGTCATAAAAAGGGAACAACTAAAGAAGAACAAAGCAAGTCTATCCTGTTTCTAGCCAATAAGTCATGCAAAAGACCAAAGGATGAGCAAAGAAAGAAAATATTAACAATTATTTCCTTAAAAAGATAGTGATGTGAGGCAGAAACCTCCTCCCAAAACCACATATAACATGAAAATAAAGCAAATATAATTAATCCTAAAAGAGCAACCTGAAGACTGCTACAGACTGCCTATATCTGGGGAAAAGAGGAGACCTCACAGAAAGGGGTAAAGGACCAAAGCCATAATCAGGCAGGGCACAAACCCTCCTCCCACCGCAGCTCACAGGTGGGAGAAAGAGAAAAGGAGCGGGAAGGGAGTAGAGGCCAGGACTGCTAAACACCCACCCCTGGAGATCTGTTCTGGAAGCATGAACCAACATTACATGGTTCTCTGTAGATTAGAGGGGTTGGAAATCAAAGACAGGCAGACAACTTGGTGAGAATGAGATTCTCGCCACTGGAGAAAAACAGGTACCCACAACTGGCCACTCCTGGTTAAAAGAAAGGTGGTCACTTTGAAAGACTTCCCAACAGTAAACAGAGCTTGCTGCTCAGGAGAAAGAGCAAGTGGGCAAAATCATCCCAGCATACTCAGTTCAGCAAGTTGGAAACTTTCATGAGCTTCAGGTGCTCCATCCCCAAGGCTGACAATGCATCCCTGAGGCCCCCCACTGTGATACGCAGCCTTCCAGTCCTTCCTCCTGACAGGCACTGGTCCACACAACTGCTACCCCTGCCATTGCACCAGGACGGCCAGAGGGCAACCCTGCCTAGGGAAGCTACAGGGGAGTAGCCCAGAGGCTCCTCCCTGCATACACAACCCATTGGACCTGGCGGCAGAGGCACATACTGTGGCTGGGAAGCAGGAAATAACACTTTCTTCCTGGCAAGTGCCAGCAGCATGGGCCTGAGACCCCCACCATTGCTGCAGGTGTTGGGCAGCTCTAGAGAGTAGAACTTCTGGGCACTAGAGGTCTCCATCTACAGAAAGTTATTATTCCATAGGAATCATTAGAAATAGGAAATGGAAAAAAAATGTACAAACAAAAATTCAGCAGATGTCAGAAAGAGAGCAAAGTAAACCTGAAATTACCAACCTTCTTCATAAAGATTTCAAAATAAAAAGCATAAGCATGCTTACAGAGCTACAAAAAAAAATATTCAAGATCTCAGGGGAGGACTTCAAGAAAGAGATAGAAACTTTGAAAAGTACATTGTCTGAAATAAAATGTACAATGGAGGGATTTAAAGCAGATTCGATAAGGTAGAGGGGATGGTAAATGAAATAGAAATTACAGAACAGGCAATAAAGAAGCTGAGGTGCAGAGAGAAAAAAGGATCTGTAGAAATGAAAGAATAATAGAACTGTGTGACCAATCAAAACAGAACAATATTCATATTATAGGAGTACCAGAAGAAGAGGAGAGAGAAAAAGGGATAGAAATTCTCTTTGAGGAAATAATTGCTGGAAACTTTCCCAATCTGAGGAAGGAAATAGTCTCTCAGGTCATGGAGGTACACAGATATCCCAAAACAAGGGATTCTAGGAAGACAAAAACAAGATATATAATAATTAAAATGGCAAAAATCAGGGAAACAGACAGAGTACTACTATAATCCACAAGAGAAAAAAGATCACATATAAAGGAAAGCCCATTAGGCTATGAGCAGACTTCTCAGCAGAAACCTTACAGGCCAGAAGGGAGTGGCATGATATATTTAATGCAATGAAACAGAAGATCCTCCAACCAAGAATACTCTACCCAACAAGATTATCATTTAAATTTGAAGCAGGGATTAAACAATTTCCAGATAAGCAACAGTTGAGGGAATTTACCTCCCATAGATGATCTCTACAGTGTATTTTAAAGGGACTGCTCTAGATGGAATTGCTCCTAAGGCTAAATAACTGTCACAAGAGAAAATAAAACTATAGTGAAGGAAGTAGACCAATTAATTACTAAGCAAATGCAAAAGTAAATAAACTACCCACAAAATCAGTCAGGAGGTATACAAAGAGTACAGAATAAGATACCTAATATATGAAGGGAGGAGGAGGAAGAAAAAGAAAGGAGAGAATAGAAAAAGAACCATTAGATTGTGTTTGAAATAGCCTAATAAACAAGTTAAGTTAGACTGTTAGATAGTAAAGAAGCTGCCCTTGAACCATTGGTAACCATGAATCTAAAGCCTGCAATGGCAATAAGTAAATATCTATTAATGATCACCCTAAATGTAAATAGACTGAATACACCAATCAAAAGACATAGAGTAACAGAATGGACAAAGAAAACAAGGCCCATCTATATGCTCCCTACAAAAGACTCACTTTAAACCCAAAGACATAAACAGACTAAAAATGAAGGGATGGAAAAAGATATTTCATGCAAATAATAGGGAGAAGACAGCAGGAGTTGCAATACTTACATCAGACAAAATAGATTTCAAAACAAAGGAAGTCACAAGAGACAAAGAAGGACATTACATAATGATAAAAGGGTCAAATCAGCAAGAGTATATAACCATTTTAAATATCTATGGACCCAATATAGGTGCACCTAAATATGTGAAACAAATACTAAAAGAATTAAAGGGAGAAAGGGAATGCAATGCATTCATTTTTGGAGACTTTAACTAACCACTCACTCCAAAGGACAGATCAACCAGACAGAAAATAAGTAAGGAGACAGAGGCAGTGAACAATACATTAGAACAGATGGACCAAACAGAACATTCTACCCAAAAGCATCAGAATACATATTCTTCTCAAGTGCACATGGAGCATTTTAGGTCACATACTAGGTCACAAAAAGAGTGTCAATACATTCAAAAAGATTGAAATTGTACAAACCAGTTTCTCAGACCACAAAGGTATGAAACTAGAAATAAATTATAAAAAGAAAACAAAAAGCTGATAAATACATGGCAGCTTAACAACATGCTCCTAAATAATCACTAGATCAATTACCAAATAAAAACAGAGATCAAGCCACATGTGGAGACAAATGAAACAACTCAACAGTCCAAAACCTGTGGGAAGCAGTAAAGGCAGTTCTAAGAGGGAAGTGTATTGCAATATAGATTTACCTCAAGAAGGAAAAGAAATCCCAAATGAAGTCTTAACTCATAATTCATGAAATTAAAAAAAGAAGAAGAAATGAAGCACAAAGTCAGTAAAAGGAGGGATGCAACAAAGACCAGAGCAAAAATAAATGAAATTGAGAAAAATAAAACAATAGAAAGAATCAATGAAAGCAGGAGCTGGTTCTTTGAGAAAAAAAACAAAACAGATAAACCCTAGTCAGACTTATCAAGAAAAAAAGTGAGTTTACACCTAGAAAATAAATCAGAAATGAGAAAGAAAAACCACTATAGACACCACAGAAACAAAGAATTATTAGGGAAAACTATGAAAAACTATATGCTAACAAATTGGACAACCTAGAAGAAATGGGCAACTTTCTAGAAAATACAACCTTCCAAGACTGACCCAGGAAGAAACAGAAAATCTCAATAAATCAATTGCCACCAGTGAAACTGAATTAATAATCAAAACTTACCTAAGAACAAAATTCCTGGACCAGAAGGCTTCACTGCTGAATTTTATTGAACACTTAGAAATGACCTTCCTCCTTAAAGTATTCTAAAATTATAAGGGGAGGGAATACTTCCAAACTCATTCTATTAGGCCAGCATCACTCTAGTACCAAAACCAGGCAAAGACACAACAAAAAAAGAAAATTACCATCCAATATCCCTGATGAACATAGATGCAAAAATACTCAACAGAATATTAGCAAACTGAATTAAAAAGTACATCAAAAAGATCATCCATCATGATCAAGTAGGATTTATTCCAGAAATACAAGATGGTACAATATTTGAAAATTCATCAACAACATACACCACATCAACAAAAAGAATAACAAAGAACACATGCTCATCTCCATAGATGCTGAAAAGGCATTTGACAAAATTGAACATCCATTCACGATAAAAACTCTCAACAAAATGGGTATAGAGGGCAAGTACCTCAACATAATAAAGGCCATATATGGCAAACCCACAGCCAACATCATACTTAACAGTGAAAAGCTGAAAGCTTTTCCTCTAAGACTGGGAATAAGACAGGGATGCCCACTCTTTCTACTTTTATTCAACATAGTACTGGAGGTCCTAGCCATGGCAATCAGACAACACACAGAAATAAAAGGAATCCAGATTGGTAAGGAAGAAGTTAAACTGTCACTGTCTGCAGATGACATGATCTGTACATAAAAAGCCCTAAAGAATCCACCCCAAAACTACTAGAACTAAAAAGTGAATTCAGCAAACTTGCAGGATACAAAATTAATACACAGAAATCTGTTGCAATCCTATATACTAATGATGAAATAGCAGAAAGAGAAATCAGGAAAACAACTCCATTTTCAATTGTATCAAAAAGAATAAAATATGTAGGAATAAACCTAACCAAGGAGATAAAAGACCTCTAACCTGAAAACTACAAGATACTCATGAAAGAAATTAAAGAAGACACCAATAAATGGAAATACATACCACGCTCACAGATAGGTAAAATAAATATTGTCAAAATGGCCATCCTGCCTAAAGCAGTCTACAGATTCACTGCAACCCTATCAAAATACCAACAGGATTTTTCAACAAACTAGAACATGTAGTTCTAAAATTCATATGAAACCACAAAAGACCCCAAATAGCCAAAGCAATCCTGAGGAGGGAGAACAAAGCTGGGGGGATTACAACCCCCACTTCAAGCTCTACTACAAAGGCACAGTAGTCAAGGCAATTTGGTGCTGCCAAAAAAACAAACCCATAGATCAAGGGAACAAGAACAGAGAGTCCAGATATTAACACACACATATATGGCCAATCATTATACAATAAAGGTGCCAGGGATATACAATGGGGAAATAGCCTCTTCAACAGCTAGTGTCAGCAAAACTGGGAAGCTACATGCAAGAGAATGAAACTGTATCACTGTCTAACCCCATACACAAAAGTAAATTCAAAATGGATCAAAGACCTGAATGTAAGTCATGAAACCATAAAACATAGAAGAAAATATAGGCAAAAATCTCTTGAATATAAACATGAGCAATCTTTTCCTGAACACATCTCCTCAGAAAAGGGAAACAAAGGCAAAAATGAACAAGTCAGACTACATCAAACTAAAAAGCTTCTATAGAGCAAAGGACACCACCAGCAGAATGAAAGGCACCCTACAGTGTGGAAGAATATATTCATATATGACATATCCGATAAAGGGTTAATATCCAAAATATATAAAGAACTCACATGCCTCAACACCCAAAACGCAAATAACCTTACTAAAAAATGAGCAGAGGATCTGAACAGACTCTTCTCCAAAAAAGAAATTCAGATGGCCAACAGGCACATGGAAAGATGCTCCACATCACTAATCATCAGGGAAATGCGAATTAAAACCACAATGAGATACCACTTCACAACAGTTAAGATGGCCAACATCCAAAAGAAAACGAACAACAAATGCTGGAGAGGATGCAGAGAAAGGGGAACTCCCTACACTGTTGCTGGGAATGTAAATTAGTTCAACGTTTGTGGAAAGCAATATGGAGGTTCCTCAAAAAACTAAAAATAGAAATACCATTTGACCCAGGAATTCTACTCCTAGGAATTTGTCCAAAGAAAACAAGATCCCAGATTCAAAAGACATATGCACCCTATGTTTATCACAGCACTATTTACAACAGCCAAGAAATGGAAGCAACCTAAGTGTCCATCAGTAGATGAATGGATAAAGAAGAAGTGATACATATACACAATCGAATATTATTCATCCATAAGAAGAAAACAAACCCTACCATTTGCAACAACATGGAAGGAGCTAGAGGGTATTATGCTCAGTGAAGTAAGCCAGGCAGAGAAAGACAAGTACCAAAGGATTTCACTCATTCGTGGAGTATAACAAGAAAGAAAAATTGAAGGAACAGAACAGCAGTGGATTCATAGACAGACTATAAGAAGGGACTAGCGGTTATCAAAGCAAAGGGGCTGGGGAGGGTGGGTAGGGAGGGAGGAAGAAGGGGATTAAGGGGCATTATGATTGGCATACATAATGTAGGTCATGGGGAAGACAGTACAGCACAGAGAAGACAAGTTGTGACTGCACAGCATCTTACTATGCCGATGGACATTGGCTGCAACGGGATGTGTGGGTGGGACTTTATAAAATAGGTGAATGTTGTAACCACAATGTTGCTTATGTGAAACCTTCACAAGATTGTATATCAATGAAACCTTAATTAAAAAAAGAGTTATTTCCCTTCACCTTTCTTTCTCTCTCATTTTAGCTAAACATTACACATCCACCTTATCTGGTGGCACTTTTTGTCTTTAAAAATGACCAATGTTTGAGGTGAGGCAGTGACTCAGTGAACCCGTGGGACTCCTGCCTTCCCAGAATCTAAATTAAAAAGGACAACAAAGTTGGTGAGAATGATTGATATCTTGATCTGGCAATGGTTGCATGAATATATATACACATGTCAAAATTCATCAAGTTGTACACTAACATTTTGTGTATTTTACTGTATGTACCTCATTATAAAAAAAAATAATTTTAAAAAAGAAAAACAAAGTAAATTTTTCCTTAAAAGGACCAAAGGGAGTTAGGAAAGGTGAGTTATAACATGAGAGGGATGTTCCAAGAAGGGCATAGAAGGGGAAAAGGAACTCCCGTGACTCAACTCCATTAGGAAGCTGACTCTAGAAAGACTGGACTTTGTGAAAAACATTGATCCATTAGCTACAGGGAAGAGAAACATAAAAATACTGGCAAGTATCCAGCTTCAACCTTAAGACTGTGAAGGGTCTTCATGGTGGGATAGTATCACGAAGCTTGAGGACTGAAGCACAGAGGACACCCTCATAGTCCCATCACAGTGATTTTATATTAAATGAATAAGAGGAAATGCAGGCAGAAGTATCTAGGAAAGAAACAGTTCATTTATCACAGACAACTTTACCCACACAGGAGAAAGGGTCTCTACAGTCATATGATCATCACAATATTTCCTGCAACTGGTGTGGTGACCGCTCTTGAAGAGAACTTCTGAGAAGATAGTCCCCATAACCTTGCTTTTATTACCCATGGAGTACATGTCTGTCACTGCTGCTGCTTGAAGCAGTTCAAAAATCTGTCATAAGTGGATTACAGGGGTTGGCCAGAAATATAAAGTGGCATTAAGTGTGTGAGATACTGGCACAAGGCCATGAAGAAAATGGAAACACTCTCAGTCAACTTCATTGTTTTATTCAGCATGTGAAACAATGGGTTTGAGGGGGAAATGCTTAAATTGGAAGTAAAGAGGTTTTTCTTTTCCTAGATTCCATCCAAATGCAAGGTAGTAGCAGTCATTTTAAGTCCCTGTCAAAGACTGAACCTTGCAAAGTTGGTGCCCACCATGCAAGCTCCTCAGGCACTGTGGGTGGTCATTTTGTCCTATGAACACTAAGTGTTGGGAATTGTTTGAGGCATTTTGCAGTAGAACAAAAGTCTTTTGACTCACAAAATGGCTCCAAATGTTCTCAGACTTCCCAAATACTCCCAGTACTTCAAATCCTGAATCACTAATATTAATTTTGCAAGATCAGTGTTTATTACAATCCCTGCAATTATCTAGGTTTGTGTCTTTGGAAGAAAACAGTATTTCATAGGAAATGAAAAAGCTAGGTTTTTGAAGCTCTTTTTCTCAATGTGTCAATTTCTTCCCATTTTAATTTCAAAGTATTCACTGGTGTACTTGAGGATAAGAAATGACCCATGTACCCTAATGCCGTAAGGACTGGTGGTCCCTTTGGGAGTGGACCCTCAAGAAGTCTCTATTCAACTATCCAACTATCTCTATTCTCTATCCAAGAAAGGATGTTGAGGACTTAGACACCAGTTTTACTCTGGTTTTACTCCTATTCTCTCTTCTCCAGACACTGTAGATTGACTTTTCCTTTTATGGGTTTGCTACGAGCAAGAGCAACCATTTTTATCACTTAAATATTAAATTTATTATTTGTAACCAAAAAGCCAGTTGTTACAAAAATAAAATTTGCCACCCAAGGGTCTGGCTTTGATAGTCTTGGTAGGCTAGTAGATTTGGTCTGCACCACCTTCTTGCCATAGCTGCACAATTGTTGAGGGAACTCAGAGAATCATGTTCCAGTGGTGCCCAATGGTGAATGGGCATTCTAATCTGTGATCATGTCTCTCAAAAATTCTAACAATTTACCTGATTAGACCAGTTTTAATGTTGCTACAAACTTGGAAAGCTATCACTCAAAATGACCTCCTGACAGTTATTCATTGACAGTCCAGATACGAGTCTGCTGGAAACGTCTCCCCGGTCACATCAGGGATGGACCTTCCACCCACACTTCATGGCCCTTCTCAACAAGTCCTGTATAACCCTCCCTACACTATACACCTGATGATGTGATCTACTTGGTGTGTTTGTGCAAATCTGTGCTTGACCTCTAGTAGTGTTTTCCAGAGAAAGAGATTTATTTGAAAGAATTGGTCCCCATGATTATGGGACTGACAAGTCTAATCTGCAGGGCAGGCTGGCACGTTGGAGCCCCAGGGAGGAGCCGGTGCCATGGTTCCAGTCCACAGGCAGTCAGCTACAGAATTTCTTTTTGCTTGGGGAAAGTCAGTCTTTTCTTCTATTCAGTCCTCCAACTGACTGGATGAGACCCACCCCCATCATGGAGGGCAGTATGCCTTACTCAGAGTCTACCAATGTAAATGTTCATCTCATCTCATCTCAAAAAACACCTTCACAAAAACCATGGCCCAGTCAAGTTGACACATAAAACTAACCATCACCAACTTCTTTGAGCACTGGAGGGCAAAGATTATGACTTTTTCATCAATGAATTCCCATCCTGCTGCCCCTCCTAGAACATGTCATGATGGCTTACCCCTAGCAGGCCCCAGTAAACATGGGCTGAATTGAGTTTAACCAAGCACACACATAGGCCCTGACTGTGCAGCACCACGTCAGCACCTGAAGAGCAAGCCTTCTGCCACCCAGACCAGAATTGTGGGGCCCTGTCCTTCTGCAGAGCTGCTTTGGTCTTTGATCTTTCTATTCTCTCCTCACTGAACTTGCCTGTAAGTAGTAAAGTATATGGTGGGAGCACCTCAAATAAAAGTAATTACATATGCTTAAAATCTCCTTGATACTAATGAAAATGTCAAAAATCACAATTTGGGAGTGTTAAAGTAACTAAATATGCCCTTGGCCAAGTGAGCCCAAGGATATTAAATAAAGAGCGATCCACTAACATGGAGTTAGGTTTGCTAACCGTACGATTTCTACAGAGCTCTCTAATCCTCTCGACTTTCTAATGCAATAAGCAGGGGTTGAGGACGGTACACAAATGCATATGCACAGACTTGCAGGATGGAGGTCTCATTAGCAAAGAGTGGAATAAGAAATTAGGGGAACCCCATCCCCCAACAATCTGACTTTCCTGGTCTGTAGGGCAGAGCTGAATAAACAGCTGGCTTGCCAGCTAGAAAGCTCTGGGAGATTGTAGCCAATGGGAGGTGGAAAAGCAAACCCTGACAGACTTCCCCATCCATGGAATGCCTTACTGGAAGAGGTGGAGCTCTGAGAGGTTCATTTCCTTTTTTTCTCTTCCACTAAGACCCATATGGTTTTATAATGGCATTTTAAGCTAGCTGTTAATGTGGGTAATGTAGTTTGGGAAAAAGCAAAAAGGCCCAATTATAAGAATCAATATATTGTGTGAAGGGAGAACAAAAGCCTCTATTAAATATGAAGCAGGGTTTCAGTTCCAACCAGAAGTGGACCAAACAAGGAAGTTGGAACCATCACATGAGATTGATGATGTGAGAGAGGAGCGTTCTCTGACCGGAGCTTGTTCAGCCCTCCTACCTGACGGAAATGCTGCAGCTTCATGAGGCAAATTAAATAACTAAGTAGTCCCAGCTACTGCACAGAGCACGTGCTGCGTCCTTAGTGAGTATTTGCTGAATAAATGAATGAACAAATGAAGCCAATAATGTTGAAGGAGCGCCCTTGCTAATTTTTAACCTCCTTCCCTAAATTCTTAGCTTCCAATTATATAACCTGGAGGGTGAATGATGGCTGAACAGTGACCAACTCATATTCTGCCATCTCCTTGGTGGCCAAACCCACACAGGTTTTCCCATGCCTCACTTTGAAATGTGTGCTTGATGGCATGTAGGTCTGTGGGATCCCAGAAATTGAAACTGCACTATTCTGACATCCTTTTATCCTACATATGTCAACAACTAATATTTATGTGCTTTCAGTTAACAAAGTACCCCCTGATAAGATATGATATGTTATGGCTTTAATGGAATCTCTGAGATCTATACGAAACAAAGGTTGGAGTTTAGAATTTAAGAAAAGAATTTCTGTACTTAACCAGAGGTTTCAAATATTGATAAATCTTGCCCCTCACTGCTCAGGTCCTGGCCAGAAAACATTAAGTATTCAGGAAAATGCATAAAGCTAATTGCTAAACAGCACTCTACAGCTGGGCTCTCCATAAGGGAATAATGGAGCATGTGGTAACTTTAGAGCACAAATAATACTGCCTGTAATTATATAATGTATATTCTCTATAAGGCTCATAAGTGGGTTGACTACACCTCCTACCTTCCTTCTTTACTACCGACTCACTATTTCACTATTACTGGGATGCACAGGATGGCCAATGCTGACTTAATTTCAAAGATTTTGATATTTTCCCAGGGCCTGTGACTCTCTCCCACACTTGCTGCCCCGTCCCTACTCTGCAGAAGCTCTCTCCTCTCTTGCCTAGCTTATCTGACGCTCCTTCTTTCTCTCTCCCAGCCACCTAAATACCACTTCTCTGAATTTCAGTTCTTAGCCACCCTCTCTCCTGATTATGCCCTAGACTCTCTGTTTTGGGGAACATCACCTTCCAGAGCTTTATCACCAGCCCCAGTCTCTCCCTTGAACTTTCTAAACCTCTGACAGGGGCTTGTGCTTGAATGCCCTTTCGGCTGCCTGGCATATAACCCCCTTTCCTACTCTGGGACTCTTTCAAGACCTAATGAACTTTGGTGGGGGACAGAGACTGCATCCCTCTATAAAGCTGAAAAAGCAGACATTCACTCTCCTAGCTGTCCCTGCAGCTAGGCATGGCGTGTGGCCTGTGCCAATCATTTACACCTGCACCTTGAGTTATGCACTCGTGGAGTAGGGCAGCAGGAACTAGGAAGCCTGGCAGCATTGGGGACTGAAGCGGTGGCCAGGGCCAGCCAGTCTGTGGTGTCAGGAACTCAGAGACAGTGCCAGAGGTGAGCTCGCGGTTTGGGGCATTGCTTCTGGGGTGGGTAGGTCTAAGCCTGGTTCCAGAAATCTTCTGAAGACTCTGCAAACTACCAAGCTCCCTTTAACAAAAATTCCTTTGCCACGTAAATCAGAATTGGTGTTGGTTGCTTCCAACTAAGAATCCTGACTGATAGTTTCTTATTTATCATCTCGAATTGAACTTATCTAACATTGAATTGTTTTTCTCCTAAAACCTGTTGTTTACTGTAACTTTCCTTTCCTTTATAATGACATCATTCTTTCAGTTACCCAGACTGTAACTTCAGTTACCTGTCATATTCTCCACTCTCTTTCCTAACCACCTGTTCAATCATCAGGTGCCAAGATGAGGCCTTTCTCATCCCTCTCTTCTTGTTTGTGTATGGCCACAAGACTATGCTTCTAATTTCCTCCAACTCTATGTAATGATAGACTAACGCAACAAGCAGCATTCTAACTGCTCTCCCTGCCCTCAGGTTTTCCATTTTTCATTTCTGGCGCATATCGCTTGAAACATCTGTAACAGTGTTTTCATTATATTGGCCCCTGCTCAGAAACTTACGTAGGGCTCCCTAATCACAGAGTAAGTTCCAAACTGTTTAGCGTGACCAAGAGCTCAGCTGGCCCTTTACGGTTGCTTTCTTCCTTCCACATATGCTGCCTCAAACTAGATTTACCCCATATCAAACTAGATTAAGAGCTTAGACTTCTTGGGTCTGCCCAAATACACCAAATATTCCAAAGGTGAGTGAGGGATTCAGACCCTGAAGCTTTCATGAGAGATGTGCAACAGGTGTTCACATTGCACAGCTCTAAGTAAACACGTTTAAAATCTGCATTAGACATCTCTGTTTCCTAAGTTCTTTCCTGACCATCAATCCACACGAAGATACAAGGTGCTTATCTCTTGGTGCTCCATTTACCCCTGCATGTGCTTGCTCATCTGCAATGTTAGAATACCAACAGAACCCAGCTCACTGGGGTTGTGAGAATTAAACAGGTGGATGGACGTGCAGCCTTTAGGCTAGTGCCTTGCACTGCACACACGTTTATTATTTCCCCTGAACTTCCCAGTGACATGAGCCCAACTTCCAATCTTCACTGAAATCTAAGTTGGGTTCCTGCCCCCTTGTCATAAAAGACATGACCATAAAGATTATAAAAGATACAGTAAAAGAACCATATGAAGTAGGTTTTATTTCACTCATTTTTATAGGGAGTTAGTGAAGCCAAGTAATATTCTTTAGCAGTCTGGTATATTTGTTTGGCCTTTAGTGCCATGTTGTCCATGGGAAATTGGGAAATGTCTCTTCTGTTGTTATCATAAATATTTTGCACCTTAGATTTTCTGAAAGTTCCCCCCAAAATAGTATAATTCCCCAAACATCTGGTTCACAAATTTTTTTCTTAAATTATTTTTAACTATGAAGAATTGTAAGCATATAGAAAAGTATAAAAGATTACAGACATCTTGGGTTTATTTCTAAAATGCTTACAGTTTATTTTTCACAATAGGTCTTTAAACAAGCAGGAGTTTGCTTTTCTGTATATTAAGGAGTAGGGACCTAGTTGTATCATTTTCCATATAAATTATCCATTGTACCTACATAATTTATTAAAGAATTCACCCTCTCCCCAATAATGTGTCATACCATCTTTGTCATTTAAGTTACCTGATATTTGTACACCAGTTTCTGATTCTCTATTCTATGTCATGTTATTTGTCTATGCCGTGCCGCTGTCTTACGTCACCAGCCGTGTTAATCACTGTAGCTATGTAGCATCTTCGTGTCTCTTGTATCTCCCTTTCCGCTGTCTTACGTCACCAGCCGTGTTAATCACTGTAGCTATGTAGCATCTTCGTGTCTCTTGTATCTCCCTTTTCCTTTCTCAGCTTCCACTGCTTCTGCTTGCACTTTTACCACTGATGCTACTGCTCTTCAGAAACGTTTTTACTGTTCTGGACTATTTACTGCTTCGTAGGAATTTAGGACAAGCATATTGAATTGCACAAAAAGTTTGATGAGAATTGTATTTTTGATGAGTGAGATTTTTATTGGAATTGCATTGAATTTAGAGATTGTTTGGGGAGAACTCAAACCACTGAAATATCATCTTATCCAGGAATGTAGTATGTTACAACATTTATTTACATCCTCCTTTATGTGTGGTATAATAAAGATTTCCATGAAGGTCTCTTTTTTTTTTTTTTCTTTTTGTAACTCTACTCCTGATAACCTTATAGTTTGGGATAATATCGTAAATGTTATCTTTTTTAAAAATTACTTTGTCCATTATTCAGTACCACTGTTTGAGAATGTCATTATTGATTTCCTGTATTGATCTATATCTAACAACTTTGCTGAATGTTTTTATTAGTTCCCACAGTTTACTTGTGGAATTTCTTGAATTTTCCATATGGACAATCATGTTATCTAAAAAAATTAAACTATGGTTTGCTCCTTTCTTTTCCACCATCTGTTGTACTCCAGTGTCTGTCCTTACTGGTCTGTAAGGAACTTTGGTCAATATTCAGTAAGCATGATGATAGCAGACATCAGATCTTATTCTAAGTCACCAACTTATTCTAAGACATCCTATGAAGTAAGTTGCCTTCTATTCCTATTTTATTGAAAGTTTTTTCTTGGATGTCTGTTAAATTTTGACAAATGTTTTTCCTACATCTTTTGAGATGCTCATATAGTTTATTATTTAATCTGTACATGTGTTAAATTACATTAATAGATTTATTATTTATATCATTAATGTTAAATCATTTATCCATTCTTTCTATTTGTATTGCTAATATTTTATTTGGGGTTTTTCCTTTGATGTTGATGAGTGAGAATTGCATATAATTTTCCGTGTTCATAATGCCCTCGACCAGTCTTTGCAACAAGATTGTACCAGCCTCATAAAAGGAATTGGAGAGCTTGCCTTCTTTTTTATTCTCTGGTACACATTGTATAGGAAAGTATTACTAGTTCCATAATATTTGTAGAAATAACTAATGAAATAGTTTGGGCTGGTGGTTTTAGGGGAACATACTTTTATTATCCATTCAGTTTTTTAAAACTCATCAGCCTACCTAGATTTTCTATGTCTCCTTGAGTAGGTTTTGGAGAACTATATTTTTTCTAGGAAATTATCTCTTTCCATTAAGTTCAATTTATTGGAATAGATCATCTTATGATTTCTTTAAAAATCTATATAGTCACTAAAGTTAAAGCTACTATTTTATTTCTAATGTTATTCTTATGCCTTTACTAATCTTAAAGCTTTATCTTTTTTATTAAAGGGTTTTTTCTTCAAAGAAGTAATTTTTGGTACAGTTGGTGCTCTTTATGTAATTTTCTATTTATTTGACTTCTGCTCTTATATTCATTATTTTATTCTTTGGATTTACTTGTTCTTATTTTTCTAATTCCTTGAGTTGCATGCCTACCCTGTGAATTCTTCTATTCTTTCTCTTTTAAATTTTGCATTTAAGATATGATTTTTTTCTTTTAAATACTACTTTATCTATAACCTCAAAGTTTTGATATGTAGATATTATGTTGTCATTCATTGCTAAAGATTTTAAAATTTCCATTATGACTTCTATTTGACTCAAATCATTTAGTAGCATGAATTTTATTTTTCTAAGTGCATAGAATTCAGTAAAACCTTTTACCAACTTCTTATTTTACTGCATTGAGATGACAATATTATCATCAGATAACCATGTAACATCAACTTCTTAACATTTTTAGACTTGCTTTACAGCTTATTAAGTGCCCAGTTTTATTGTAAATGTTTCACATATGCTTAAAAGGAATGTGAATTGTCTAAATGTTGGATACAGAGTTCTGTACATGCAATTCAAGTCTTTCGTATTTCATTCATTGTTTGTATACCTGATCTGTCAGTTTCTAAAAAAGGAACATTGGAATCCTCAGCAAATACATGGATTTGTTTATCTCTTCCAATAATTAGACCAGTGTTTGCTTTATGTATTTTGGTGGTATTTTGATGGTTGCATAGAAGTTCAGGATTATTCTGCTTTCTGGTATCTTCCTTTTGCTTTTGAATAAGGGCTATTTGTATGTCAAATAATGCTTTTTGCCTGAAAATACATGTATCTGATATGTTGCTTAACCAGCTTTGTTTTGGTCATTTATCCAAGACATTTCCATCCTTTACTCTTCAACATTGCTTTATCATTAAGTTTTATGTCTATCTTACATACATCATATAGGTGGATTTGGTGGGATTTTCTTAAAGTTATATAAGAATATGCAGTTTTAATAGATATGCTTTATCTTTCAACTCCACATACTTTTGTGATTATTACTTAGTTTTAGCTTATTTCTACTCTTATTTTGTTCCTACTTAAACATGTTCTTGTTTAGTTTTCTCTTCAATTCTTCCTTTTCATTATTACTATATTTTTAATTTCTATTTTTCCCTCTACCAAGTTGGAAGCAATGTACTTATTGTTAATATTTTGGTGGGTTCATTTTTATTTCTTTTTATTTTTAATTTTTTAAATTTTTTATTATGGTATTATTGTATACACTCTTATGAAGGTTTCACATGAAAAAACAATGTGGTTACTACATTTACCCATATTATCAAGTCCCCACCTGTACCCCAATGCAATCACTGTCCATCCATGTAGTAAGATGCAACAGATCCACTATTTGCCTTCCCTGTGCTACATTGTTTTCCTGTGATCCCCACACCATGTGTGCTAAACATAATACCCCTCAGTCCCCTTCTCCCTCCCTCCCCACCCGCCCTCCCACACCCCTCCCCTTTGGTAACCACTAGTTCATTCTTGGAGTCCCTGAGTCTGCTGCTATTTTGTTCCTTCAGTTTTGCTTTGTTGTTATACTCCACAAATAAGGGAAATCATTTGGCACTTGTCTTTCTCTGCCTGGCTTATTTAACTGAGCATAATATCCTCCAGCTCCATCCATGTTGTTGCAAATGGTAGGATTTGTTTCTTTCTTATGGCTGAATAGTATTCCATTGTGTATATGTACCACATCTTTTTTATTCATTCATCTACAGATGGACACTTAGGTTGCTTCCATATCTTGGCAATTGTAAATAGTGCTGTGATAAACATAGGGGTGTATATGTCTTTTTGAAACTGAGAAGTTGAATTCTTTGGGTAAATTCCAAGAGTGGGATTCCTGGGTCAATGGTATTTCTATTTTTAGTTTTCTGAGGAACCTCCATATTGCTTTCCACAATGGCTGAACTAGCTTACATTCCCACCAGCAGTGTAGGAGGGTTCCCCTTTCTCCGCATCCTCACCAGCATTTGTTATTCTTAGTCTTTTCGATGCTGGCCAACCTTACCAGTGTGAGGTGATATCTCATTGTGGTTTTAATTTGCATTTCCCTGATAATTAGTGATGTGGAGCATCTTTTCATTTCAAAGAAATTGGCCATCTGAATTTCTTTTTTGGAGAACTGTCTCTTCATATCCTCTGCCCATTTGTTGATTGGGTCATTTGCTTTCTGGATGTTGAGGCATGTAAGTTCTTTATATATTTTGGATGTTGATGATTTTCTGCAGTTCGTTGAAGAATGCTGTTGATATTTTGATAGGAATTACACTGAATCTGTAGATTGCTTTAGGCAGGATGGCCATTTTGACAATATTAATTCTTCCTATCCATCAGCACAGGAATTTGTTCCTTTTTTTAATGTCCATGGGTTGTAAATCTCTGTGTAGTCTGAAAAATATTTTTATTTTATTCACACACTTCAGAGGTTTTTTGAGTGTAGAATTTTAAGTGAACCCTTGTTTTCCCTTCACCCTTTTAACTAATTATTCTATTGACTTCATGCTTCTACTACTCCTTTTGAAAAGTCTACTAGAATTCTGCTGGGTTTTTTTTTTTTTTTGGTTGGTAACTTCCCTCTCTGGTTGCTGTATGATTTTCTCTTTGATTTTCAGTACTATGCAATTTCACTACAATGTAGAAATATGTGAGTTAATTTTTATTTAGCTTGCAAAGACTGAATTTATTCAGTATGAGGCTTATTGTTCTTTAATTCTGGTAATGCGTCTACCATGTTTACATTCTATGCCCCATTCTAGTAATTCTTCTTAAATTTCTGCTATACACATCATACCTTCTTATTTTATTCTTCATGTCTATTGACTTGGCCTTCATGTCTTTCATCTTTTTATCTCATTTTGTTGCTTTCTGGGTAATTTTTTATATAATATGTATTTCATTAATTCTCCTTTCATAACTATCATAATTGTTATTTAAGATATACAGAGAATTTTATATTAAATGATTACATATTTTAATTCTACAACTTGAAATGGTACCTTTCAAATCTGCCTGTTCTTTTCTCAGACTCTTTCTTTTCTTAGGGCACCAATTGCTTTTATATATCATTTATTTTTTTTAACATATTTAATTTTTATTTTCTCTCAGGTGATCTATTATCTTAAGTTCTTGAGAATGCTATATATACTGTTTCTATCTGCTGACTCTTGCTGTTGGTGAATTATTTCCTCATCAGTTTTGTAATTTTCATGTGGACTCATTTTAATTTGGACTTTTTTTCTATGGAATGCCTTGTGGTTTGGACTATAAATTTACCCTTTCAGAGTGATTTTGGGTTTGGCTCTGACACAACCCTAGGGGTATCAGCATCCTAGGATGACTCTAATATTAGTATTTCTTAATTTGGCCTGAGGCTCTGACCACAGGAGTAGTGAAATTGGAACCCTAAAATTGTATGATGTTCAAGCTTGGGTTTTAGAAATATTAGAAAAGACTAATTTTTTCCACTCAGATCCATTAGATTAAAACAACCTTTATTTTCCTGTTCTAATTCACTCTTTAACTGAGGATGCATCCCTTCAAAAGTTCTAGCATCATATCAGGGTTCCTCCATTCCAAGTGTCTGCCTCACACAGACCAGGGTCTTCAACTTTTCTACCCATGTGGGCACTCAAGCACCTATATATACTCCCCACCCTGCCCTGAGGACATCACAGCACCTGTTCACAGCTTATCACTGAATGTTTAGTTCCCTCTCTTTTCTGGCACTGGGGCTTTCTTTTTCCTTTTTGAAATATTTAAAAGACTGTCATAATTTTCTCCACTTCTTCTGTGTGTTTGTATTAGAAAGGCTTCAGTTTGCCTTTCATCATATTGCTAGAGGCAGAAGTGCCTCATACATATATATACTTAGTTTCTGCCATCTCTAAGAACAATATCATTGGAAAATGGAGACTAACCCAGAGAAGAGCTATATCAACAAACTTTCTCACTCATAGTGCCCTATGAATCCTTGCTGAGTTTTAATAAAATTGTACAGACTTTTGCTAGGAAGCCCCAACAGGTACATTTCACACTGATGCCAAATTGAGAAAAAGCCTCAAGGCTCTCTTATCATTTGAGACAAACTTCCTAAACAAAGTTCCTAAGGAAGAAGTTAAATAAACAAAACCACCTTCAAGAGAAAAATAATTTTCTAAATACCAGATATGAATTAATGGTAAAGTAAACATTTGGAGGCTGTTGCAGTAATTTCAGTAATTAAAAGATACATAAATGAGATGGTATGGAATATCAAAACCTGTAAACAATTTGACCCAGGAATTCCACTCCCAGAAATTTACCCAAAGAAAACAACTTCTCAGATTCAAAAAGACATATGCACCCCTATGTTTATCGCAACACTATTTACAATAGCCAAGGTATGGAAGCAACCTAAGTGTCCATCAGTAGATGAATGGATAAAGAAGATGTGGTACGTATACACAATGGAATATTATTCAGCCATAAGAAGAAAACAAATCCTACCATTTGCAACAACATGGATGGAGCTAGAGGGTATTATGCTCAGTGAAATAAGTCAGGCAGAGAAAGACAAATACCAAATGATTTCCCTCATTTGTGTTGTATAACAACAAAGCAAAACTGAAGGAACAAAATAGCAGCAGACTCACAGACTCCAAGAAAGGACTAGTGGTTACCAAAGGGGAGGGGTTGGGAGGGCGGGTGGGGAGGGGGGAGAAGGAGATTGTGGGGTGTCATGATTGGTACACATGGTGTGTGTGGGGTCACAGGGAAGACAGTGTAGCTCAGAGAAGACAAATAGGGACTCTGTGGCATCTTACTACACTGATGCACTGTGACTGCAATGGGGTATGGGGGGA
Organism: Manis pentadactyla; assembly: GCF_030020395.1. Taxonomy (NCBI): domain Eukaryota; kingdom Metazoa; phylum Chordata; class Mammalia; order Pholidota; family Manidae; genus Manis; species Manis pentadactyla. Next base: position 62,860,874 of record NC_080034.1, read on the forward strand.
CAGGATAATAAGGGTGAATGCAATACCACATTGTTTTTCTTGTGAAACCTTCATAAGAGTGTACATCAATGATACCTTAATAAATAACATCACAGATACAAAAACAAAAAACAAACTCTAAACAATGTCAATACTAATATAATTTGAACCACCCATGAAAGCTTGAATTTTCCAGTACCCACATTAAAAGAACCAGGTGAAATTAATTTTAATAACTTATTTTATTTAACCCAATACCCAAAATATTAGCATTTCAACATCTAATCAATATCAGAAATATTAACAAGATATTTTATATTTATTTTTCTGCACTAAGTCTTTGCGTCAGAATTTGCATTTCATACTAACAGCACATCTCAGTTTAGACTAGCTAAATTTAAGTGCTCAAAAGTTTCATATGACTAATGGCTACCCCATTGGGCAATGCAAGTCTAAATATCCATTTATACACATACACTTTTTACAAACATATTTTTGTGTACATGGTCTTTATTTTATTAGAATAAAGCTTTAGAAGTGAAATATCTGGACAAAGAGTATTACATATTACATATATTGCATTTTAACCTATTCCCAAATTGGCCTCAAAAATTGTGTTAATATAAGCTTCCACAGCAGTGACTAATAGTGACACTTCTCCATATTAGTGCCCTTTAATTGGAAGACAAAACAGTATGCAACTGACAATAGCGAGAATGTATTTCTTATATGTTAAAATTACACTTTCCTTAATTAAAAAATAAATGCATTCACAATGCATTGAAAATGTTAATGAAGAAATCACTTACACTGCCACAACCCAGGGATACCTGTTACTAATGTTCAGGTTTGCATCTTCCCAGATTTATGTCTGATCCCTTACTTATGTTTAAATAAAAATTCTGTCATACTGTTAAAAAACACAAAAACACAAAATAGATAAGTAAACACAAAACACAAGTATGGAAGAGAGTTTTAAAGTATAATAGAACAAAATGTACAATTCTATGTTTAAAAAATGAAAATCATAACAAAGTAGACCATTTTATGCAAAAATAAAAGCTGCTAAAATGACTCACAAAGAACTTGAAACTAACAAAGATTAATAACTTTTGAAATATATGGCAAAAAGAATTACCTTCCCCAAAGACTACAAGTTTAAAATGTGTTGCAGGTAAGTTGTTCAAACTTTTACAGAACAGAATTCCCAACCTGTATAAGCAGTTTTTCAAAGCGTAGAGAAGGAGAAAGGGGAGAATCCAAATGATTTCAAAAGCTAGAGACTCAAGAAGCTATAAAAAAGTAAATTTTGAATGTGGACTGTATCATCAGGATATTTTCCTGATATACGTGCTGTCAGTATTATTCTTTACAAATATCTCATTAAAACACTATAGATTTATTCTCTCATAACCCTATTTTATCTATTAGGTTGGGAGTTTCTTAACTCTTTCTAAATAGCCTCTCATTCTGAGGACTGAGTACCACTCAGATAGAAACTTAGTTCCAACAAGATTCTACTTTCTGCAGGTTAATATTGTGTCACATAACACACTGAAGAAGGAGTATGTTATATAGTTTTCACTGAAAGACAAATTGGTTCAAATTTACACTCATTCAGAAAAATTTCTATGGCTTCTCTCTCCCATAAGGGTAAATATCCAATGTGTTTTTTTCTTTCTTACATTAAAGATAAACAGTTTTGGTTATCTCTTTAAAATATTAAGTTTCATTTATGTGAGCATGATTAGTTAAGATTGAGTCTTTTTTCTACATATTTCACTTTTTTAAGCAAATTGTTCCATAAAATTTCCTATGCACTATGAAGTGATTTGCTGTAGTGATATTATCTAGAAACAATTGCCTAGAGAACAGATTGCCTCCTTTCACAATGTCAACTGTCTAATTCAAATATCATTTACACTTAGTGGGTAAAATATGGCATCAGGACCTTACTATATTAATAATCTTAAAATGTCTAGCATAAGATATTAGAAATAATTCTATCCTGCTGACTTAAAAGATATTCAAGATATTAGGCACATGAGAGGTATATTGTCTCTGGGTATTATGAGGGGAAAATATTGAAATGGATGAGATTATCTACCCCTCAAGAAATCCTAAAAGATTAGATTGCTTTATTTCAAAAGTCCTTTATAAAGTTAATATTCTATTTTGAAATTTTAAAGTAATATTATCTTTAATATATATAATAAGTATTTAGTCTATTAATGCTTCAATGTTGTGGTAATATATGCTGTTTGAAGTCTACAGATGAAAGGCATTCTGCAGAGTGAATTACTTTTTTATTATACTTTTTGGCATATAATGTTACTTTTACTACTTCTGCTAAGACTATTTTGAGATACCAAAAATAAAATTTAAAAATAAGAAGGTGCACTGAAGAAGAAAAAGTTCTTTCTTCTTTTCTTTTTTCCATCTTCGTAAAAATCTTGGAGATCCTCCTATGCCAGTATGTAGAGGCCTCCACATTTTTTTTTTTGATTACTCAGTATTACTCCATAGCATGGAGTGGTCATTAATGAAGACTTCTAGTATTTCACTATTATATCTACTGCTACAGGGATCAAAAGGGCATGCATGTATTTTTAAACATGTAAATATTTCTGCGAAAGAAATTTCTAAAAGTAGAATTGCTCATTCAAAGGACAGATTGAATTTTTGTATTGATAACTACTGACAAATGTTTTATAATAAGGCCTTATGAAGGTAAACAATATGAAAGCTCAGTAAAATATAAGAAACACTAAATTCATTGATGAGGCAGCAAAAAAAAGAAAAAACAAACAGAAGAAAAGGGCAAGAACTCTACAAAGGAAAAAAATTCAATGTGAACCTGAGATTAAAAGATCATCCAAACTGGCTTTTGCCCATAGGTTGACCTGAACTCTGGTGCCCTTGTACCTCCAATGTGAGAGCTACGTGGGTCATGATAAGCAGACAATAAAGCCCAGGATCTACCCAACATAGGAGTCAAATAGAAAAATCCCTACATAAGCTGGGGCTCCCAAGGGCCTAGAGCTTCTCTGTAAGGATGAAGAAGAAATAAGCCTTCATTTGGAAACTTTCTTCTTTTGACTCTTACCTACACTGAACAGAAGGCAAAATAAATTGCCTTAAGAATCTGTGAAAATGAGTTGATCCTCATGTAGGTTTGGGGACCAAGTTCACACCAACTGTGCAACCTAAAAAAGCCTCAGATGGATAATTTAATTTACTGTAACCTAGGATAATTAGGGCTCTAGGGAACTAGCAGAAATCCTTTCTGAAAGAATGAAAATCCTCTTTGAAAGAATGTAATTTCAATGTGAAATTCAAAGAATTTCCAAAGATAAACTTCCAAGGAAATGAATTCATAGCTCAAAGTTACTCATCAAAAATATACATGGAGAACAGGCACTATGAGTATCAGCAGAAAAAATAGACAGCACTCTCAGAACCACAAATACATATGAGTATATAATTAGTTAATATGTAACATATATTTAATATGTAACAAAAAATAAAATTAAGGCTCAAAAATAAAAGCAAAGAATATAAGACCTTAAAACAACCAAAAGACTTGAAAAAAATAATAGAATTATTTGAAACATAACACTCAAGATAACTTAAACAAAACAGTTAAAAATACAACTGAACTAGACAGATCCAAAGAATCACTTCCAGAATGCACTCTAGGGAGATTGAAAAATGAAAAATTACAGCAAAAAGTTAAGAAACACAGAGGATTAAGTCTAGTTTACATCCAATTGAAATTCCAAGAGTTATACAATTTGGAAAATCAATATTCACATAGATTACAACTGAGACTTTTCCAGAACTATTGAGAGACTCCAAGCCTCAGATCTGAATAATTAAATAATATCAGTTTGGATAAATAAAAAGGAATGGACACCAAATTACATTGTTATAAAATCACAGAACACCAAAGACAAAGAGAATATCTTAGAACCAGCCAGAGGTAAATAGTTTACCTACAAAGAAAGTTAGACTAATAGTTGATAGAACACAGTGGAAAAATATATTCAAAGAGTCAACCTAAAATTCAGAGTGCAAACCTAGAACTGTATACCCAGTGAAACAGTCTTTCAAGAAAGAAAGTGATATAAAGACATTTTCAAATAAGTGAAACAGAGAGTTTGCCACCAAGAGACCCTCACCCAAGGAAATCATATTTTTAAGGTAAACTCCATATTTGGGGAAAAAAAGCACTTTATTTCTAAGGTACTATGTAAAACTGGTTTTAAATTACTAGATAGAATGGATTGTTCCAGGATTAGTACAAGATTCAAGAATAATTCAAGATTCAAGTGATTCAAGAATAATCAGATTTTAATTCACAAACTGAAATATTTCAGAATTTTGTAATTTGGTTCATTTAAAGCTACAGAACCGAATCTCAATTTTAAATTTATATTTATATTTACTCAATTTTGCTCAGTGGATAATTTTGTGTATAATCTACATTGTTTATGCATAATTTTCAACCTTTAATAAATATTGATTTCCCCACTTAACAGAAGGAAAATTCTAAGGATTATAAAAATGCAAATGGCTAAAAGCTTTTTTGTTGCACTCCAAAATATATTTTTATTCTGACAGTCTCATGAATTTGGTATTAAAATCCCTATCTTAAAGGAGAGTTCTGAATCTTAAATCCTCTCTCAGTACCCTTATATCATTAGACACATAGACAAATTAGAGACGTAGGTATATTGTTGTTATTTTTCTTCCTATGCACTAGTCTTGTCTTCCCACTTAGACTTTATGCTGACTGGAGACAAAGATCATTCTGGATTGTTTTTCATAACCCAACTTAAAATTACTAAATGCTTATTGAAATTGATGATGTTGAAGATAATGATAATTTTTAGCTTTTTCTTTCCAAATCTGCTTGATACCCATAATAATCCCATCTTTAACCATGGAATTATCCACAAGTGAGCCATAAAAATATCCCATATCCTGCTTCCATGGGTCTTAACCGCCCTAAATTCTGTCATCAAATCCACTGGTCTTGTGAGTCCAATGTGGAAAGAGCTTGGAAGTCATCACCCCTACCCTCACAACAACATAAAAAGCTGAATCAACTGAAAATCAACTATTCTTAGATCCATCATATAATTAAGGTCATGGAGCAAACTATTGTTCCCAAAACTGGAGAGACAGGTGAATATGGAGAATCACAACTTAATGGGAGCAGAAGCCACTGTTGGAGCTTGGTAGGAACAATTAAGGAGTAATTGGCTATGATCCAGCAATCCTACTTCGGCAAATATACAAAGAAAATGAAAACAGGCTACTGAGAGGGATCCTCACTCCTGTGTTCATTGTAGCATTATTTACAACAGCCAAGATTTGGAAACAACCTAAGTGTCTGTCAATGGATGAATGGATAAAGAAGTTATATACACAACAGAATATTATTCATCATTAGAAAGAAGGAAATTTTGCCATTTGCAACAACATGTATGGGCCTTGAGGACATTATGTTAAATGAAATAAGCCAGACAAAGACAAACATTGTATGGTATAACATATATGAAATCTAAAAATAAAAAGTCAGTCTCATAGAAATTCATAGTAGAATAATGGTTGTCAGGGACTGAACAGTTGGGGAAATAGGAAGAGATTGGTAAAAAGGTACAAATTTTCAGCTGTAAGATAAATAAGGCCTGAGGATCTAATGTATAACATGATGACTATAGGTGCTAACACTGCATTGTATAATTGAAATTTTCTAAGAGAGTAAAAGCAAAATGTTTTCACATATGCACAGTGTGTGTGTGTGTGTGTGTGTGTGTGTGTGTGTATACACATATACAGTGATGGATGTGTTAATTAATTTTAAAAAGGAAGAACTGACTAATTGCTAGAGATGGGGCATAGTTAGCTTGAGAGTAAAAAACTCCTGGGGGCACAGCCTAGGCAGACCCCCAATCTTTTATGAGTTTGACCTCCAGGAGCCTCCCAGGATTTCAGGTGAAGAGCAGACAAAAGTCTTCTCATGCCTCTAGCAGGCGAGGGGAAAAGTACCATTTTAAAATATTCCCAGAGTACTTTTATCTTTAACAAAGGTCTGGCCCCAAGGGAAATTATTTTACCAGAACTTAATCAACTTGAGTTTTACCAGAGACTAACCAACCTGAGGGAAGGGAAATACCCAATCTCAGCCTCTCTCCCCTTCCTGTCTCACCTAGTGGGAGGAAAGCTGAAAAGTACTTGGGAAGGTCATAGCTGAGATGCACAGGTTCACTAAAGGACTGAGACCTAATCATAGGTCCTCCTGCACCTACCACCACACCAACAAATATTTATATAATAAAGGGGATTACAGCTAAAAGAACTGTATTTGTCTAACTTTGTTTAACCCTATTTAAAAATGGGTCTCTAGGGAAATTTTTAAAAACAGGACTATTGTAAATAATGCAACAGTAAACATAGGGGACCATCAATAGATGAATGGATAAAGAAGATGTGGTACATATACACAGTGGAATATTATTCAGCCATAAAAAGGAAAGAAATCCTGCCATTTGTGACAACATGGGTGGACCTAGAGTGTGTTAAGCTTAATGAAATAACCCAGGCAGAGAAAGACAAATATGTATGATTTCACTTACATGTGGAATCTCAAAATTAAACAAAAAAAAATGAATAAAACAACAATAGACTAAGAGACCTTGAGAAGTGACTAGTGGTTACCATGGGAGGGTTTGGGGTGTTTGGATGAAATAGGTAAAGGGAGTAAAGAGGTTCAAAATCTCAATTATAATACAAATTTGTCACAGGGATGAAAGTACAGCATAGAGAATATGGTCAGTAGTTCTGTAACATCTTCCTATGTTGGCAGTAACTACAGTAATTGGGGTGAGCATTTAATAGGGTATATAACTATTGAATCACTATGTTGTATTTTGTATACTTGAAAACAATATAATATTGTATATAAACTATATTGCAAAAAAATGAAAAACAAAAAAGGGGCATATAAACAAGAGTACTAGAGGAAATTTTAATCTCAACAAGCTACAGCTACAGCAAACAGTAAACATAAAAGGCAAAAAACACAATCTGAAGAGACAAAGCAAGCATCAAAACTAGGACCTCATATATGGCAGAGATTTTGGAACTATCAGACTAGGAATTTTAAAAAACTGTGATTGATATGCTAAGGGCTTTAATGGAAAATGTGGGCACATGCAAGAACAGATAAGCAATGCAGGCTGGTAAATGCTAAATGGTAAAATGATAACCCAAAGAAACAGAAACACTAAGAAAGAATCAAAAGGAGACCCTAGAAATTTTTTTAAAATGTGTCACAGAAATGAAGAATACCCTTGATGGGCTCATCCATAGACTGGACACAGCAAGGAAAGGACTGGGCTTGAAGATATGTCAATAGAAACTTCCAAAATTGAAATGAAAAGAGCAAAAAAATACAACAGAATATCCAAGAACAGTGGGACAATTACAAAAGTGTAACATACATTTAATAGAAACACCAGAAAGAGAAGAGAGAAAGGAACAGAAGAAATATTTGAAATTATAATGATTGAGAATTTTTAAAATTAGATACACCAAACCACAGATCCAGGAAGATAAGAAGACACCAAGCAAGATGGAAACCAAAAAATCTACACATAGGCATATCATATTCAAGCTGCAGAAAACCAAAGACAATAAGAAAATCTTAAAAGAAGCCAGAGGAAAAATTACCTTTCCTATAGAAGACAAAGATAATAATTAAACCAGATTTGGACATGGTAAAAAGATGGCAGCTTGAGAAGTGAGGCAGAAACCTCCTCTTAAAACTGCATATAACATGAAAACACAGGAAATACAGCTAATCCTATAAGAGTGACCTGAAGAGTGCTAAAGACTGCCTACATCTGGGGAAAAGAGAAGACCTCACAGAAAAGGGTAAAGTAGCAAAGCCAGGATCCAGTGGGACCTAAGCCCTCTCCCTACACCAGCTCACAAACAGGAGGAATAGAAATGGAGCAGGGAGGAAGTAGAGCCCAGGACTGCTAAACACCCAGCCCTGGAGATCTGCCCCAGGAGCACAAAACTACATGGTGCTCCAGATATTAGTGGGGTTAGAAAGCAAAGACAGGCAGAATACTCAGAGAGATTGAGATTGCAACCACTTATAGAGAACAGGTATGCACAACAAGCTGCTCCAGGACAAAAGAAAGGTGGCCACTTGGAAAGATTTCCCAACTGTGAGAGGGGTGCTGAAGGGGCAAGGATTACACAGAGCTTGCTGCTCAGAAGAAAGGATGGGTGAACAAAAATCATCCTGGCACACTCAGCCCAGCAGGTTGGGAACTTTCAGGAGCATCAGATGCTCCATGCCCCTGGCTGGCAACACAGCCCCAAGGCTCCCTACTGCAATATGCAGCCTGCCACTCCTTCCTCCCCACAGGTACTGGTCCACACACCTGCTATCCCCACCATCTTGCCAGACCAGCAGGAGGGTGGCCCTGTCTAGGCAGCTATACAGGGGTAACATAGGGACTCCTCCCTGCATGTTCAGCCCACTGGACCTGAAAGTGGAGGCAGGCACTGCAGCCAGGAAGCAGGAAAGAGCTCTTTCCTCACAGCAGGTGCTGCCACCACTAACCTGTGACCCCCACCATTGCTGCAGGTGCTGGACAGCTTCAGAGAGTAGAGTTTCTGGGAACTAGAGGGCACCACCTGCACAAAGTTATTATTCCATAGGAATCATGAGAAATATGAAAATGCAAAAAAAAATTGTACAAATAAAAGTTCAGCAGACAGCATAAAGAAGGCAAAGTGAACCTGAAATTACCCATCTTCTTCATAAAGATTTCAAAATAAAAATCATAAACATGCTCATGAAACTATAGAAAAATATTCAAGATCTCAGGGAAAACTTCAAGAAAGAGACAGAAACTTTGAAAAGTACAGGATCTGGAATGAAACATAAAATGGAGGGATTTAATAGTAGATTAGATAAGGTAGAGGAGATGGTAAATGAAATAGAAATTAGGGAACAGCAAAACAAAGAAGCTGAGGGGAAGAGAGAAAAAAGGATCTCTAAGAATGAAAGAATAATAATATAACTGTGTGATCAATCCAAATGGAACAATATTCACATTATAGGGGTACCAGAAGAAGAAGAGAGAAAAAGGGATAGAAAGTCTCTTTGAGGAACTAACTACTGAAAACTTCCCCAATCTGGGGAAGGAAATATTCTCTCAGGCCATGGAAGCACACAGATCTCCCAGCACAAGGGACCCTAGGAAGACAACACCAAGACATATAATAATTAAGATGGCAAAGATCAAAGACAATGAGAGAGTATTAAAAGCAGCCAGAGAGAGGAAAAAGATCACATATAAAGGAAAGTGCATAAGGCTATCAGCAGACTTCTCAGAAGAAACCTTACAGGCAAGAAAGGAGTGGCATGACATATTTAATGCAATAAAACAGAAGCACCTCCAACCAAGAATACCCTACCTAGCAATATTATCATTTAAATTTGAATCAGGGATTAAACAATTTCCAGATAAGCAAAACTTGAGGGAATTTACGTCCCACAAACCAGCTCTACAGTGTACTTTAGAGGACTTCTCTAGATGGAAGTGCTCCTAAGGCAAAATAGCTGTCACCAGAGAAATAAAACCACAGTAAAGGAACCAATTAATTACTAAGCAAATGCAAAATCAAATCAACTACCCTCTAAGTCAGTCAAGGAATAGACAAAATATCACACCTAATATATAAAGAGTGGAGCACAGAATATGATACCTAATACATAAAGAATGGAGGAGGTAGAAGAAGAAGGGGAAACAAACAACCTTAGATTGTGTTTGAAATAGCATAATAAGTGAGTTAAGTTACACTGTTAGATAGTAAGGAAGCTGCCCTTGAACCTTCTGCAACCACAAATCTAAAGCCTGCAATGGCAATAAGTACATGTCTATCTATAATCACCCTAAATGTAAATGGACTGAACATACTAATCAAAGGACATAGAGTTATAGAATGGATAAAAAAAAAAAAACAAGACCCATCTTTATGATGCCTCCAAGGGAATCACTTCAAACCCAAAGACATGCACAGACCAAAAGTGAAGGGATGGAAAAAGATATTTCATGCAAATAACAGGGAGAAAAAAGCAAGAGTTGCAGTACTTATATCAGACAAAATAGATTTCAAAATAAAGAAACAAGAGACAAAGAAGGACATTACATAATGATAAGGGGTGAGTCCAAAAAGAGGATATAACCATTATAAATATCTATCAATCCAATATAGGAGCACCTAAATATGTGAAATACTAACAGAATTAAAGGGGAAATAGAATGTAATGCACTCATTTTAGGAGACTTCAACACACCACTTACTCCAAAGGACAGAACAATTAGGAAGAAAAGAAGTAAGGAGACAGAGGCACTGAACAACACATTAGAACAGATGGACCTAACAAATATCTACAGAGAAGTAGATACAGAACACTTCACACAAAAGCAGCAGGATACACATTCTTCTCAAGTGTACATGGAACATTTTCCAGAAGAGATCACATAGAAGACCACAAAAGGACCCTGAGTAAATTCAAAAAATTGAAATTTTGCCAACCAACTTCTCAGACCACAAAGGTATGAAACTAGAAATAAATTATGCAGAGAAAATGAAAAAGCCCACAAACACATGGAGGCTTAACAACATGCTCCTAAATAATTAATTGATCAATAGTCAAATAAAAATAGAAATCAAGCATTATATGGAGACAAATGAAAACAACAACTCAACAGCCCTAAACTTGTGGGATACAGCGAAGGCAGTTCAAGAGGAAAGTATATTGTAATACAGGCTTACCTCAAGAAAGAAGAACAATCCCAAATGAACAGTCTAAACTCACAATTAATGAAACTAGAAAAATAAGAGCAAATGAGGCCAAAAGTCAGTAGAAGGAGGGACATAAATATTGGAACATAAATAAATAAAATCAATAAGAATAAAACAATAGAAAGAATCAATGAAACCAGGAACTGGTTCTTCGAGAAAATTAACAAAATAGATAAAACCCTAACCAGACTTACCAAGAAAAAAAAAAAAAAGAAAGTCTACACACATAAACATAATCATAAATAAGAAAGGAAAAATCATTATAGACACCACAGAAACACAACGAATTATTAGATAATACTACAAAAAATAATATGCTAACAAATTGAATAACCTAGAAGAAATGGACAACTTTCTAGAAAAATACAACCTTCCAAGACTGACCCAGGAATAAACAGAAAATCTCAACAGAACAATTACCAGCAGTGAAATTGAACTGGTAATCAAAAAACTACCTAAGAACAAAACTCCAGGACCAGATGGCTTCAATGCTGAATTTTATCAAACATTTAGAGAAGAAATAATACCCATCCTCCATAAAGTTTTCCAAAAAGTAAAAGAGGAGGGAATACTTCCAAACTCATTCTACAAGGCCAGCATCACTCTAATATCAAAACCAGGCAAAGATACCACAAAAAAAGAAAATTGCAGACCAATATACCTGATGAAGCTAGATACAAAGATACTCAACAGAATATTAGCAAACCAAATTCAAAACTACATCAAAAAAGATCATCCATCATGGTCACTTGGGATTTATTCTAGGGATGCAAGGATGGAACAATATTCACAAATCCATCAACATCATCCACCACATCAACAAAAACAAAGATAAAAATCACATGATCATCATAGATGCTGAAAAAGCATTTGACAAAATTCAATATCCATTCATGATGGAAACTCTCAACAAAATGAGTATAGAGGGTAAGTACCTAAACAAAATATAGGCCATATATGACAAACCCACAGTCAACATCATACTTAACAGTGAAAAGCTGAAAACTTTTCCTCTAAGATCAAGAACAAGACAAAGATACCCACTCTCCCCACTTTTATTCAACATAGTACTGGAAGTCATAGCCATGGCAATCAGACAACACACAGAAATAAAAGGCATCCAAATTGGTAAGGAAGAAGTTAAACTGTCACTGTTTGTAGATGACATGATATTATATATAAAAAACACTAAATAATCCACCCAAAAACTGCTAGAACTGAATTCAGCAAAGTTGCAGGATACAAAACTAATACACAGAAATATGTTGCATTCCTAGATACTAATGGTGAACTAGCAGAAAGAAAAATCAGTAAAACAACTCCATTTACAAATGCATCAAAAAGAATAAGATATCTAGGAATAAAACTAACCAAGGAGGTGAAAGACCTATACCCTGAAAACTATAAGACACTCATGAGAGAAATTAATGAAGACACCAATAAATAGAAATACATCCCATGCTCATGGATAGGAAGAATTAATATTATCAAAATGACCATCCTGCCTAAAGCAATCTACAGATTCAACACAATCCCTATCGAAATATCAACAGCATTCTTCAATGAACAAGAACAAATAGTTCTAAAATTCATATGGAACCATAACAGACCCTGAACAGCCAAAGCAATCCTGAGAAGGAAAAACAAAAGCTCCCCAATTCAAGCTCTACTACAAAGCCACAGTAATCTGAACAATTTGGTACTGTCACAAAAACAGACCCATAGATCAATGGAACAGAATAGAGAGCCCAGATATAAATGCAAACATATACAGCCGATTAACATGTGATAAAGGAGCCATGGATATACAATGGGGAAATGACAGCCTCTTCAACAACTGGTATTGGCAAAACTGGACAGCTACAGGTAAGAATGAAACTGGATTATTGTCTAACTCCATACACACAAGTACATTCAAAATAGATAAAAGACCTGAATGTAAGTCATGAAACCATAAAACTCTTAGAAGAAAACATAGGCAAAAATCTCTTGAATATAAACATAAGCAACTGTTTCCTGAACACATTTCCTTGGGCAAGAGGAAAAAAAGCAAAAGTGAACAAATGGGACTACATCAAACTAAAAAGCTTCTATAGAGCAAAGGACACCATCAGTGGAACAAAAGGCATCATATAGTAGGGAGAACATATTCATAAATGACATATCCGATAAGGGGTTAATATCCAAAATATATAAAGAACTCACATGCCTCAACATCCAAAAAGCAAATAACCTTATTAAAATATGAGCAGGAGATCTGAACAGACTCTTCTCCAAAGAAGAAATTCAGATGGCTAACAAGTACATGAAAAGATGCTCCACATCACTAATCATCAGGGAAATGCAAATTAAAACCACAATGAGATATCACCTCATACCACTCATGTTGGATGGCCCACATCTCAAAGGACAAGGAACAACAAATGCTGATGAGGATGCAGAGAAAGGAGAACCCTCCTACACTGCTGGGGAATGTAAATTAGTTCAACCATTGTGGAAAGCAATATGGAGGTTCTTCAAAAAACTGAAAATAAAAATACTATTTGACCCAGGAATTCCACTCATAGAAATTTGCCCAAAGAAAACAAGATCCCTGTTTCAAAATGTCATAGACACCCCTGTGTTTATGGCAGCACTATTTACAATAGCCAAGATATGGAGGCAACCTTTATCTATTCATCCAATCAGTAGATGAATGGATAAAGAGGTGGTACATATACACAATGGAATATTATTCAGCCATAAGAAGAAAACAAATCCTACCATTTGCAACAACATGGAAGGAGCTAGAGGGTATTATGCTCAGTGAAATAAGCCAGGCAGAGAAAGACAAGTACTAAATGATTTCACTCACTTGTGGAATATAACAACAAAGCAAAATTGAAGGAACAAAACAACAGCAGACTCACAGACTCCAAGAAGGAACTACTGGTTACCAAAGGGAAGGGGCTGGGGAGGGTGGGTGGGGAGGGAGGGAGAAGGGGATTGAAGGGCATTATAATTAGCATACACAATATAGGTAGGTCACAGGGAAGGCAGTACAGCACAGAGAAGATAAGTAGTAACTCTATAGCATCTTAGTACACTGATGGACAGTGATTGCGATCGGGTGGTGGGGGAGACTTGATAATGTGAGTGAATGTTGAAACCACAATATTGATCATGTGAAACCTTCATAAGATTGAATATCAATGATACCTTAAAGTAAAAAAAAATGAATTAACCCAGACTTTTCTTCAGAAACCATGCAAGCAAGAGAGTGGAGTGAAACATTTAGTGTTGAAGGACAAGAACCACCAACCTAGAATTCTGTATCTAGTGAAATTATCCTTCAAAGGCAAAGAAAAAATATAGACTTTCTCAGCCATTAGACCCACTGGCTTCCCTTCCTGGCCCTGCCTTCGCTGAGCTCTGTCACACCAGCAGCTTTGACTGCCCCCCATGAGCCTTTGCCATGCTCCCTCCACTAACACTCTAGGTCTTATTGGTGTCACAACTCCATAGCCTCTTGTGAAACAAACCAGAAAACATTATCACCTTCTGGCCTGACTGGGAGACAGAAGATGAAGGAAAAAAGAGGGTATCCCATATCAGGTTTGCTTAAATCCCAAATTGTTACAGTAAGCAAGCTTTTCACATCACACAGGCAGACCCTGTCATCCTCAGGGCACACACCCAACACCAGATTCTCTCTCAGTTCTCTCCAGTGGCTTCACCATCCTTCCCTTCAATCTCATTTTCACTGCCCTCCACCCACCTGGTTAGCTGGAAAATCTGTGGATGTCTGAACCCCAGTTGAAAATACCATTAAAACTTCAATCCCCTAACAACCAAATGTAATGGATGGACCTGTTTGGATCCTAAATTCTCCCTCCCAAATAATTAATTCTTTGGTTAAGAACTGAGTATCAAATGATACCAACAAAATATTAAAATATTAATATAAGAAAAATTATGATCAGGGATGATAGTGACATTATAAATATGAGAAAGTCAGTATTTTTTAGAGATGTATACTGAAGGGATGAAATGGCATGGCAAAGGGGATTTGCTAAATATTTCAGCAAAGAAAATGAAGAGATAGAAACAATGAAAATGTTTGATCCTTGTTGAATCTGGATGATTGGTATATGGAAGTTTATTCTAGTACTCTATTTTTGTGTGTATTTGAAATTTTTCATGACAATTTTCAATTCCATCCCCACTGCTCCTTCAGAAAGTGTCTCAGTTTCCATTGAATCGGATGTTGAATAAAGCCAGGACAGGGTTTGCTTATCTAGTTCAAGCTCCATTCATTAATTAGCCTAATCTAGCCCAGCTAAGACCCATTACAAAACACCATTTCTGTAAACTCACTGGTGTCTAAATCTTTGCCCGTTTTGCTTATTACAGTAAGTTTATTAAAGGACAATTCCTGAGTCATACCAATTGTTTTTCAGAAAGGTAAAACCAGATACATTCTGCCTGGTAGTGAACAGAATGCCCTTTTCACCACATCCTTGCCAACCAACACTGAGTTGTTGCTTTAAGAAAAAAAACAACAGCTTTTAGAAGTGTAGTGCAGAAAGATAAATAGGATTCAACTTGGCCCAGTCAAAGGATGTTCAAGGCAGCAGAAACAGCCTCCAGAAAGGTACAAAAGTGGGAAACAACCTGATTTCTTTAGTTCTGTGTTATGAGAATCCACTCATTTAATAAATATTTACTTGCCCAGAGCCTCTATATTTAAATGGGGATTAATTATATTAGCTGTTAAAAATATATTAGTAACTAAATGAAGCTTTATTCCTGATAAAGTAAACAGACATGAAGGGGAACTGACTCATTTAAAAAGTTAGCAGTTTTTGGAGGTGTGGAATTTATCCTTCCGTAGACTTCCTGGAATATCTAGAATCTCATGGAGGCCATTCTACATCTTTTCTCTTTCTTCCAGGCTTTCACCACTGCACTCCAGTCACTAAAATTTTAGAAGTGATGTATTTCTAAATTTATTACTGAAATCGAAGACATTAGCATTTTCCTATTTATCTTTCACCCCTTCAGAAAGTGCCTCGGTTTAAAGCCCCTTTTGCAGCAGTAGACTCTCTAACAGGCAGGCATCAGTAAATTCTTTCAGAATTAAAAAGCAAGTTCTCCTTTAAGAAAGACACAATCACTTTCCAGTTGGACTGAAATTCGGAAGACTTCAATAATTAAATCCATTCTCTAGAAGTCATAATGTTTACCAGGAAGACAGCAATGCTTGTTCCAGATTATTTGGAGGGAAAGGATGTCCCTACAGCTAAATTATCCTTGCATTGTAAAGCCTCGTCGCTCTGCGTTCCTTTGAAAAGCCCAGGTTCTTGGCTCTAACGAACTGCTTCCCTGTGTTTAATGCCCTGGTGACTTCAACTTGCTCGTCAGCCTGTGCATTTGACGACGAATGACTGGGAAGGAATAGCAGTGAGCAGGAATCACCAGGAACACGAGCGTAAGCAAGGGCGAGAAGTATTCTTCCCACTGCAACGTCTTAAGATGTTTTCCGGGAGGCTATTTGAAATAAGCGGAACCCGTGGGAAGCCTCCGCGGGACCTCTGCGCAACAGCTTCCCCGCATTGCGCACAGGCGCGCGCCTGGCGGACGGCGCTGCAGCCCGTGGTTGCCGGGACCCTCCCGCCCTTGCGCGGCAAGTCTTGACCTTCCTGGAGACGCCATTTCGGTGCTTTTGGTCAGGCACAAGTGAAAATAACGTAAAATCAGCATTCTTTATTTTGGCATTTTAGCTATCAAAATTGTTTTCAAGAAATTAACATCCTTCTCCCTGGAGAAGAAAAAAATGCAGTCATCCCTTCCCTTAAAAAGCCAGAATCAAGAACAATGTTGCAAAAAGAAAAGGAAAAGTCCCTATTTTTCTTACTCCACAAGGGCGTTGATCTGGATGGTGAATACACAACAATACAGAACATGCTTTACATTTAAATGCTTTACCACGTGTTCCATCTACAAGCCCTGTTTTCATGTATAAGCAATCTTTCATCCTTTGAGGAGAAAAGTTAAATTCTTAAAGGAATGTTAAATATGCATATATGCTCTATATTGTCTTACACAGTATATTGTGTTTTAACATAGGGCATATTTAATAGTATATAATACACACATAAATATATACATAAGGACAGAGATACAGTGCCCTCTACTGGATCAAATTCAACGTGTTTAGATTTCCCTTGAAATAGTTAATTCAACTTCCCTTCAAAAGACTATCAACACCAGTATACAAACTTTAATGTTCGGTGATTCTTCATGTCAGGTGATTCATCTGTGGCTTGTACTAGCTATTTGTACAAAACTTGCACGAGCTATTTGTCTTAATGATGCTTGCTTACTATGCCTTGTATTCTAATCCTTCATGTTCAAAAGGATCATTCAAATTTACTCTACCAGTGCTCTGTGTTACCATCTGTGGTGTGTATAAGACAGTGGACCACACCAAGCAAAGGGAAATTTGACTGATTAACATTGGAGCCATCTAAGCAAATAATCCAGACTCTGTAACGCCCAAACCAAAAATAAACCTTCTTTACTGCATGCTATTTGAACTAATCAGATATAATTTTAAGAACCAGACAGACATGGGTTCAAGCACAGTATTAGTGTTCAAAACGCTGGACAATTCAAGACATTATGCAAGTGTAGAAGCATTGGTTTATAAGCCACATTATATAGACAGGTAATACAGAAATCATCAGTCTAAATAATTTGTTCTTGAGTAGTACAGAGATCCCAAGGAGAACATATCTGCTCCCAAACAAGCTGGTAATAAAATCTCTTAAGTGGATTCTTGAAAATTGAGAATAATAATGGATTTAAGATCCAGAAAAATGATTTAAAATAATAGAAAAGTTTATTTTAAAACAAGAATCGTTTCACGAACTCAACACATTCCAATTTAACAATGTGCGCAACACTGAGGGACAGCTGGAAAGAACAGTTCTTAAAATATTAGGACTAACATTGCACTATAAGGGTCTTCTCCTCGGTGTCCCTGAAAATGTCAATGTTGCCTCTTCCTGAAGAGACCCTGTCTTGCCTTTATCCTGACCTGGATCTTGTCTCCTGACTACCAAGGTGCAAAGACCCACAAAGTTAACCTTCCACAGATTTTTCAGAAGCTGGGCAGAGCTTGTTATGCAGGTTCACAATCTAACCAAAATAAGCCAACTGGAAAATTGGAGGATGACTCTCTCCTTGATGCAGGAAATGTAAAAAGATGTCAGGCTAATTGCAATTCCATTCCAAACTCTGTTGCAAAGAAACACAGGCGAGAAATTTTCTAGAGCCTCTCAGCCATCTCTTTCAGTAACACAGAGGAAAATCTCATTGACTGGACTGAAAAGAAGAACCATGGGTGGAGGTGAGGTTTGCCTCCCGCCCAGGTTTTCCCAGGGAGGCTCACACAGCCATATTTTTTTTACACAGCCACAGAGTATTTTTAGTTTTACAATTCAACCACCACATGAAAGTACTGTCTTTCCTAAGAAGCTGGCTCCTGTCCAAGGTCAAAGGTGGTGTGGAGAAGCTACGAACCCCCTCTGAGCAGTAGTTCTCACTGCAGAGCAGATGTAGGGACCCCTAGTGAGCCTTTGGAAATCCGGAGTCCACCGCTGCTCCCTGGGACTCGGGTTCAGCGGGTCTGGGGAGAGGCCCGGGGATCTGCATCTTAGCAAGCAGAGCAGCTGACCGGTGATCCTCTGACCACATGTCAGAAACTCAGCTTGAGGAAGTGAAGAAATACGTATTTAGCCAAATGCACTGACATTTTAGGACCTCTTTGTGAACATCATTTTTAATGATATCCTCATGGAATAAAAGCTCCCTTGTACTCATTTGTGTCCTTAGTAAAAAGTATTATAATACATAGAGCTGTTACTTGGAGGCTCAACCATATGACAGCATTTGTGACAGTGTCAACACCCCTGAGTCACTTCTTAGTCCCAGACGAGCCCCCTGCCATGCTTTCTATTCTATGTGCCAGTAGTAGAAGGTGAGTTTTCTGCCTCTTTCTTAACATTTCTTTCCCTGTTCTTTTTGACAAGTCTTCTCCCTGCTATACAGCAGAATAAGCAATCTCATTGCTTTTCCCAACCTATCCTATTAAAAAGTGCACGAGACACTTCAGGTTTTACTTGAAGGTTTATTACAAGCAAAAAGAGGAGAACTCAGGGGTTAGTAATTAGGAACATAGAGCTAAAGAAATCTCACAGTCTCATATAACAGTGACTCCCCAAATTCAGTTTTCCTTTTTAGCAACTATGACTTTACAAGGACAAGCCCCGTTTTGTTCCTCCCTCCTTGTCACCTTCCCCCCTGCCCGCCTTCATTCTTTCCTTCCTCCCTCCTCTGTCTCTACCTTGCATGAACTTGGACTGAGTGCCCACCATGTGTCAGGCACGCCGGGCTTGATGGCACAGTCCACACACTCAGCAAGTGCACCAAAGGGCTACAAAAGCCCCAATACGTGGAGGTTTCTCCGCACAGTTTCCCTAAAGGGCTAATAAGAGAAGAGCCTGGAAGAACGGAGAATCGACCCGGCAGACTGTGGGGAAAATGAATTCCCTCCAGCAGAGAGAACCGTCCCATACAAATAAGATAAAATATGTCATATTGTGAGAACCCAGTAATTCAGTACAGCCGGAACACAGGGTGAGTGCTAGACATCGGACTGGGACAGCAGGCGGGGTCGACCATGAAGGGCCGCGTGGTTCACAATAGCGAAGGAGAGTTTATCTTACGAACCACGTACACATGACATATAAGGGCTTTTACGACGTATGAAGTGGGCATTTTTACGAATCTAATACTTTAAGGTCCAAACCAAGTAGAGGAAGGGAAGGAAGAGTCAGGCCTAGTAATTACTACACCAAGAGAACAGGCATAAACCCAGGCTGTCTGGGGAAACCCAGGTGACCACTCTGACCATCAAGTGTCCTGACTCGGGTGATTGAGTCCCTTGAGTCAGGTCTTGCCCCCCTTTATGAGGAAGTCTTCATCTTAAGGGTTTCACCTATGTTAGTATCTGAACACCAGTAGTAGAATAGCTTGGAGGCAAAACCCAGATGCCCTGCTGTCTTTAAGTTCTTTTCTCTTCCCAAAGAAATGCTCTCCCAGTCACCACAATGTGACTTACTTAATCAATTCTTTTTTTCCAATTCATCAATAACAAACAATTAGAAAGATTGAGTTACTACGTGATCTTAAAGATACAAGGCAGGTGAATTCTTAACTACAAAGAATTCCTTGTATGTTTTTGAAAAGTCTCTGTATTTTATATTGAAGTCAAGGGTTCTACATATTATCTTGGGGCTCTGGTAGTACTCAGCAAACATCAATATCACCGTCAGAGCCAAAGAGAGAGTCAGTTCCTAGAGGCTTCAGGGGCTCTGAGTCATTCTTAGGCTGGAGCTTCCAGCCACCCTGTGGGCTCGGTCATTCTTCTGCCATTGAACAAAAAAATCACAAATTAAACAAGTTATTTGGTATCACTCCAGGATTTAGAATGAAATATCTTTATCCAAGGACTAAAGAGTCTCAGTAGCAGACATATTGTGATGCTGTTTCCCTTTTGAAGCTCTTAATCCTCTTTACTAGTGAGGCCAGATGTATGCTAAATGAACCACATTCGCCAAACCCCACTGAGGGCCGTGCAAGGAGGAGTTCAGCCTCTGGTAATGAGAAAATACAACCTCCTCTGGATTTTTCTACAAAGATCACTTGGACCTGCTCTGACAAATATTTTTCATGCAGCCAGTTATAAGAGGGGCTCTAGAATATTGATTCACAAACTGGAGCTCTTGTTAATCTGCACTCACCAGGTCTAGGGTGGACCTGAGATTCTGTTTTTCTCATAAGCTTCCAGGTGATACCTAGGCCCCAGGTGCACAGACCACACTTTGAGTACCACAGGTCTAGAACATATTTAGAAACTAGCACAGCAGTATGTCTGAGACATTTCAGTGGGGACAGAAATATCAAACCAGAAAAATTAAAATGCTGAATCACTCCAGAATATCTGAGATGTGCGGTTATCTCCTTTCGCACCCAGTGTCTCTTAGAACCATATGTGAGTTACAGACCATCACAATTTCTTACACAACTGTTCAGGTAAATCTTATTTTGGATCCTCACCAAGGCTCCTCATAAGCAAACTGATACCAGAGGGAGCTGAACCCCCCAGAATGGTCCTAGAAGCTGGCCTTGAGCTGCCATGGTCCAACCAGGCCCAGGTCAGCACCTCAGGATTGGGTTTGTGAAGGCGTTGGGAATTATGTTCCTGTTCTTTAACTAAAATTATCTAAATGGGGATTTTAAATCTCAAATGTATTTACTTGTGTTTATAAAGGCAGTGAGGGGATTAGAAAACCCTCTAAGTGAAATCTTCTAACTGCTCTAGAAGGTCAGATTTTGCTGTGACTGCAAGGACAGCCCTCTGTTTATTCTTCCTCTTTAGGTGCATTAACTTTTGCCAACTGTCTGAAAATCAGGGGAAACAGGAACAAATTGCAGACCTGTTTCCTTGCTTCCCTTCTCTCTTTGTGTCCTAAAGAGCACTCCTCTGTCTCAGCTTAGTGGAAAAGTACAATGATTCTTGCATCATGTGGTCTGGATTTCTTGGGGTAAGTAGCTGGGGCTGAGTCACTGGGGTCAAACTGAAAATGCTTGTGGCTATAGGTTGCCCGATCTGTCCACCATGCCATTTATGAGGTAAAGAAAATGTTGAACTAGGATACAGGAGGACTATGAATCCAGATGTCCAGCCTGTGGAAAGAACAGTAATGAGAAAACAGAGCTGACCTCTTTCAGCAAAGCTCGGAAATGGCAGGGGAATGTAAGAAGCAGCTGCTCACTTTTGGCAGCTGCAGTGAAGGGCAATGTTATGGAATGTCAAAAAACAGCATATTTCATTGCAGTTTCTCTACTGCCCTTTAATGATTCAGGAGCAGAGCCATCTTTAATGACACTTGGCATGCTGTCTAGTTTAAAGGCAAATAAAATGTCCTCATTTCATCAGCCTTTCCAGAGAAGGAGAATTTGAAAAACTGGAGAGAAAGGTAATGGTCAAAATGTGTCCTTCTCATGTACCACTTGAACATCAGTTTGTTATCTAGGAGGACCACAGGCACACTTCTCTTCTCCATTTTTGTCTATGAAATTATTTCCCACTTTGCTTTGAGAACATCTTCTAAAATTTGTTTTAGATTCCAATTCTAACATAACATCTAAATACTCTAAATAATGTGGATCACAATTTAACACTATAACATCAAGTTAAAGCTAAGATTATTTTCATAACCAATAGCCTTACCTAGGGGTTTCCTAATTCAACAGTGAACAAACTTCATTATCATTATTTGTAACATAGTCTTTGAAAATGAGCTCTATCATTAAAAATTCCTCATCGCAAAAGTCATTCGATGAAACACAAGATGTTTTCTCATAGTTCAGCTTTGTGTATTTAGCTTGAATAAAGAGAGGACCTAGTGATTATCAGATTTGATCAAACTCAGAGTAAACTAACCAATTAATGAGTTTTGTGAAAAAAGTCACTCATAAATTATACCACTCACAACATTTTCTTAAGGTTGACTAGACCTAAGTTCAACAGAAGAATCTCAAATGTTCTTTAATTGATGGTATTTATGTCATTATGAAACAAAATATAAAATGTGTTATGTGAAGTGCATTGTGATATATGGAATCACTGATTTTTACACAAAATACTGTGATTTTGAGACAACAAGCTTGTCAATATCAATTCTGAGGTACAACACAAATAACTTGTCACATTTAATTATTTAAGGTTTAAGGACTTGGGTTTTTAAATAAATTTGCCTTGTATGTTGGCCACATTTATAAATTGCTGTGGGGATTGGGTGTGATTATCCCTAATATGCCATTACCCCCATTCATACTCTTGAATGTGTGTGTGTGTGTGTGTGTGTGTGTGTGTGTGTGTTAACAGAAAGACAAACAGAAAAAAGGATGATATTAGAGAAATAATACTAAGTCAAAATTGAGCACAGCCAATCGTAAGCAACCATTGTACATGCCATAAATAATCAATGTTTAAATGGCTCCTCTAATTACCCATTTCATTCATGAAGGGATCTTCCACCAGTCTATTCCTAGCTGATAGGTCCCAAAGGAAAGCCAGCCCGCCTTTCTGAGGGAGTCACATGTTGGGCTCTGGAAGCTCCCTGCCACTGCTGAGCGGGTAGAACGGAAACCAGCCTTCCAGGAAGCCAGATCGTCATTCACGCAATTATTAATAAGAGACCACACCACCTACCAAAACTCATCGACCTAGATTTCAATTTTAAAATTACAAACATAAAATATTTGAGTCATCAAAACAATTGGCTGCCACCAAAACTGAATTAAGGTAGGAAAGGACAGAACTTTGAAAATATTCCAGATCGAACCCTCAGTGAGCTTTGAGAAGTTTGAGAAGACAAAACAAGATCAGCAGAGGAACAATATGAGAATAAGAAAAAACTCTTTTGAATACAAAATAAAAAACAGATGGTAGAGTTTTCCACCTAGAAAAATCCATGAAGACTAGCTGAAAAACCTTTTAAAGCCATTTATTTTGATAAATTGTTGATTTAAAAGATAATTACGGAGTTGTTTCGTCTCCCTAAATGCCCCCATAAAAAACAGGAAGTAGGACCGCAAAACCAAAAAGCCCCTGATAACATCTAGAACAAAACAAGATGATACGATAGACTCAAGAACATCAAACAGGAACAGGTGGGGACAAACAAGGATCCGTGTGGGTATCAGCAACTGTGCAGAAGGGAGCAGGAGGAAATAGCAGGGCGTCTGTCAAGCTCAGAACAGAAGAACCTCACACTCACCAAGAATTTCACATCAGCCAAACTGACCTTCAAACATAATGTCTGTAGAGAAGCCGCTACGGACATGCAGGAACTCAGGAAATGTATTCCCATGAACCCTCCCTGGAAGTCCACAGAAGAATGACCTGCAGTCAACCAAAATGACCCAAGAGACCTTGATGATAGGACTGGAAGGAATACAGGCAACAGAGGAACATGATAAAGGACATCATTAGATTCCAACAGATAAAATCAGAATGTGGGGAACTCAGCAGAAAAAAGACTTCATGGCATCCACAACAAACAAAGGGGTGGGATGAACCTGGAGATTAAAAGACACTTATGTGCCATATCAAGTAATTACAGTGTATCAGAACTTATTTGTGTGCTGATTCAAACAAATATTAAAAGTAACTTAGAGACAATGGGGAAATGTAAACGCTGGATATTTAATGATATTAAGGGATTGTTAATATTATTTAGGAGTGATAATGATGTGATCATACTTTTTTTAAGAAAAAGAGTACATATTTTTAGAAATGTATAATGAAACGTGATCTCTGGTAACTGCTTCAAAACAACCTGGAGCAGGACATCGACGGAATGGAACTGGCTGTGGCATGATGGCTGGAGGAGCTGGGTGGTGGGAGCACAAGGAATTATATTGTATGTTGCCTTTAGTTCTGTGTATGTTTAAAACATTCCATAATAAAAACAGAAACAAGCAAAAATTGATAAATTTATAAAAATCGGTGGCAAACTCTAATCTACAATGACCAGCAAGACAATATAATGAGACAAAGAGGCACCCTTCTTACTAGCAACACAAAACACATAAAATACCTAAAAATTAACTTAAGAAATATAGAAAACCTGTAGGGGAAAAAAATTATAAAACTTGACTGAAACACATAGAGAAACTTAATAAAGGTACCTTTTATGCTTTCAGTGGAGAGGCAACAAAAGTGTCATTTTTCCACAAATTTATCTGTAAGTTTAATGCAACTGCAAACTTTTAACATGATTTTTTTAACTTGATTAATTAGTTATAAAGCTCACCCACAAAATAAAAGATAATAATGAAATTTTTGCAAGGAATTAAGAGAGAGTATTTGCTTACCAGCTAACAAAATGCACCACAATACTGGAGAAATTAAAACAGTGCAGTGCTGTTCTGGCCCAGACAAATCAATCAGGGAAACAGAATAGAGATATATGGAAACAGACGTAGGTATTTATAAAAATTTGTTATAGGGTAAGATGGCATTTCAAATCATGAGAGAAAGGATGAATTATTCAATAAGCACTGTTGGGACAATTGGATCTCCTTTCGAAAATGAAATAATGTTAAATTCAAACCTCACAAAATGATTCCCAGACACTAAATATATAAATGTAAAAATTAAAACTATGAAAATATAGGGAATATGAGAAACAAATTTTTATAATTTTTTAAATGGAGAGGCCTTCTTACCAGAAGGCCACACGCCACAGCTTTAAGAGAGTGATAAAACTCTCTACAGATTGATATGGAAAGAACTTCAAAATGTCCTGTTAGGTTTTTAAAAACCAAGGTACAGAATAGTTTGTATAATTTTCTACCTTTTGTATATAAAAGGAGCAAAAATAGACATCTATATTTGTATCTCTGGAAAAATACATATGGCACTAATAGTAGAACCTGTCACAGTTGAGTAGTATAGGAAGTGAGTGGAGAGGGGTATGCAGGAGTGGGAAAAAGAAGTTTCACTCTACAACTTTATTTATCTTTAGAAAAGGGGGAAAGGGCTTGGGTCCCAGTCGATCACAGCTCTGTCACTTTGCTCTGTGCGGGCTTCTCTCCTTCCCCAGGTGCGGATGGTGTGCTCTGCAGTCTTCAGGTCATTTCCAGGGTTAGTTGTATTTGCTATAGCTGCTTCCTTGGGGTGTGTTGGGTTTCCGTCCTGCCTTACTACTCCACCATCTTTTTCCCCCTCTTCTCACTTTCTTCATTATACACTTTGTCTTTATACTTCATTCTGTTTGATTTTTCTCTTGACCCAAGGAAGAATTCAACAATAGGTAAAGAAACATGATAGCTAAGTATATCCATATCTTCAGGGCACATGAGTAAGAAAGATACTACAAACATGCTGGTTAGTCATATGCCGACTGTTATTTCAAAATGAAATGTACATAAAATGACTACAAATGAAATTACCAGTAGTAATATTATTCATAGTAATAAAACTATGTTGCAAGTTGATAAATCTACATGCTGTAATTTTTTATGAAATAAATGTTATTCTTATTCTTTAACAGCGCATGCTTTCTACCTGGTTAATATTACTTATGGAGTGACAATCTAGAAACATCAAGCCTCTTTTTAGAAGTTCAATCATTTTTTTCAAAATTAGGTAAGCTTTTGAGGACAAGTTTTGAGATCTCTAAAAGTCTGATTCATTACTCACATGCTTTTACAATTTATTTTATGAATGCCATAAAAATTATAATGTTCTTTACTTCTCTGCAACATTTTGTGGGGTTTCATTAAAATTCAGAGAGATGCGTGGCTGTGTGGCACCCATTGTAGCAGCCATCATGTGTACACCAGTGAGGGACGGAGAGGCAAGGAACTGCTGTTGATCTGACAAGTCAAAGCTACGTATTTGACATCTCGGCCTTAGGACCTGTTCTGCTGACTTCTGGAAAAACCGAAATTCTACATCTCTTTTGCCTCCATCCAAATATAGTTATAACATCAACATTACTACATCAAAACACTTACTTACAGATCCTCAAAAAGAAGACACATCAGATAATTACCTACAGAGAACAAGGGGGGTCAAGCCAAGAGAGGCCCATAATCTGTTCTTAGTTAGGAACATGGTGATGGAACAGCTCCTGCTGATACTGTGGAAGGGCCGCCAGAGATGTTTTGTGCTCCACATTCCGATACCGCTTGTCCACCTGTCCAAATACCTACAGGGATGACCATGACTTACCTGATGCTAATAATCATAAACCTTAATCAATGTGACTTCAGAGCTTTAGAAGGGCACAGTCTTTTTTTTTTTAATCTCTGTCTGCTAGTATTAAAAATAAGTTTATGAAATAAATGTGAAATGTTAAGCATTGTGTTTTCTCACATCTGTCTGTATCATTTCTCAGTTAATATTCCATTCCTCCTGAAAATGTCATGGGCAATTGTTTTGTTACGAACACAATCTATTTTCCGTCTCCTCCAGCTGCTTATAACTCCTGAGAGAGAATGGCATGGGAAGAATATATTTTGTTTTTTCCTTCTGTTTGTTGTTTTTAAAAATGAGGCCATTTCGAGCCATGATGGTGGGGATTTTGTTTATTTGCTTGGAGGTTATTTAGTTATTGGTTACTCTGCCCTTTCTTTCAGCTCCCCCTCAACACACATGTTGCTTGTATGAACAATTAGCCCTCTGTAGCTACTTCAAATCTACTGACATATGGACTCCAATGAGCAGTACCCTGATCAATGAAATGGGGGATCCCTCAGATTTAGGGTTAGTTCTACACACAGAAGCATAGTCAACTTCACTGTTATCTTCCTCAGTCTTCACTCCTTTGCCTGGCTTAGCTCTCTTTTAATGATCTCCGAATGCTCCAAAATATTTTGGTCCTTGGTGTGAGCTGAGCATCAGCTGGTCCAAGGCAGCAATGTAGCCTATTGCATGGAGCAAAATTGGCTGCCACAGTTAACCTGGAAAGGAGAGTGGGCATAACTCTGTGCTCTGCTCAGGATCCACCCGTGAGTCCTATGAATCTCAATCAGCTTTGGTCCCCACATCTTCAAGACAGTCTCCTTTGAGGTCTGTATGGAGCCACACAAGATATCTAGTCTCCTTGTACATGGGCCCTTCAACATCCAAATTCTGAACCTTTCCCACATTTCTTTATCTCTGAAATAAGATAAGCTTTCCTGAAACTGCAAGGAAGGTAAAATCTAAAATCAACACACCCTCCCAGGAATGTTCATGACAAAATCCAAAGTACAGTTCTCTCCCCCAACTCCAGGCTACTCTCAGCCTTGTATGGACCATATGGACTATATCAGCCACAGGTGATCTTAGAACATCTAGAACAAGGCTAAAATACCTGGATACAGGTGGGGATGCACTCTGCTAGCGATCAAGTTGCAGCTGACTTCCTTCACTTCCCCTCCCATCTCTCTGGCAGTGGTACTACAGGACAACTGGTTCCCTTAAACTACAGGGTATGAAAAAACACACTCTTCACGTACCTCCTGTGCCTGCGTTCACCCTGGCTCCTTCACATCCCAACCAGTGCAGACAACAGGGTAAGAACCAGTTTGTGTCTTCCCATCTCAAGGGCACAGTGAAAAGAGTCATTATGTGGTTTTTAAAATGTGTAGTTTCAGCCTCTCCATTTTCCAGTTCTCAGTTTCTTCATCTGCAAGATGAAATAGGTAAATTAGAATAAATGGTCTTTAATAACATTTCCAGCATCAACCATGCAGAAAGGTTCAGGGTGGAGACACTATGTGGGGAGACAGGACCCGTTTCTGGAAACCTGTTCCCCATCATGCAGACTGATCAAGTCAACTCAGTTTATGCATCTACTCCAAGGTCTGTGTTACAACTTTGTTAATAAGTGAGCAATCTCTATTAGTAGATTTTTTTGAAATGTATCTCTAATGTTAAGCTAACAGATGTTCATAACTTCCAACTTGAAGCACTATAAGAGCTTGACACTGTCAGAGAGAAAATACACTCAATTTAGTTTTGATGGATTTGAAAAGAGTCTGGCAAATCAGTTCTGTCAAATTTTTACCTATCTTACCAGAATGTTATATTCCTAGTACTCTGGAAAATATTTTCTACAAATAAGTTAACCTGTACTTCTGTCAGTGGTACAATTAAAACATTCTGGCATTCTGGACTTACATTTTTCAGACTACTTTTTGTTAATATTCTTTTCTTAGAATGTCAAGAATATGAAACATTCATAAGAAACTCATTTTGATCCTTTGCTATAAACTGATAAGTCTTTATAAGTCTAATAACTTTCAATTCTGAAATACTAAAATATGACCTTTCTTTTCCAAATGTGAACAAAGTACAAAATTGGGGGATAAAAACCTGCCAAAGGTTACAAAAAAACTGCAGAAAGTCCTTGACTTTGTCCCAGAAGTGCATCGATTGGAGACTAGGACATGCAGCCACACCACTGACAAGCCTTCAATTTGACCACATCCACGATGCTATGAATCTGACTTGGTTTTAGTATAAGTATGGTCCCTAAATGATCAGACTTTTGTATCCCTGTATCAGTCAGTCATTGGCTGCTGCAGGTTACTGGGCTGGGAGGGTGAGCATAACCTCCCAACATCTATGGACAAGAGACTTCTGTTAATGGAGGGGAAATCTCCAAAAAGATTGTGAACTGTGCACAACTTCGCACTGTTAACAAACAACATGAGTTGGAGACACCTTCCAAGTAAAGATGATGTGGGCAGGATACCCACAGCGCCTACACCACAGATGTAGCCAACAACCACCACCGGTGCTACGGAAATAGAGGGACAGGTTTTCCCAAAGCCAAATGGAACACTGTACTCAGAGCTGCAGGAAAGCCAGAACACATCATAGTTTGAAGTTTTTGGAAAGAATTTTTTGAGTGTAGGGAAAGAGAGTAACAATCAACTGTTACCCACCTTGAAAACTGTCAGATTCTTCCGTTGGTTTACTGATTTTAAAAACATGTATTGAAAGCCTAATATTTGCAAAGCTAGACTTTGGAGCTATATAGATGAATAAACCTTGCCCCTGCCCTTAAGTTGCTCACTATCTAGTGATAAGGACAGGCATTTGAACAGATGGTAGTTGAGTTATGGGATGTGAAAAGTAGCAGTATGGGAGCCTCTACAAAGAATTGCTGCCTTATTTCATGTTACTCTGTTCCATGTGCTAGAGATGTATATACAGTAATTAACACAACAATCCTATAAGATGAGGTTTTTAATCCCCCTACAGTGTATGAGTCAAATGAGGCCCAGAGAGATTAGGTAACTTGTCCAAGGCCACACAGCTGTGAAGAGATGGGTCTGACTTTCTTAACTCACGATAGGTTCCCAAGCCCCTGCTTCTGATTACACATGTGTTATTGCATATTGAGCTAGGGAAAAATCTCTTAGTTTTTAAATCTATAAATCCCAAAACTGAGTAGTCAACTGGGAAGAGAAAATGGGGATGATTTCTGAGATTGAGTACAGTGGACATCATGGGTTTTTTTCTTTTTTTGCATTCTAAGCAATTGACATATTTTATGAGCAATCTCAAGAACTGCTACAGTATGGCTTTAAAGAAGAAAAATAAGGTCATGTGCCAACCTGATATGTCTTAGCTGGTGAAACAAGGTAAAACCCTATGTATATCTATTTTCTCTAAAATAAGAATAATATATTATCACTGTGGCTATCAAAGTGTCTATGAATGTGGAAATGTTCATTATTTACATAGCAACATAAATGCATACAACAATTTACTGTACATAGCACCTGCTGAACAAACACTTCCCTCCCCCAAAGAGCTGAGAAGAGTAAAATATAGAAGAATACACTGCAGGAAAAACATAATCTACACAAATAGAAAGCAGTTTGTTGCCTTTATGGCCAGGAACCTTCATAGAACAGGTATCATTCTCTGTTTGAAGTATTAAATGATGAGACTCTATACACTGTATTTATAAAATATGGATTTGCCTAATCAGATCTATCATTTTTATGTGCTTCAGGAAACCAATGAAACTGCGTTTCAAATTCAGCTCTTTGGGAATCAAAGTTGAAGAAAGGGCAGCGGTTTAGGAAATGGAGTTGAGAAGTGGTTAGAAAAGACAAAATGGATAGAAAAGCTAACATAAACAAGTGGGACTACACTGAATTAAAAAGCTTCTGCACAGCAGAGGAAACTATCAACAAAACAAAAAGGCAACCTACTGAATGTGAGAAGATATATGTAAATCATACATCAGGTAAGGGGTTAATGTCCAAGCACTGTTGGTGGAAATATAAATTGGTGTGGCCACAATGGAAACAGTATGGAGGTTCCTCAAAAAATTAAAAATGGAACTACTACATGATCCAGCAATCCCACTTCTGGTATTTATCTGAAGATAATGAAAACATCAACCTGAAAAGATATACACCCTTATATTCCTTACAGCATTATTTACAATAGCCAAGATATGGAAGCAACCTAAGTGACCATCAAGCATCTAAATGAATAGAGAAAGGAGATGTGGTATACATGCACAGTGGAATATTATTGTCATACAAAAGAATGAAATCTTCCTATTTGTGATGACATAGATGGATCTAGAGCCCTGGTTCTCCACGGGGGTGGTACCTCGCATTGGTGGGTGCTGAAGAAATCTGAGGGGGAGTTTTTGGTCCAAGACATATTAAGGGGGCATTGGGGATCAGCCGCCTTAGCAGCTTGGGCAGTACTCTAATAAACATGATGAAAGGTTTGATTAATACTCTACAGTGAATTTGATCAAAGCCAAGGCAACTATTTCTGCATTCATGTCAGAACTTGACTTGAACAAATGAAATTTGAGCCAGAGACAATTTTATCAGTTTCCACATCTTTCTTTAGTGAAAACAAATGATGACGACATTCTGGTTTATAGCCAGCAATTGCAAGCACTTTAAAGATTTTACAAATAAATTTCGGGATTTACTCAGCAGTATTATTCCAGACGGGGTCCTAGAACCTTACTTGAACCTACAAATAGCAGAAATATCACTGCAGGAGGAGTTGATAGAATTGTCAACAAATGAAGAGATGAAATTGAAATTACAAAATGGATATCAAGAATTTTGGCTTCAAAGGCAAATTCCAATATTATATCCAGCCTTATGGGCTGTAGCAAAGAAGTTTTTCGTTGCATTTCCACCATCATATTTAGCCAAAAGAGGATTTAATGTGGTCAGCAATCTATTAACAAAGAAACAAATTGTCAATAGTGAAATGTGGCAATTTAAGATTGCTGATGACAAAAATGACACCAAACTTTGAAAAATTAGTGTCATCTCACCAAGTTCAACCCTCTTATTAATAAAGATTTCATTAATTTTTTTAAATAATATATACCTTTATAATTTTTTTAATTTTAATTATACTATGAGCAAAACATTAACATTGTTAATTTCTTCTAATAAAATAATTTGAAAAAATCTGTCCTTCTTTTATATATAGTATAGTATAATACACCTAAGGGGGCGTTATCAAATCACTCTTTGGAAAAATGGGTGCTGGGCCAAAAAATGTTGGGAACCTGTGATCTAGAGGGTATTATGCTAAGTGAATTAAATCAGACAGAGGGAGACAAATACATTATAAGTGGAACCTAAAAAACAAAATAAATAAACAGAACAAAACAGAAACAGATTTGTAGATACAGGAAACAAACTTGCTGCTTACCAGAGTAAGGAGTGTTGGGGGGGTGGGCAGCAATAGGTGAAGGGGATTAAGAGGTACAATTTCCAGTTATAAAATAAATAAGCCATAAGGATATAATGTACAGCATAGAGAATATAATAATACTGTAATAATTTTGTATGGTGACATGATAACTAGACTTATTATGAGGATCATTTTGTAATGTATAAAAATGCAGAATCACTGTGATATTCACCTGAAACTAAGAGAATATTATTAGTCAATTAGGCTTTAATTGGTAACAAATAAGGTATCAATACTGTTTTGTTAATTTTGACAATTGAAGCATACTAATGTAATAGGTTAATAAAAGAGGAAATTGGTGAAAGATATATGGGAACTTTCTGGACTATCACAGTTTTTCTATAAATCTAAAACTTTTAAATTTAATGTTTATATTTTTGAAAAAGACAAAATAAGATATGAAGTTAATGTAGAATTGGTCATGATTTAGAAGGAATTTGCATAAAAGGTTAGAGAAGGGCTGTTTGTCTAATAGAAATGTGTTACTGGTTGGGCAGTGGATCAGAATAAGGTCAACATGGCCCTAGTGAGTTATTTACTTTAATCTGTAGCTACAGATTCAACTCCATGGTCACAGTCAAGTCACAAATGTTGGTTGTAGATCACAAGAAGAAGTAGGCCAAAAGTGACAGAGGTCATCGCTATTTTAGACAAGTTATTTCAGATTGGCTATTGTGATGATGATGATGAATCAAATTAGCTGTTATTGGAGAATTATTTTTATACTGATAACACTAAAGTTAGGTAATTCATATTTAAAATGGTAATTTTCATCAAAATACCCACTGGCCGATTAATAGTAGGGTGGCCCTATAATTTATTGTCTAAGCCAGGACACTTTTGATGGTAAAAGGAGGTACTATTAATAATCACCCTGTACAGTATGAACAAACTATGACTGTTTCAGGATAACCTGAACATATAGTCTCCCTACCTATTCATAAGCCATGTACAAAATGAGGAAGGAAATGACCAGGTTACAAAAAAAATCTGCAAAACTTGAATCCTCTTTATTCACCTTTGGCCTTCAAGGAAGTCAGTTACCCTCCAGGAAGTACGATAAATACAAGACTGCACTTCCTAGAGCCCCCTGGATAGCAGCCAGAATTGGGTTTCAAACAAGTCTGAATGGTGAGTTTGTCCTCGTCACCTGCTGCATTTCTTAACCAGTTTTACTAACTTCAAAGAAGCTTTGAAGAAAAAATAATCTTTAAGATATGTGTGAAAACCACAACATAAAGGGCATATTCGACAGCATTTCTGGCTCATTGCTTAGGAAAATACTGCCAAGTGAATGTGAGTCACATTATCCATCCAGTAACTCTCTTCATTCTTCTACAGAGGTCAATGGATTCGTGAAACTATAGGCCAGGTTTTCTCAATCTTGCCACTATCAACATTTGGGCACCCTACTGACTAGATGCCAACAGCACCCTCTTCCATGTTTGGACAACCAAAAATGTCTCTGGAGATTTCCAAGTGTTCCCTAAGGGGCAAAAAGGTTGAAAACTGCCAGTATAGACCATGACCCTTTTTTGCCACTCAACCTGTTACCAACTTGGTCTACAAGTCTTTGCACCTTTTGGCTAGAAGGGAATAAAATGAGAAATAAACCCTCTCTTCCACATGTTTATTAAAGCATCTGTGACATCTGGAGATCACCCAGGTTCTTCTTGGCTTTCCCAACGTCAGGACGCTCACTTGCTCATGAGATAATCTATTTAATGGTTAGACATTTTGAATATGAAAAAGCTTATTAATGCTGAGCTGAAATCATCTTGCCCATGATTCCCCACCTCATCTCAACTTTATCCAAGAGAGCCCTCTGTGTGTCTCCTTCCTCTTCTACTACACAGCCTTCTAAGATTTGGAATTCCCATTCTTCCCAGAAGCTTCTCTATTTCCTTCCACAATGCCTCCTTTAAACAATCCATAGTTTATCTCTCAGGCTCAACTTTCCCGATAATCAAAATGATGATGGGGCTGGAGATGGTGTTGGTGGTGGTGGAGGTGTTGGTGGTGGTGGTGGTGGTGATAAAGATGGTATTGAGTTCCTTCCATGTGCTATATGCTTCTTATCCATCATAGTGCAGTCCCATGTGCCAAGCATACTAACTACCCCAAAGTAGGCAGATTAATCTAAACTGTATCTCCTGCCATGTCACTCCCTACTTCATTAACGTACCCTGGCTTCCTGATACGCAGTCCTCCCGCAGACTTCCAGAGCCATTCTGGAGCTGTCTCCACTTTTGGAAGCTACAGAATTCTCCACTTTTCACCACTGAGAAACTCCCATGCTATTTCCAGTCTC
This sequence comes from Manis pentadactyla, assembly GCF_030020395.1. Lineage (NCBI taxonomy): Eukaryota > Metazoa > Chordata > Mammalia > Pholidota > Manidae > Manis > Manis pentadactyla. Next base: position 62,895,439 of record NC_080034.1, read on the forward strand.
TTCACATCCCACCACACACTTATAACACCACAACTACACACATCCTGATTCTTATTTTAATGGAATTCCTTCCTACTGCCTGTACACCCACTCAAATATTGTTCTTCCTTCAAAGCCAGGTAAAAGGTCTCCTTAATTCACTTCCATTCACTCACGTTTTTGAGGACCTCTCTGTGCCAAGCATTGTGGCCACCCCACTGCGATGCAGAGCGCACAGCCCGGCTTTCAGATAATCTGTGACAGATACAAGATTTAGTCACCAAGGAGATTTTTCAAGCTTCCCTCCTCCCACTTCCAGCCCACTCAAGACAATTTTGTCTGGCCAGTTGAGATTCTTTCCCTCCCTCACCCTCTAAAGAGAGTTCTCTTTGCCAGATTGGCTTCAGCATCTTTGCAAAGCAGAATTAAGAGAAAGGATAGAGAAAAGAGAAGACATGCAAACCGCCCCCACCACCCCTGCCAAAAAAAAAAAGCCAAGAGAAGCAAGAGAGACAAAATAGAAGATATATGCTGGATGTCAGTAACATGAGGGGGCTCTGTTTGAAAGTCTTTGGAGCAGCCATCACCACCAGGAGCACTTGGGGAAGAGAGGAGAGAGACTTCTGAAAAGGGTCACTGTAGGTTATAACTTACATCACCTTTCATGTTCTTCCAGTGATACGGGAAATTTTTAGTCACTTTTAGTTACTAGATAGTCCTTATTTGAGTGCAATGGCATAAAAACCCTGGGTTATGTGGTCCTTGGTACATATTTGAGTTCCATTTATAATCTAAACTGGAACTTTAGGGAGTAAGAAAGAGGAACTACTAATTATTCTGACCTAACAGACATAAATCAGTACTGTGCTAGGCAAACTGGATGTCCAGTCACCCTAGTTATAAATATTATAAAATGTAGCAAGTGAAGAGGTGAGATATGTCCAAGATATCACTGGGTCCCAGAGGATGAGTATCTTATCTGGGGAGGTGCAAGAGAGAAGAAAACTTCTGGAGGAGAAAAATCTTTCCAACTACATGGGCCTCTAGCGGTGAACTTTCTCTTTTCTGAATTAAACAGCCTAATTAAACATCTAAATTATTCTGTCTCATGTTATTTGATAATTTCTTCTAGTGTCCAAGAAAAGGAAAAAAACAGAAAACATCAATCTTTTACATCACCAAAAGGATAAAAGAAAAGAGCATCATTCTTCTCTCTCATTCCCACAATCCTGGACCAGGTGAGAGAAACAAAGAATGGAGCACAATAAATACATACTGTTTATGCCATTATTCCCCTAGACTGGGGGATGGGCATTTTCCAATTACTTGGCCATTTTCCAATTACTTGGTAATGACCTCTGAGCAAATGCTCAGTAGTGTGGCAATCGTGTGGTGTCAAACTTAAAGACAAGCAGGTAAACATTTGTATTTTTTATTAATAGAGAAGAGAATGAAACTACAGTCTCATTTACCAGACTTCCCCAATATTCTGAAACATCACCTACCAGTTCAACACATTTATATACCTACACTGCTAATGGAAGTGAACACTATTTGTCTTTAGTTTTGTGAAAGAAAAATTCTCATTATACTCACCACCACTTTCCCCCTCCACCCCAATCTGCTGCTCCAACATTTCACTCTTGGGCCTGAGTTAAGAACTGTATGTTGCTATTCTATAACCAGTGGGAAGAGCCCTAAAGAAATGGATCTCTCTTCTTTAGTTACATTCAATGTGATGTAGAACCCAAGACAGCAGGACATCCATGCTGTCACCACGGGCTCAGCAGCTCACTTAGGGTTCAAGCAACCTTCTGGCAACATGGGAGCACTTTGCTGCAAAGTCATCTCTTTGGGCCCACCAGAGTGAAGGTGGAGTGGAGAAAGTTAGAAAAGTTGAGTAAGTGTGCTATAGTAAATGCCTGGATTCAGCCAGGAATGCCACAGGCAGGGAAAGGAACCTATGGCAGTCCAAAGTGGGTCTTTTGATTTAAATGATAAGTTAAGAGACGGGAAGATGGCGGCGTGAGTAGAGCAGCGGAAATCTCCTCCCAAAACCACATACATCTATGAAAATATAACAAAGACAACCCTTCCTAGAATAGAGACCAGAGGACACAGGACAATATCCAGACCACATCCGCACCTGAGAGAACCCAGCGCCTCGCGAAGGGGGTAAGATACAAGCCCCGGCCCCGCGGGAGCCGAGCGCCCCTCCCCCCAGCTCCCGGCGGGAGAAGAGCAGGCAGAGCGGGAGGGAGACGGAGCCCAGGGCTGCCGAACACCCAGCCCCCGCCATCCGGGCCAGAGTGCAGGGCGCTCGATACTAGGGAAACAGAGCAGCAAGAACAGTGAGCAGGCACTGGAGGCTGGGCGACAGAGGGCATAAGAAAAGCGCGCGACCATTTTTTTTTTTTTTCCTTTTTGCTGTTTTGTCTTGGCGAGCGCTTTTTGGAAGTCTTAAAGGGATAGGGACCCCAATACTAGGGAAACAGGGCAGAAAGACCGGTGAGCATATACCTGAGGCTGGCACCGGAGAATAAAGAAAAACGAACGACCACCCTTTTTTTTTTTCTTTATTTTTTTTTAACTTTTTTTTTTTTTTAATTTAAATATTTTTTTCTTTTTTTTTTTTTTGGTGGTCGTTGTTTTGTTTTGGCGGGTGCTTTTTGGAAGTCTTAAAGGGGCAGGGAGGGTCACTTAATCCAGAGGTAGGGAATCCAGGGATCACTGGGCACCCTAACCCCTGGACTGCAGGGAGCACGGAGGCCCCTTACGGAGATAAATAGCATCCCAGCAGCTCCTGCTCCAACGCGACTCCACCATTTTGGAGTAGCTGCCCGAGCCAGGCCACGCCCACAGCAACAGCGGAGATTAACTCCATAGCAGCCGGGCAGGAAGCAGGAACCCTGTCTGCGTGCAGCTGCGCAGCACAAGCCACTAGAGGTCGCTGTTCTCCCAGGAGAGGAGGGCCACAAACCAACAAGAAAGGAAGTCCTTCCAGCCGTCACTCGTCCCAGCTCTGCAGACTATTCCTATCACCATGAAAAGGCAAAGCTACAGGCAGACAAAGATCACAGAGACAACACCAGAGAAGGAGACAGACCTAACCAGTCTTCCTGAAAAAGAATTCAAAATAAGAATCATAAACATGCTGACAGAGATGCAGAGAAATACGCAAGAGAAATGGGATGAAGTCCGGAAGGAGATCACAGATGCCAGAAAGGAGATTGCAGAAATGAAACAAACTCTGGAAGGGTTTATAAGCAGAATGGATAGAATGCAAGAGGCCATTGATGGAATTGAAATCAGAGAACAGGAACGCATAGAAGCTGACATAGAGAGAGACAAAAGGATCTCCAGGAATGAAACAATATTAAGAGAACTGTGTGACCAATCCAAAAGGAACAATATCCGTATTATAGGGGTCCCAGAAGAAGAAGAGAGAGGAAAAGAGATGGAAAGTATCTTAGAAGAAATAATTGCTGAAAACTTCCCCACACTGGGGGAGGAAGTAATCGAACAGACCACGGAAATACACAGAACCCCCAACAGAAAGGATCCAAGGAGGACAACACCAAGACACATAATAATTAAAATGGCAAAGATCAAGGACAAGGAAAGAGTGTTAAAGGCAGCTAGAGAGAAAAAGGTCACCTATAAAGGGAAACCCATCAGGCTAACGTCAGATTTCTCAACAGAAACCCTACAGGCCAGAAGAGAATGGCATGATATATTTAATACAATGAAACAGAAGGGCCTTGAAACAAGGATACTGTATCCAGCACGACTATCATTCAAATATGACGGTGGAATTAAACAATTCCCAGACAAACAAAAGCTGAGGGAATTTGCTTCCCACAAACCACCTCTACAGAACATCTTACAGGGACTGCTCTAGATGGGAGCACTCCTAGAAAGAGCACAGCACAAAACACCCAACATATGAAGAATCGAGGAGGAGGAACAAGAAGGGAGAGAAGAAAAGAATCTCCAGACAGTGTATATAACAGCTCAATAAGCGAGCTAAGTTAGGCAGTAAGATACTAAAGAGGCTAACCTTGAACCTTTGGTAACCACGAATTTAAAGCCTGCAATGGCAATAAGTACATATCTTTCAATAGTCACCCTAAATGTTAATGGGTTGAATGCACCAATCAAAAGACACAGAGTAACAGAATGGATAAAAAAGCAAGACCCATCTATATGCTGCTTACAAGAAACTCACCTCAAACCCAAAGACATGTACAGACTAAAAGTCAAGGGATGGAAAAACATATTTCAGGCAAAGAACAGCGAGAAGAAAGCAGGGGTTGCAGTACTAATATCAGACAAAATAGACTTCAAAACAAAGAAAGTAACAAGAGATAAAGAAGGACACTACATAATGATAAAGGGCTCAGTCAAACAAGAGGATATAACCATTCTAAATATATATGCACCCAACACAGGAGCACCAGCATATGTGAAACAAATACTAACAGAACTAAAGGGGGAAATAGACTGCAATGCATTCATTCTAGGAGACTTCAACACACCACTCACCCCAAAGGATAGATCCAATGGGCAGAAAATAAGTAAGGACACGGAAGCACTGAACAACACAGTAGAGCAGATGGACCTAATAGACATCTATAGAACTCTACATCCAATAGCAGCGGGATATACATTCTTCTCAGGTGCACATGGAACATTCTCCAGAATAGACCACATACTAGGCCACAAAAAGAGCCTCAGAAAGTTCCAAAATATTGAAATCCTACCAACCAACTTTTCAGACCACAAAGGCATAAAACTAAAAATAAACTGTACAAAGAAAGCAAAGAGGCTCACAAACACATGGAGGCTTAACAACACGCTCCTAAATAATCAATGGATCAATGACCAAATCAAAATGGAGATCCAGCAATATATGGAAACAAATGACAACAACAACACTAAGCCCCAACTTCTGTGGGACACAGCAAAAGCAGTCTTAAGAGGAAAGTATATAGCAATCCAAGCGTATTGAAAAAAGGAAGAGCAATCGCAAATGAATGGTCTAATGTCACAATTATCGAAATTGGAAAAAGGAGAACAGATGAGGCCTAAGGTCAGCAGAAGGAGGGACATAATAAAGATCAGAGAAGAAATAAATAAAATTGAGAAGAATAAAACAATAGCAAAAATCAATGAAACCAAGAGCTGGTTCTTCGAGAAAATAAACAAAATAGATAAGCCTCTAGCCAGACTTATTAAGAAGAAAAGAGAGTCAACACAAATCAACAGTATCAGAAACGAGAAAGGAAAAATCATGACGGACCCCACGGAAATGCAAAGAATTATTGGAGAATACTATGAAAACCTATATGCTAACAAGCTGGGAAACCTAGGAGAAATGGACAACTTCCTAGAAAAATACAACCTTCCAAGATTGACCCAGGAAGAAACAGAAAATCTAAACAGACCAATTACCAGCAACGAAATTGAAGCGGTAATCAAAAAACTACCAAAGAACAAAACACCCGGGACAGATGGATTTACCTCGGAATTTTATCAGACATACAGGGAAGACATAATACCCATTCTCCTTTAAGTTTTCCAAAAAATAGAGAAGGAAGGGATACTCCCAAACTCATTCTATGAAGCTAACATCACCCTAATACCAAAACCAGGCAAAGACCCCACCAAAAAAGAAAACTACAGACCAATATCCCTGATGAACGTAGATGCAAAAATACTCAACAAAATATTTTCAAACCGAAATCAAAAATACATCAAAAGGATCGTACACCATGACCAAGTGGGATTCATCCCAGGGATGCAAGGATGGTACAACATTCGAAAGTCCATCAACATCATCCACCACATCAACAAAAAGAAAGACAAAAACCACATGATCATCTCCATAGATGCTGAAAAAGCATTTGATAAAGTTCAACATCCATTCATGTTAAAAACTCTCAGCAAAATGGGAATAGAGGGCAAGTACCTCAACATAATAAAGGCCATCTATGATAAACCCACAGCCAACATTATATTGAACAGCGAGAAGCTGAAAGCATTTTCTCTGAGATCGGGAACTAGACAGGGATGCCCACTCTCCCCACTGTTATTTAACATAGTACTGGAGGTCCTAGCCACGGCAATCAGACAAAACAAAGAAATACAAGGAATCCAGATTGGTAAAGAAGAAGTCAAACTGTCACTATTTGCAGATGACATGATATTGTACATAAAAAATCCTAAAGACTCCACTGTAAAACTACTAGAACTGATATTGGAATTCAGCAAAGTTGCAGGATACCAAATTAACACACAGAGATCTGTAGCTTTCCTATACACTAACAATGAACTAATAGAAAGAGAAATCAGGAAAACAACTCCATTCACAATTGCATCAAAAAAAATAAAATACCTAGGAATAAACCTAACCAAAGAAGTGAAAGACTTATACTCTGAAAACTACAAGTCACTCTTAAGAGAAATTAAAGGGGACACTAACAGATGGAAACTCATCCCATGCTCGTGGCTAGGAAGAATTAATATCGTCAAAATGGCCATCCTGCCCAAAGCAATATACAGATTTGATGCAATCCCTATGAAACTACCAGCAACATTCTTCAATGAACTGGAACAAATAATTCAAAAATTCATATGGAAACACCAAAGACCCCGAATAGCCAAAGCAATCCTGAGAAAGAAGAATAAAGTAGGGGGAATCTCACTCCCCAACTTCAAGCTCTACTATAAAGCCATAGTAATCAAGACAATTTGGTACTGGCACAAGAGCAGAGCCACAGACCAATGGAACAGACTAGAGAATCCAGACATTAACCCAGACATATATGGTCAATTAATATTTGATAAAGGAGCCATGGACATACAATGGCGAAATGACAGTCTCTTTAACAGGTGGTGCTGGCAAAACTGGACAGCTACATGTAGGAGAATGAAACTGGACCATTGTCTAACCCCATATACAAAAGTAAACTCAAAATGGATCAAAGACCTGAATGTAAGCCACGAAACCATTAAACTCTTGGAAGAAAACATAGGCAAAAACCTCTTAGACATAAACATGAGTGACCTCTTCTTGAACATATCTCCCCGGGCAAGGAAAACAACAGCAAAAATGAGTAAGTGGGACTATATTAAGCTGAAAAGCTTCTGTACAGCAAAAGACACCATCAATAGAACAAGAAGGATCCCTACAGTATGGGAGAATATATTTGAAAATGACACATCCAATAAAGGCTTGACGTCCAGAATATATAAAGAGCTCACACGCCTCAACAAACAAAAAACAAATTACGCAATTAAAAAATGGGCAGAGGAACTGAACAGACAGTTCTCCAAAAAAGAAATACAGATGGCCAACAGACACATGAAAAGATGCTCCACATCGCTAATTATCAGAGAAATGCAAATTAAAACTACAATGAGGTATCACCTCACACCAGTAAGGATGGCTGCCATCCAAAAGACAAACAACAACAAATGTTGGCGAGGCTGTGGAGAAAGGGGAACCCTCCTACACTGCTGGTGGGAATGTAAGTTAGTTCAACCATTGTGGAAAGCAGTATGGAGGTACATCAAAATGCTCAAAACAGACTTACCATTTGACCCAGGAATTCCACTCCTAGGAATTTACCCTAAGAACACAGCAATCAAGTTTGAGAAAGACAGATGCACCCCTATGTTTATCGCAGCACTATTTACAATAGCCAAGAATTGGAAGCAACCTAAATGTCCATCGATAGATGAATGGATAAAGAAGATGTGGTACATATACACAATGGAATACTACTCAGCCACAAGAAAAGGGCAAATCCAACCATTTGCAGCAACATGGATGGAGCTGGAGGGTATTATGCTCAATGAAACAAGCCAAGCGGAGAAAGAGAAATACCAAATGATTTCACTTACCTGTGGAATATAAGAACAAAGGAAAAGCTGAAGGAACAAAACAGCACCAGAATCATAGAACTCAAGAATGGACTAACAGGTACCAAAGGGAAAGGGACTGGGGAGGATGGGTGGGTAGGGAGGGATAAGGGGGGGAGAAGTAGGGGGGTATTAAGATTAACATGCATGGGGGGGTAGGAGAAAAGGGAGGGCTGTACAACACAGAGAAGGCAAGTAGTGATTCTACAACATTTTGCTATGCTGATGGACAGTGACTGTAAAGGGGTTTATAGGGGAGACCTGGTATAGGGGAGAGCCTAGTAAACATAATATTCGTCATGTAAGTGTAGATTAGTGATACCAAAAACAAAGCAAAACAAAAAAGGGCAGTTCCTGTGTGGTAACCTCCAATGAGTTCTACACAAGGGTATAAAGGGCATATAAAAGTGTAGGCAAAGGGTCTGTTTGCGTTTATACAGAAGATCAAAGCCTAATTGGGCTACCCCGAAAATGAACTAAGATACGATATGAAAGAGAACTTCCAACATCGGCACTCTCTGGAAGACTCATGCCAGAAGATGATCATCAAAAAACCCCAACCAAGATCCACGCACTGCTACAGCTGTAGATGCACTCATCCCACCAGTTCCTGGACTTGCCATGGGAATGAGGAAGGAGATATCTAAGCTGGCGTGTGCATACAGTAAAACAACAAATTTGACTGGATCTATACTGTTGGAACTCAACGAAGAATTAGGAGAAGTGCAAATTGTAGCACTCCAAAATCTTACAACTACAGACTATTTACTGTTAAAAGAACATAAGGGATGTGAACATTCCCCAGGAATGGGTTGTTTTAATTTGTCTGATTTCTCTCAGACTGTTCAAGTTCAGTTGGACAATATCCACCATATCATAGATAAGTTTTCACAAATGCCTAAGGTGCCTAACTGGTTTTCTTGGTTTCACTGGAGATGGCTGGTAATTACAGGTATGCTTTGGTTATGTAACTATACTCCTATTATGTTAATGTGTGTGCGCAATTTAAGTAGTAGCTTAAAACCTATACATGGTGAAGTTACTCTACAAGAAGATATGTCAAAGAAATAATCAATCTTCCCATGTTTTCTTCCGCCTGCTACTTCTATAGCTTTTCTTCTTCCTTCCTAATTACAACCCTTAAATAGTATTCGTGCCTCATATCAAATTTACCCAGTATCATAATTCTTCCAAGTGGTAAAGATACCTCAAGACAAATGCTGGGCATAGAAGCCACAGGGCATAAATAATGCAAAAAAGTAAAAAGCTAACCTTTTCAACCAATAAGGCTTCCCTCTCACTTACCAACTTCACATTTTCCTGTATGGCCCCGGAAGATGACTGGTTAGCCAGAGACGGGTAAGATTCCTCAAGGGAGGAACAACCTAAGACAGGCACAGTCGCAGGGGGGCCATCAGGTGAGAAATTGGGGATCAACAGAGGTGAGGCTTAGAACCTCACCCCCCCTGTTCTGAGAGAAATCTTCTGCATCCGTGGATGTTTTATTGCCCTTGTCTAGCTTGGATTAACACATAGTCTACAGGCACACACCTGATCATCTACATTTGCTCTCTTACAACACTAAACTATGTTTTCTACCTTTATCTTGTATCTACCTACCACTTCAGCATTTTATTAAAAATAATAATAATAAAGAGAGAAATGTGGTATCCACATATAAATCAAGTATAAAAACCAAATGAGTATTCATATTTGAACTGACTGTTTATAGTTCATATTGCATGAGCAAAACCGAAAGTTTCTGTGATGACTGCCCTTGTACTGTTCACTATGTAACTTATTCATTATGTAAGAATTTGTTCTCCATGTAAGAACTTGTTTGTTATGCCTCAGAAGATTGGAGACTGACGAAAATTAGACTTGGGGTGGATTAATGATTGCTCATTGAGCATTGACTCCCCTATACAGAATTTTATTGTCGTTAACAACCATTTGATCAATAAATATGAGAGATGCCCTTACAAAAAAAAAAAAAAAAAAAGGACAGACTTCCAATGGTAAAATAAATAAGTAACCGGGATGTAATGTATAGCATAAGGAATATAGTCAAGATATTGTAACAGCTTGGTAGGGTGATAGCTGGAACCTAGAATTATGTATATAAATGTTTTATCACTGTGTTGTACACTTGAAACTAATGTAATGTAATACTATGCGTCAACTACCCTTCAATAAAAAATAATTATTTTAAAAAAATAAAAAATAAAAAATAAATGATAAGTTAACATTGACTTTGTGCTGACAAGTACAAGAATGTTCTCTCGCCTGCCTAACCTGAGGTGGCACCTTCACTGACTGGTAGCTCCACTATAAAATTGTTTCTTGAGCACCTAATTTTCACAACACATTTTAAGACATATTTCTAAGATACACCCAGTTTTCCTGATAACTGATACTTATTTATTCATCTATGCATTTATTTAATGAAATAAAACACAAGCATAATAGTAAGGAAGGGAGGACAGGAAGGAGGGAGAAAGGAGATAAATATTTTCTTATGACCTATGTCAGGCTGAAAGGGCATCATCAACAATTCACTGGATTCCACAAAATAACAGAAACTTGGATAAACTCCTGGGCAAACTGTGTCATCCTCACCTTCTTTCCACATTTCCTCTTTCCATAAGGGACTCCCATAGAAGAGATCCTACTTCCCAACACCAATATATTAAGGAATTCTACTTTAAACCAAAAATGCAATGCATACAGTAATCAAACTGCCTTCCTAGTTTCCCATTAAAATGCCATTACAACCATCATTTAATGGGAACCACAGATATCACCTCAACTTTGGCTCAATTCAAGACAGATTATAACTGGGAACAATCTGTCACAAATTTTTGGTACATTTAATCCTTTTTCGTGACAAAATACCAAACAATTAAGACATAGGGTGCAGGGAATAAAGCTCAATAAAGTTCTAGGAGTCTAAAGAGTAATCTGTCCTTCTATTTTGCTGCTAATGAGTATTTTGTGGCTATTTGGAGAACACGTAGGTGGAAATAGCAATTTCCTTTCTGTGACTATCCTAGAAACAGTAGTTACTTCTTTATGAGCAGAAACAAGAATTTCCTTTAAGCTACTTGCCTGTTAATAGAACCTCACTTAGATATGCAGCTAGTATGCTTCTAAAGGACTGGGTAGAAATTATTTTACTTCAGCTGTACTCATATATCTAAAGAAATGAAGATCAGACTTTGGGCAGCCTTTGCTAAGAAAACATTTGTGCTAATGGCTGAAGTTTTCCGCAATTTACAGATCCTCATGGTTTCATAATTTAGAGATCAGTTCATGGGGAAAATATCCAAATCAATTTTCCAAGGCACTTGTAATTACTGAAATGCCTTGTCTTCCCCAAAACACTAGAAATGCCATATTCTACAAGGATTAATTTCCCTGCAAACTGGAGTTGAATATAAGCTTTATTTTTTAGGATTTCCTGTTTCTGAAATTTCCCCAGAAATGTATTATACATTTGCCTGCTTTCTTAAACATAATATGATTACGTAAACCACTATCCTTATTTATTTGAAAGGCTGCCATGACTGATTCCAGATAGTTTCAGGGGGATGGACTTAAATCAAAAGAAGAAACAAGAGGCCTATTGAATTCAATACTTGAGCTCTTCTGCAGGAACCATGTAGACCACCTTTTGGATTTTCAATTCTCCTTGTGGTTCAAGTTAATAAAGTCTCTGTAGAGAAAGACACTAAGCCTGAACCCCACATACTCAAGGATCCACCCACTGTCACACAAGCTCACAAAGGAAATATGCAAAGGGGTCCTACAAAGCAGAACCACTCTGTTAATTATAATCAGACAGAGGAGCAAGGTCAAACCCATAAGCGCCAGGTAGGTAAAAAAGAAGGGATGTGCATTGAATGTAGAGAAAAGCACAACTGCAGATGTATTTGGAATGTGTTTTGGCAACACCCGGAGAGCACACTGTCTGTCTGGAGGGGAAGCTCTTACTCGACTGCAGCGTACCGAGGCCAAGCAAGATTGCAGGCCCCACAGTTGCCAGCTTTCCTGACTTTGCCAGAGCAGCTAGGAATCTGGATTTTTATGTGACTATGTAGAATGCACAAAAACTGTCTCAGGTCAACTATGACCTGGGGGCCATCTTTGTCAACACCTAGTAAAAGGCAGTGACTTAAACTTTCTTGTAGATACTACTTAATTCATATAAGTTGAACTGATGAGCTGAGTTAAGCTCTAGGCAAGCCCACCCAAAGTCGTTCTGTGCCTCTGGACCAAGACCTATCTTAGAAATCAATCCACATCAGTGCTGTTGGTTCTGCCTCCTACTGTTTCAGGAATCCACCCCTCTCCTTCATCATCCACAGCCACCACTGTCCTTTCTCACTGGCCACCTCCCTGCACCAACCTACCCCAGTCAATCCATGCTGCATCCAGGCCAGGTCAAATCATGTCTCTACTGCACATAGCACCACCCTCCTTTGACACCTCAGTGGCTCAATGTCTTCCCCTAGTTCTTGGGATAAAATCCAAATTCCATAAGATGACTTGCAAGGCCCTGCCTGGTCTGGCACCTGCAACTCTCCAAATTCATCCTGACCACTGTCCACTTCCTGTACTCCACCTCCACTGGCCAGGCTCTCTTAGACTCTCACATGCACAAACCCCTTTCCACCTCAAGTCTCTATTAAAAGTCTTATTTTTTCCTGAATGTTTTTACCCTTGGTTCTTTGCACAGCTGTCCCTTTTTTTTTCTTCCAGATCTCAATGAAGTATCAATAACTCAGAGAAAACATGATGATCCCTGTTGTAAGTTGAGCTGTGTGTTGCCCTTCAAAAGAAGATGTTGAGGTCCAAACTTGTGAATGTGACCTTATTTGAAAGCAAGGCCTTTATAGGTATAATTGTGTTAAGATGAGGTCATGCTAAATTAGGGTGCTCCCTAAATCCAGTGGCTGGTGTCCTCATAAGGAAGGAGAGATTTGAAGACACGGAGACACACACAGAGGGAAGATGGCCATATGAAAACAGAGGCAGAAATTGGAGGCAATTCGAAGTCAAGCAAAGCCAAGGAGAGCCGGTGGTCACCAGAAGTTAGGAAGAGGCAAAGAAGGATTCATCTCTAAAGCCTTCAGGAGGACCGTGGCCCTGCCAGTCTTGATGTTCAGGCTTCTGGCCTCCAGAATTGTGAAGGAGTAAATTTCTGTTGTTATAAGTCACCAAGCTTGTGGTAATTTGTCATAGCAGCTCCAGAAAACTGATACAATCTCCCAATGTAAAGTCAGTTCCCCCGGGGAGTTCTTACTAAAGCTCTGAGAAAGGGTGAGCACCTTTCGGTTTGGAATTATTCATTGGCATGTTTGCCTGTGTCTTGTCTGCTAGATCATAGAGGCAGGGAGTAGAAAACAGGTCTTTTTATTCCCCTTCATACACCTAGATCACACTGTCTTACAGAAGATGCTCAAAAAGGCTTGTTTTGTTCTACACATGGTGCTTTAATTCTTCATACTCTTTTGGGCTCTTGAGATGTGTGGGGTGTTGTGTCCTAAAACTGAATAGTCCCAGATGGCCAGACTGATAGCTACTAGTTCCCCTCTCCTCTAGTAATCATGGAATTACAGTGCTGGAAAGAATCTTAGAAATCACCCAGTTCCTCACCACCAACAGCCCCCACTGGTTTCTCAGATGTGAAAATTGTGCTTTCTGCATGTTACCAGCTGTCACTTCTTACAGCTGTCAATACATTCCTGCTTCTGAGCAGCAGCCCTAGATTGGCTATGACTACTTTGCCTGAGGGTCCAAAGGCGGCTTTTTCTCACCTACAGAAGAAAGCACGTGGCTCGTGACAGCTACTCACTGCTCAGTGGCATTTTTTTTTAATTAGGATAATAGAATGTGAAGCCTGGAAGCATCCTCCTTAGACAGAACCTGAGCAATACCCTCCCCTCATTTAACTGAGTGTGTCTCAGTTATATACACTGTATATGTAGGAAGATTTATTGCCATGAGTTACCCAGTTAACCACTCCCAAAGAGTTCCCCCAGATGTTCCTGAGCATTTCCCAAAAGGCCACCCCACACAACAGGCCCCTCGGATGCCCCAGCTCAAACACCTCCAGGAATGGCTGAGCCCGCGGTGGCCCCAGGACAGGCCTGTGCCTCTCCTGACCTCTTGTCTACTTCATCCTGAATGTGGGGATACTGAGCCATAAGCTTTCAGTAAGGAAAATAGAATAATGAAAGAAAAAATACCATGAGAAAACAATACAGAGCCCCGGCCCCAGCCCCAGCGGGGCTCTGCCTTGCTGCCTTCGCAGCCTCAGAGCAGCATGTGGGCCTCCCTGCAGGTGGAAGCACTTCAGGCTTCCCCACGCCTCAGGGCCTTGCCAGGGGACCTCTGGCCATAGGAAAGGTGGGAACCCCTTCCTTCAGCTCTACCCAAGGCCCCCCACACTTGCTGCTTCCTCCCAGAGTCCACCCCCTGCAGTGAAGCAGCAGCATCAGCCCTGGGGAGTTGCTGCCGGAGCTGCCACAACAAAGTGCCACAAACTCGGAGGCTTCAAGGTCAGAAGGTTACTGCCTCAAGGCTCTGGAGGCTGTAATTCTGAGGCAAGGTGTCAGTGGAATTGGTTCCTTCTAAGGACTGAGAGGGAGAAACTGTCCCAGGCCTCTGTTCTAGCTTGTGGTCGTTTACTGGCCATCTTGGGTCCCTTGGTTTGTAGATGCACCATTCCAGTCCTGACTTGATTGTGTGGCTGTCTTCGAATCATCTTCTCTCTATGTGTGTCTGTCCTGTGTCCAAATTTCCACTTTTTAATAAGGACACTGTTGATACTGAATTAAGGCCTGCCCTGATGACTTGATTTTAACTTGATTACCTTGACAAAGACCTTATTTCTAAAAAAGATCCAATTCTGAGGTACTGGGGGTTAGGACTTCAACATATATTTTTTGAGAAACACAATTGAGCCCTTAATACATATCACCACAACAAGACAATAATACCATAGTTTAACATCAATTTATTTCCCAAAGTCTGAATTAATTCATTCTGAAATAGTGTTTCATCAACCACCTAATACAGATTTAGTCAAGTTAATTCAGATTCTTTATTGAATTCTCCCTCAAAAAACCTCAGTGTCCAGGTTCACCCAGGGTTATGTGTTTTACACATGAACACACACATGCATGATGCTTTCAGCCATGATTATGCACCATGTATCAGGGGTTTGGGGTAACTACTGCCCTCCCTTTGCCCAAGATTCTGAACAGAATGCACATGTAAACACAAAAATGATGGGAAATAGAGGAGCCTCATCAATCTGGGCAAACACTTAGCACCTCATAGCAAACCTCTAATAAACACTAGATGGCTTAGCCTTGAGACCCATGTGGGCCTCCCACTTCCCACTTTAATTTTTGATTTTGGGGCCAATGTTTGCTTCCCCTGTCTCTAGTTGAGAAAAAGATAAACAGGCTGCAGAGTGGGTTCCAATTTCACATATGTTGTCTCAAGGTGGACTACAGGCAACCTCAGAGGCTCCTGGAAGCACAAAAAGGGACCATTGTCCAGCATAAAAACTGACCAATAGCACAGTGACCTGACCCACGTGGGAGAGTTGGCCCAGAGGAAACAGGAGGGAATTCAGGTGGAGAAACCAAAGGGCTGTGCTTGCTAACACTCCCTAGAGTGAGAAGGCTCTGCAGTCTGGAAACTGAAGCCTAAAAGACAGAGAAGGTTTCCATTCTTCCCAATGGCACACCCAATGGTGAGCTTTTTAAATACAACACCTTGCTTTCTTTCCTCAGCAATTCCCATATGGTAAATATTTTCATGCCCATTTTAGCGATAAAGAAACTGAAGCCTAGAGAAGTAAATAATTGGTCCATGTTCTTACAGAAAACAAGTTTAGGGAAGGAGCCAGACATGAAATTCCGCGTCTGTCTGTCTGACTCAAAACTGCAACCTGGATGTGTGACTGTTTTCATTCTGTGTTAATAAATGATTCATGACTACTAGGAATTGACTGGCTTCAATCAGTGAGATTGGATTTACTGTTTTGCCAGTGCTAGATGGATTAAC
Organism: Manis pentadactyla; assembly: GCF_030020395.1. Lineage (NCBI taxonomy): Eukaryota > Metazoa > Chordata > Mammalia > Pholidota > Manidae > Manis > Manis pentadactyla. Next base: position 62,911,426 of record NC_080034.1, read on the forward strand.
TTCCAAAAGCTTATTACTGGGAGCCTCTTTATGCCTGCAAACAGAAAGGAAGTCTACCCAAAAAGTTTGGAGCCCAGCCTTACACCAGGATGAAGATGGGAGAGAAGATGCTCATGTGGTAGTTGCCATGATGCCATCCAAACTCACTATCCAATGACTTTACAAAATAATGGATGGCATTTATGCCTCCGTGTCAGGACTGTCTCCATAGGTTCTTGAACATATAATCACATTTTTCAAAGTTACAGTTGGAAAAAATATATATCTGATAAAACGACATTTCAAAAGATGAATTAGTTGGACTTATGAACAATATTATGGAATGTCTTCAGAGCAGGAAGAGGATACCCAGTAGACTCTGTTGGGAGAAGCAACTGTTTTTTCCTGTGCAGCCACAGGATCCTGATCGGCAGGTAACGCTTTTCTCTCTGGTGACAAATAGCCACTTTTTAATGTCACTTTTAGCCCTTCTAGGTGTGAAAGAAAATGATGGAATTAAACCATATTCCACTGAAATAAATAAGAAAGACCTGCCATATTTAAGTGCCAATAACAAGTTCCCCCAAAACACCTAATAAGGTCATACAGCAGGTAAAGTAATAAAGAAAGATGAATATTAACACCTCAGGCTCTCACCTCTACAAACAAGGGGGCTGCCTGCATGGTATGGGCTCAGCAGCCCACATAAGATGTGGTGAAATGCTGAGCTGAGCAAGCCACAGAGATTATTTATGAAATTACATACTAACTACCCACCTGTAAAGGACATGGTGGATCAGAGAGTCCCATAAAAGTGAAATAAAAATGAGGAGTAGGGAAACAAGGCAGAAATCTCCTCCCAGATACACATAAATGAAGAAAATAGAGCAAATACAACTAAACCTGAAAATGAACTGAAGACTGCAGAACAGACAACCTATACCTGGACAAGGAAAGACCACACAGAGAAGGGTAAATTGGCAGAGCCTCATTTGAAGGGAACCCAAACCCTCCCCCACCCCAGCCCACAGGCGGGAGAAAAAGGAATGGAGTGAGGAGGGGATATGAGCCCAGGAACACTGCACAACTGACCCTGGAGATCCGATCCAGGAACACGAGTCCCCATTGCATTGGGTTCTGGGGTTCTGGTGATTAGTAGGGCTGGACATCAGAGACAACTCGAACACTCTGGGAGACTGAGATGTCAGCTGCTTGTGGAGGACAGGCACACTCCACCAGTCCTGAGACCCAAAGCAGGGGTGGAAGTTTGAAAGACTTGCCAGCAGTGGGAGGGGTGTCAGAGGGGCGAGGGTTGGATGGATCTCTAGCCGCAGGAGAAAGAGCATGTGGACAATGCCTCCCCAGCCTTCCCTTGGCCCAACAGGTTGGCAATTCTCAGGAGCCCCAAATGCTCCATCCCTCTTGCTGGCAATGTAACCCCAAGGCTCCTCCCTGTGCACTGCCAGGAGCCAACCCACTCAGCCCAACAGCAGTATCAGACTTTGCTTCCTGGCAGGAAGACAGAGACTCTTCCTGCTTTCTTGCACATTTCAGCCCAATGGGGGAAGTGCGTGCAGGAGCCAATCCCAATAGTTCCTCCCTCCTCAAGTGTGTCCAAGCCTGGGGCTTCATGTCCCAACCTTCCCCAAAGCCGCACATCAGCCTGCCCACCCTATTAACCCTGAAGCTCTGCCATGGCTGCAGAGCAGGCAGAGGGAAGCCCTGCCCACAGTGATCCCAGCAGAGGCTCCTGTTCAGATCACAAAGGCAGCCGAGGCAGACTGCTAGTGCTGCAGACAGACCAAAAGGCACACCAACAACAGCTGGAGCTCCTTGCAAAGTAGAACCAGGCACTGGAGAGTAAAGAATCTTGAGCTTGACACCACCACATAAAGCTGTTACTCTATAGTCCACGAAGCATAGCAGATCCATGTAATAAAAAGGAAAAAAAACACAGAAAACCTGAAAAAATGAGGAGACAGAGGAACTGCAGGACAAGATACCAGAAAGAGGGCTAAATGAAACAGAGATCACCAATCTTCTTGATAAAAATTTCAAAGTAAAAGTCATAAACATGCTTACTGATTTACAGAAAAGTATTCAAGATCTCAGAGAGAACTTCAACAAAGAGATAGAAGAGCTGAAAAAGAGCCACTCAGCTGAAAAATACAGTAACTGAAATGAAATATATAAGGGAGGGATTAAAGAGTAGGCTGATGCAGGTAGAGAAGACTCTCAATGAGATGGAAATTAGAGAACAGGAACACAACAAAGCTGAGGAACAGAAAGAAAAAAGGACCTCTAGGAATGAAAAAATGAAGAGAGCTGTGTGATCAATCCAAATGAAACAATATTTGCAAAATAGGGGCACCAGAAGGAGAAGAGAGAGGCAAAGGGATAGACTATCTCTTTGAAGAAATAATTGTTCAAAATTTGCCCAGTCTGGGGAAGCAAATAGACACACGGGTCATGCAAGAGCAGAGAGCCCCTAACAAAAAGAACCACAGGAAGACAACACCAAGACATATAATAATTAAAATGGAGGATATTAAGGGTAAGAAGAGAGTATTGAAAGCAGCCAGAGAGAGGAAAAAAAGATTACTTATAAGGGAAACCCCATCAGGCTATCAGCAGACTTCTCAGCAGAAATTTTACATGCCAGAAGGGAGTGGCATGAAATATTTAATGTGTTGAAACAGAAAGACTTTCAACCAAGAATCCTCTACCCAGCAAGATTACCATTCAAATTTGAAACAGAGATTAAACAATTCCCAGAAAAATGAAGTCTCAAGGAGTTTATAACCATTTAACCAGCACTATAGGATATGTTAAGGGAACTGCTGCAGATGAAAATGTTCCTAAGCCTAAATAGCTTTCACCAGTGAAAATAAACCCACACAAAGGTAACAGACCAATTAATTACCAAGCAAGTACAAAATTAAAACAAAAGTAGTAAAACCAACCATACACAAAATCAGTCAAGGGATACACAAAAAGTGCAGATTTTGATATCTAATACATAAAGTATGGAGAAGGAGGAAGAATAAAAAAGAAGTAACTTTGGATTGTGTTTGAAATAGAGCAATCATCAACTTTATATAATATAGACTATTATATAGTCAGGAAGCTATCCTTGAACCTTATAGTAACCACAAAGTTAAAGCCTATAGTAGATACACAAAAAAATTTTAAAAAGAGGAATCCAATCACAATGTTAAAGAAAACCATCAAATAACAAGAAAAGAGTGTTAAGAGAGGAAGAAAGGAACAGAAAGGAGCTATAAAAACAACCAGAAAACAATTAATAAAATGGCAATAAGTACATACATATCAATAATTACCTTAAGTGTAAATGGACTGAATGCACCAATCAAAAGACATAGAGTGACAGAATGCATAAAGAAACAAGACCCATCTATATGCTGCCTACAAGAGACGCATTTCAGACTGAAAGACAGACATAGACTAAAAGTGAAGGGACAGTAAAAGATATTTCATGCAAATAATAGGAAGAAAAAAAGCTGGAATAGCAGTACTTATATCAGACAAACATATTTTAAAACAAAGAAAGTAATGAGACAAAGAAGGATATTACATAATGATATAGGGGTCAGTCCAACAAGAGGATATAACCACTGTAAGGATCTATGCACTCAACATAGGAGCACCTAAATACATAAAACAAATATGAACAGAATTAAAGAGGGAAACAGATTTTATTTTAGGAGACTTCAACATACCACTCACATTAATAAACAGATCAACCAGACAGAAAATAAGTAAGAAAACAGAGGCCCTGGATTATAAATTAGATCAGATGGACTTAACAGATATCTATAGAACATTCCACACAAAAGCAGCAGGGTATGCATTTTTCTGAAGTGTTCATGGAATGTTCTCCAGAAGAGATCACATGCTAGGCCACAAAAAGCACCTCAATAAATTTAAAAAGTTTAAAACTGTATCAAGCAGCTTCTCAGACCACAATTGTATGAAACTAGAAATAAATTACATAAAATAAAAAAGCCTACAAACACATGGAGGTTAAACAACATGCTTCCAAATAATAAATGGATAAAGGAACAAATTAACAAAAATCAAGCAATATGTGGAAAGAAATTCAGCAGACCAAAATCTGTGGAACACTGCAAAAGCAGTTCTAAGAGGTACATACATGTCAATTCAGCCCTACCTCAAGAAACAAGAATATCCCCAAATAAACAGTCTAAACTCACAATTAATGAAACTAGAAAAAAGAAGAACAAATGAAGCCCAAAGTTAGTGGAAGGAGAGATATTTAAGATCAGAACAGAAATAAATAAAATAGAGAAGAATAAACAATAGAAAAAAATTAATGAAACCAGGAGCTGATTCTTTGAGAAAATAAACAAAACAGATAAACCCCTAGCCAGACTTATCAAGAAAAAAATGAGAGAGGACACACAGAAACAAAATCAGAAATGGAGAAGAAATAATCACAATGGATACCACAGAAATACAAAGAATTATTAAAGAATACTAAGAAAAAGTATATGCTAATAATTTGGACAAGAAAAAAGGAATGGACAACTTCTTAGAAAAATTCCTAGGCAACCTTCCAAGACTGACCCAGGAAGAAACAGATAATCTGAACAGACAATTACCAGCAATCTAAATAAATTGGTAATCAAAACACTCCCAAAAAACAAAAACTGAGATCTACATGTTTTCACAGTTGAATTCAACCAAACATTTAAAGAAGAGTTAATGCCCATCCTTCTTAAAGTATTTCAAAAAGTAGAAGGGGAGGGAATACTTCCAAACTCATTCTATGAAGCCAGCATCACTCTAATACCAAAACCAGACAAAGACACCACAAAAAAAAAGAAAATTATAGACAAATAACCCTGAGGAACATAGATGCAAAATTCCTCAACAAAATATTAGCAGACCAAATTCAAAAATTCATCAAAAAGGTCATTCATCATGACCAAGTGGATTTATTTGAGGGATGCAAGGATGGTATAATATTCATCAATCAATCAATATCATATACTACATTAACAAAAAGAAAGATAAAAACTACATAATCTTCTCAATTGATACTAAAAAGGTATTTGACAAAATTCAACAAACATTCATGAAAAAAACTCTCAAGAATATGGGTTTAGAGGGTATGTACCTCAAGTACTAAAGATCATATACTACAAACCCACAGCCAACATCATACTTAATGGAGAAAAACTTTCAGCTTTTCCTCTAAGATCAGGGACAATCAAGGATATCCACCCCCACCATTTTTATTCAACATAGTACTGGAGGTCCTAGCCATGGCAATAAAGAGATAAAAGGTACCCAGATTGGTAAGGAAGAATTTAAACTGTAATTTTTTTGCCAATGACATGATATTATGCATAGAAAACCCTAAGACTCCACCAAAAAACTATTAAAACTAATAAGTGGATTCAGCAAAGTTGCAGGATACAAAATCAATACACAGAAATCTGTTGCATTCCTATATACTAACAGTGAACTAGCAGAAAGAGAAATCAGGAAAACAATTCCATTTACAATTGCATCAAAAAGAATAAAATATCTAGGAATAAGCCTAACCAAGGAGGTGAAAGACCTATACTCTGAAAACTATTAGATACTCATGAGAGAAATTAAAGGAGATACAAAAAAATTAAAATCTATCCCCTGCTCATGGATAGGAATAATTAATATTGTCAAAATGGCCATCCTGCCCAAAGCAATTTACAGATTCATTGTAATCCCTATCAAACAGCATTTTTCAATGAACTAGAACAAATAGTTCTAAAATTCATATGGAATCACAAAAGAACCCAAATAGCCAAAGCAATCCTGAGAAAGAAGAACAAAGCTGGGGGAATTATGCTCCCTGACTTCAAGGTCTACTACAAAGCCACAGTGATCAAAACAGTTTGGTACTGGCACAAAAACAAACCCATAGGCCAATGGAACAAAATAGAGAGCCCAGATACAAAATCACCCATATATAGTCAATTAATATATGATAAAGGAGTCATGAATATAAAATGGGGGGAAAAGACAGCCTCTTCAACAACTGGTGTTGGCAAAACTGGGCAGCTACATGTAACTGAATGAAACTGGATTATTGTCTAACTCCATACACAAAAGGAAACTTGAAATAGATCAAAGACCTGAATATAAGTCATGAAACCATAAAACTCATAGAAGAAACATAGGCAAATATCTCTTGAATATAAACATGAACAACTTTTTTCCTGAACACATCTCCTCAGAGAAGGGAAACAAAATAAAAAATGAACAAGTGGGACTACACCATACTAAAAAGTTTCTGTATAGCAAAAGGCACCATCATTAGAACAAAAAAGCAACCTATAGTATGGGAGAAAATATTCATAAATAACTCATCTGATAAGGATTAATATCCAAAATATATAAAGAACTCATATGCCATAACACCCTAAAAACAAATAACCCAATTAAAAAGTGGGTGGAGGATCTGAACAGAAATTTCTCCAAAGAAATACAGATGGCCAACAGGCACATGAAAAGATGCTCCACACTGCTATTGATCAGGAAAAAGCAAATCAAAACCACAGTGAGATATCACCTCACACCAGTCAGAATAGCCACTATCCAAAAGACAAGAAATAACAAATGTTGGTGAGGATGTGGAGAAAGGGGAACCCTCTTACACTGTTAGTGGGAATGTACACTGATGTAACTGCTGTGGAAAGAAGTATGGAGGTTCATAAACATAGAAATACAATTTGACCCCGTAATTTCATTTCTAGGTTTTTGCCCAAAGAAAATAAAATCCCTGATTCAAAAAGACATATGCACGCCTATGTTTATCACCACACTATTTGCAATAGCCAAGATATGGAAGCAACCTAAGTGTCCATCAATAGATGAATGGATAAAGAAGATGTGGTACATATATACAATGGAGTATTATTCAGCCATTAAGAGAAAATAAATCCTGCCATTTGCAACAACATGGATGGATCTAGAAGGTATTATGCTCAGTGAAATAAGTCAGTCAGAGAAAGACAAATACTGTATGATTTCATTTATTTGTGAAATATGAAAACAAAGTAAAACAGAAGGAACAAAAAAGCAGTAGACTCATAGATACTGAGAAGTGACTGGTGGTTACACAAGGGGAAGAGGTTGGGGCAGGTAGGTGGGCAGGGGAATAAAGGAGTACAATAATTCACAATCACAATATAAGTTGGTCATAGGGGCAGTAGTAGAGCATGGAGATACAGTCAATGATTCTGTAAGATCTTTCTATGTTGATAGATAGTAACTGCACTAGAGGTGGTGAGGATTTAATAACATGGGTAACTGTTGAACCACTGTGCTGTACATCTGAAACCAATATAAGGTTGTATATCAATGACAGTTTAATAAAAAATTAAGTAAAAATGAAAAAATAGTAGCAACTTAAAGTTTCATAACTCAATGTTTCCTGAATATTCAAGAAATCTTTGTGAACATTAGTTGAAAACAAGAAGATATCTCTAACTGTATATAAAAGTAATCTAGAATATTTTCAAATCTTCAGAGGTAGTGCTGAGATGTCAGAGAAGCTATTTAGACCTGAATTTAAGAAGAAGCCATTTATTTACCTTTTCTTTTTTTTTAATCTTATTCCAAATGCTTTTTTTAAATTAATTTTTTGTTGTTTTTCATTGAGGTACATACAATAAAGTGCACCAATTTAGTGTACAGCTGCAGGTCCATCCATCTTGTTGCAAATGGCAAGACTTCATTCCTTTATATGGCTGAGTAATATTCCATCGTATATACCTGCCACTTCTTTTTTTTATCCATTCATCCAACAATTACACTGTGAGCTCAACCATATTTTAATTCTTCATACCTACAGAGCTTGATCTCCTCTAGCAGATCCATGATCCACTGATGGGAAACTGTGCAATCCATGTTAAATGTGCCCTATGAATCCATGATTATTTCAGTGACACAAATGTCACATCTCCTTTTGATCACTGAAATATGTTAATTATAATTTTCTTACAATGTTGGCATATACGCGTTTTTTCAAGTACAAGGAAGACTGGATTGCAGAGAAAATAATATCCCTTAGAGATTCTGAGATCTCAACCAGTCTTGCAGCCAGAATTCCCATTCCCTAAGACATCCAGAAACCCTCAAGCACACAATTTACTTTAAAGTGGCCCCAGGCTGGTGGTGCCCCACACTAACTAAAAGAAACACCAGAAATACATTCTTGGTGAAGTCACCTTCAATACAACATGAAAGAATCTAAGCATACAAAAAGTTAAGTATTAGATTATTAAACTACTCAAACAGTCCCCATTTTTAGGTACAATGTTTTCCTGGAGTGCTTCATAAAACAAAATCCTGCTTTTATGTAGACTGTATTCAGACTACACATGTTCTGTCATCTTCATTTTTCAGATCAAAATCACTGGGGAAAACCATCAGATGGTTAAGCAAAGATGGAGAGAAATGTATAAAGCCCATAATTGTGTCAGTCTTTATTAGGACATATTGAATGTTTGGATCAGCAAAATGCAAAATAGCAAAAAGGGAGAGATGCCTGTGACTTCAACGGAATCAGGTCAACTTTAGAAAAGAGAATCAAGATGAGAATTCTTAACTTACGAATAAGTGGTTAGCAGGATAAAAATCTCCTGTGTAAGCATAGCTGTTATTAGTTTGTTATATCAGATACAAATTCATTTTCAACTAAAAAATTAAGTTTTATAAGCTTCAGGTAGAGAGTTATTTATAAGCAATACAAAATCCAGAAGCCAAGTGTGAAGATATAAACAAACCTGAGTATTTAAAAATGTTAAATTCCTTAGAGTAGATGACATCATAGACAAAGTTAAAAAGAAAATAATAGGTACAGGATAATTTGAACATATGCAGGAATATATTTGAAATATATAGAGAAAGACAAAGTTTATATACAAAATGCATTTGCCTTAGTGAAGAGCAGCTCTGCTAGGCTTTCCTAGAGAATATAGTCAGGTGGTGGGTCTCTGGTTTCACTAATAAATCCTTTCTAATATATACACCTCCTTGAGCCTTCTGGTTCCTTCCTCACTACTCTGCCAAGACATTCCTGGCCTCTCTGACACAATTAAATACATCAGCACTGTATGCAACCTTCACAGAGCCACCCTCGTGGCATATGAGCACTGGCTCTAGGATACCGTCCTAGGACCTTAAACCTCTAGTCACAGGGATCCCATAACAGTAAATTCACCCCTGACCAGCTTTATCCACCTCCCTCTTCCACCACTCTCAAGACCCACTTACACATTTCCAGTTCACACTGTTATATATTTTCCAGGTCTTTTGATTCCTTGGGTGTGTGCATTCTTTGTTCTGGAACAGGAACTATATTCCCCACCGAGGATGTGCTGCACCTTGACTCTAGCTTACTGTTCTGAAGTCAGTAAGGTGAAGCAGTTTTTTGCAGAGCCTCAGAGGCTTTTAGAAGGGAGGCTACTCTCTTCCTACGTGGATAAGGTAGATAGTTCTGCAATTTCAGGTTAAATATTGTCAGCCTCATCCACCCACGTGTCTCATCTCAGGTGCCAGTGTACCATTCTTTCCCTAACAAGGCTCTAAATTTCATACAGGAGATTGTTCAAGTCTATGCATTCATTCTGCTGGCTTCAATACCCTTACCATTACATCCTGGGCCTCATTTTCAGCATATTCCAAAATAAGGCTACTGAATTTAAAGTTTTCTTTAAATATTCAACTGTCCAGTACAGTTGCCACTGGCCACATGTGTCAAATGAGGACTTGAAATGTGGCTATTCCAAACTGAGACATGCTAGAAGTGTAAAAAGCACTTGATGTTGAAAACTTAGCACAAAAATAATGCAAAATGGCTTGTTTTATATTTATTACATGTTGAAATTACAATATTTTGGATATGCTGTCATATCATATTGTAATTTTAATAAAATATTTATTGAAATTAATTTCACCTGTTTCTTTTTATTTTTAACTTGTGGCTACTAAAAGATGTAAAGTTATATATGTGCTTTACATTATACATATTCTTTCATGGAACAGCACTGTTTTAAATGCTTACATAGGGGCTCAGACTTTCACAGTGAGCCTTGAGTTGAGAGTTAGCTTTAGCCAACTTACTATTTTCTTTTCTCAAGAATTCTAAAGCTACACAAAAGTCAATTTCAATTTTCATTTGTCAAAACACATAGAACTTCACAGCACAAGAGTGTACCTCAATGTGTATAAATTTTTTTAAAAAATCACTTAGAAAGGTGAAGAATCCAGGATGGAATGAATAGACAAAAGAATTTAATTGTATTACAAATCTCTAAAACAACCTCACTGAAGGGAGTGGAAAAAGATGCTGACCTAAGTAACTTTGAACTAAAGTGGAGCCTATAGGACTAAAAGCCAGAAGGACTGTACATAAGCACCGTACTCAAGGTGATAAAGTGGTTTCCCATGGGAGCACAGGTAACAATTCTGAAACAACTCTGCACATATACTTGAACTAAACAATTAAGTAAATAGATGGCAAATGGGAGTCAGGTTTCTCACCACAGGAGTGGAAGGTTACCGAGAAGCAAGGGGTGGCAGCTAGAATGATTTAAGTGGTAGTGACTAGAGCTGAAGCATTAGTATGAATTTATCATGTTTGCCCTGATAGAGACATAGATGGTGACATAGCAAAACACTTCTAAATATGTGGATATACACATGTATTTTATGTATATTTCCTTGCTAAATCAGATGAAAGGGCCTAGAAGCAATAACACCTCAGAAGCAGCAAGCACACCTAGTGCCCAGATCTTGATTTCTAATACCATTCTCCAATAAAAGGAACAATAGCACCTTGGAGAAATAACTGGTTCTAGAACTGGGGTGGACAAAATGTAAGATGGAGCATTTTGTAGTGCTAGAAGCAGACTGAGACATGGTAAAATTAAAAGATGGAAAATATGAAAGAGAGGGTAAGACATATAGAAGATACAGTAATAAGGTCTCATATATGTATATTTGGAAAAGAAGACATAATTGAATATAGATACTGGCATTAAAACACAGATTCAAGAGATCTTAAGGACCCCAAGCAGAATAAGTTATTTAAAAATCCATACCAAAGCACATCATGATGAACTAACTGAAAAGCAAAGAAAAATTGAAAAAGCAGCAAGTAAATAAGGATTAATTGTCTTCAAAAGAATAACAGGAATGACAACTTCTCAAAAGAAACATTAGAAGTCAGCAGATAATGAGATATTAGTAAAGTTCTGGAAGAAACTAACAAGCTAGAATTATATGACAGAGCAAAATGTCCTTCCAGAATAAAAGTGACCACTTTCAGACCAACAAAAACTGAAATTATTTGTCATTTGAAGGCCTGCACTAAACAAAATGACTGCAGATAGAAGGTTTGAGATGCAGGAAGGAATGAAGAGCAATGACATTGGTAAATATGCGGGTAAATACTAAAAGCACAAAAATGATGGATATAAATTGGGATAGGACATAAATGGAGTTAAGATTTCAAAAAAATCTTTGCATTGTCCAAGAACAGGATAATTTATATTAGACTTGGGTAAGTTTAAAGGATATGTTGTAATTTCTAGGGGATCTAGAACTATAGCAAAATAGTATATAACTTCCAAGATAATAAGGGAAGGAAATGAAATAATAAAATATAATAAATACAAAAGAAGGCAATGGAGGAGATAAAAGAAAAATATAGCATAGATGAAGTAAGTAGAAAATAGGTAATAATAAAATAGATTTAAACCTAAATACTTTGGTAGTTACATTAAATGTAAATGAACTAAATGCTCCAATTCAAAATAAAAATTGTCAGACTGGACTTTTTTTAGAGCATGTGCTTATAAGAGACATCTAGAATAAAATGATACAAGTAATTTGAAAGTATGGGAAAAGATACACATACAACCATTCTCCAAAAAAAGTCTTAGATGGCTATATTGATATTAGGAAAAGTAGGCTTTAAGGCAAAAATATTGATAAACATAGAAATGAACAATAATAAAAGTTTGATTCACTAGGAAGATATAAAAAGTTCTGAATTTGTAAGCATTAAACATAGTCTTATACAAAGCAAAAGTTGACTGAATTAAAAGGGAAAATAGACAAATCCAAAATCATCATATGTTTTCAACAAATCCCTCTCTGTAATTGATAAAATGAACACATAAAAAGTCAGTATGGATATGAAAGATTTGACTAACACAATCAGAAGACTTGACCTAATGGACATTCATAAAATAGTGAAACCAAAAATTATAGAATATATATTCTTTTAAAGAATACACAGAAAATTTCCAAAAAAAAATGATTGAAATCCTGCAGCATAGAGTCTGTAACTATACTGCAGCTCAGATATAAATCAATACTGAAAAGGTAGCCAGAATATCCCAGTCCTGAGAAGATGGTGAATGAGCAAGCCTGCTGGGCCCCAACCCCAAGGTCAACCTTGAGGAAACTGGAGGGATAAGAGAAAACTGAAAAACCTTGAAGCAACAGGAGTTGTTCTAAATGTTCAGTAAATGGGTGGAGACTTTTGCCAGTGGGCCAGAAATCCTGACAAGAATGAGGAAGAATAAAATAGAAAAGGAACTATTAGAGCTCTGCTCTTGCTTCAACCTTGCTTCTTCCTTGGGACGAACATGCCTTCCCTTTCACCTGCTGTGACTCAGGCATCCGGTCCAGGTGTCCACTGGAGTTAAAGGCAGCACAGAACCCTGTACAAGTGAGGAGCTGTGGAAAGCCCACAGGGACTAGTTAATGAAGGATATTCATTTTCCCATCCTTCCACCTCCAAATCCATAAGGTTGGCAAGTAAACAATCTAAAAACAATCTCCTTAACATCCAGATAATAGTAGTTCTAAAAGAGAAATATTTTTAATGAAGAAAAGGAAATGGAGATAAATTTCCCAGAGTTAAGAAACTAGAAAAGACTTCAAACTGAAAAGGCCTTAAGATGCCATAGAAGGACAACAAGGAAAATGCCAAACGAAACATATTTTAGTGAAATTTGAGAACATCAAGGACAAAGTAAAATTTCTTAAAGTGTATACAGATTACAGAAGTTTATCTACAAAGGAACATAAGGTAGATATACACCAGATTTTCTAACAGCAACATTGGATACCAAAAGACAATGGAGTTACATTTTCAACGTGCTGAAGGAAAAGCCAAACTGTCATTCAAATACCACAAAAATATACTGAAATATCCAAAGTGCCCGAAGTTTTTCCCACTAAGATGCATAGTGAAAACAGTCTTAGATGAATTATTTAAATAGAGAAATCATCATTCAAATAATGCTCAAAACATAGGTAAATTAAAGGTGACTAAATACATCAGTTGTGTTGTTATTTTAAAACAAACCAACAAAAACAAAAGCTAAGATTAAATTAAAAGAGAGTAATATATTCATTATAATAAAAAATTTAAGTTCTATACTTTCAAAGCCTATATAATATCTAAATTTAAAATGACAAAACTGTTAGAAAGAGCATAGGACAAGTTCTTTATGACCTCAGGTTACATGAAGAGCTCCATTATCTCTAAAAGAAAAAAACGGATAAATCGTATCTCATGAAAATTAAAAGCTTTTGTTCTGCAAAAGACTGTTCAGAGTATGAAAAACAGAGCCACCAACTGGAAGAAAGTGTTTGCAAATCACAAATTCAACAAAGAATTCCTATATGAAATACACAAAGAAATCTCCAAACTCAACAATAAGGAAACAATCTTATGAGAAAATAGGAAAATTACTTGAACAGACATTTCATCAAATAAGATAGAGGAATGGCAAACAAACACATGAAAACATGTTTACCACCACTAGACACTGGAAAAATACAAGTCAAATCTGGTAAGATATCACTACACATCTATTAGAACAACTAAAATTAAAAGTACTAATAACAACAAATGATTAGGATGCAAAAAATGTTGGATCTTTCACACATTGCTAATAAGGATGTAAAACAGTACAGCACCTCTTGAAATCAGTCTGAAATGTCTGAAAATTGTTTCTTAAAAAATCAGACACAGACTTCCCATAGAACCCAGCAATCACATGCCCTGTCATTTATCAGAGAAATGAAAACTTATGCTCACATGAAGATCTGTACACAAATGTTCATAGCAAGTTTGTTTGTGATAAAGTTCCAAAAACTGTAAACTACCTAAATGTCCTTCAGTATGTGAGGAATTAAATAAATGTGAACATATGTGAATAATTAAACATCCACACCATTGCACATTACTCAGAAATAAAAAAGAATGAGCTATTAATACTCACAACAACTTAGGTGGCTCTTAAGAGCATTATACTAAGTATAAAGGCCAATCCATTTATACAGCATCATCAAAATGAGAAAATTATAGAAAAGGGAAACAGATAAGTGATCACCAAAGGTTAGAGGAGAGGAGAGAGGATGTGACTATTTTTTAAAAAGCTGTCTGAGTTAGTTCCTTTGTGATTACTGAGCAGTTCTGAATCTGAATGGTGGTGGTGGTTATATGAATTTAAACATGTGATAAAGTGTCATAGAATTATATACACATAAATATACCAAAAAAAAGAGGGTACTTAAAAACCCTTGTGAATTCTGAGTAAATCCTTTGTCTAGTTAATTTAATCATGTTAATTAATACCCTGGTTTTGATAATGTTCTGTGATTACATAGATGTTGCCTTCAGGGGAAACTGCTGATAGGTATATGAGACCTCTCTGTAGTATTTTTGTAACTTCTTGTGAGTCTAAATTTATTTTTTTAATGTTTTTCAAAAACCTATAATATCAATATGATAGTGTTGGGAGTAAGAGGAAACCAAGGGATAGGAGTATGGGCTAAATGTTTTTATTTTGGAGAATATGTCTATATAAATTTGAAATATTAATGAAATAATTTAGAAGAAATATAACTTAGAAATTAGATAAATTGAAATATAAAAATAGTAGAAACAAGCCCAAATATATCAATAATTGTGATGAATGTAAATGGATTAGACACAGCAGTTAAAATATATTGACAAATCAAGCTTTTAAAAACCCATTTATGTGCCATTTACAAGAGATCCCCCTAAAGCATAAGGACAGGCCAAGTTAAAAGTAAAACATAAAGAAAACAAGACATACAAGTTATCTAAAGATTAAAAATAAATCTGGTCTAATTATATATTATCTTATAAAATACACTTTAAGCAAAAGCATTAGTAGATATGGAGAGGATTGTTATCTAATTATAAAAATTCTAAGCTAGTATCCACTTAATAATATACTATAATACCAGGAATAGCAAGGATATGTCTGAATGAGAAAAGTAGAAAAGGAGTGCTTGCCCTATCCAATATCAGGACTTACTATAAAGGAGTAGTAATTAAATAGTGTGGTACTGACCCAGGGATAAACATATTGGCCAAAGGAAGAACACAGAAACAGATCCTTCCACGTGTGGACCTCAGGTATGTGCAAAGATCATTTGTAATAGAAAGAGGGGATGGTCAATAAGTTAAGTTGTGAAGGGGCAAATGGTTCTCAGTATGGAAAAAGATGGGATTGGATCCCTTCCATCAGCGATCTGTGAGAGATCCAGTTTCTTCACATCCTTACCAGTATTAGGTGTTATTTAGTTTTAGCTGCCCTAATATATGTCCTTCAAGCCACATAAAAAATCAACCCAGCAGCTGTTCTTTCCCTTTCCTTCCCAGAACAGAGGAATTACACAGTGGCCAAGAATATGGGGCCATAAGAGGGAGCTGAGGAGCCACAGGGGAGTGCAGGCCCACCCATGGCCCAGAGGATGAGGGCATGGCCTGTGGGGACAGGGGGAAGCAAGGCCACTGCATTAACAGGGCTTGCAGCTGAGAGTGCAGGGCAGTGAAGAGTAATAGGGGGCTGCCAAGGATATGGGGCAACGGGGGAGGAGAAGGGTGAGGAAGACAGCCAGTATGGTTAAAGATTGGTTACCCTGAGCAAATTTTAAAAAGTAACTTATCTGAGCAACTAAATGATATACTGAGGACAATGGGAGTCAAAATTCTCAACATATTCAACATACATAAAGGGGAGGCTAGAAAGACCCCTAAGCTACTGGATTGGTATTGGAAGTGTCCATATAAATGCACAGTTTCACAATATATTCATGTAGATATAGAAATAGAGACATATGTGCATATGGATCCCTCTGTGTATACGCACATATACGTAAATATATTCCCACCTCTATCTTCTGAGAAAGCCTTAGAAGCAATGACTCACTAGCAGCAACCAGCGCTACAAGGACCTAGATCTTGGTTTTGAAACTAAAAAAAACAAAGCTTTTGGAGAAATGACTGATTCCAGGGATGAGTCAAAACCAGATGAGTTCAGAGTGTCTTTCTGTGTCAGAAAGAGTTCTTAATGATCAGGATACATTGAAAGGACACAAAAAGGCTTGAAGGGGTTCCTGCTGACTAAAGGGACAATTAGGGAATTATAATAATAAGAAGGGATTACAACACATTAAATAAAATAGGAATCCATGAGTTCAAACTGATAAAAGGGAGGGAAGGAAAGAAGGAAGGAAGGAAGGAAGGGAGGGAGGGAGGAGGGGAGGGAGGGGAGGGAGGAAGTGAGGGGAGGGAGGGGAGGGAGGAAGTGAGGGGAGGGAGGGGAGGAGGGGAGGGAGGAAGGGAGGGAGGGAGGAGGGGAGGGAGGGGAGGGAGGGGGAGGGGAGGGAGGGGGAGGGAGGGAAGGGAGGGGAGGGAGGAAGGGAGGGGAGGAAGGGGAGGGAGGGGAGGGAGGGAGGGAGGAGGGGAGGGAGGGGAGGGAGGGGGAGGGGAGGGAGGGGGAGGGAGGGAAGGGAGGGGAGGGAGGAAGTGAGGGGAGGAAGGGGAGGGAGGGGAGGGAGGGAGGGAGGAGGGGAGGGAGGGGAGGGAGGGGGAGGGGAGGGAGGGGGAGGGAGGGAAGGGAGGGGAGGGAGGAAGTGAGGGGAGGAAGGGGAGGGAGGAAGGGAGGGAGGGAGGGGAGGGAGGAAGTGAGGGGAGGGAGGGGAGGGAGGAAGTGAGGGGAGGGAGGGGAGGGAGGAAGTGAGGGGAGGGAGGAAGTGAGGGGAGGGAGGGGAGGGAGGAAGTGAGGGGAGGGAGGGAAGTGAGGGGAGGGAGGGGAGGGAGGAAGTGAGGGGAGGGAGGGAAGTGAGGGGAGGGAGGGGGAGGGAGGGAGGGAGGGAGGGAGGGAGGAAGGTCTCCCTTATAGAATGCCAAATAAATTTAGAAGAAATGAGGAAAATAAGAGAATCACCATTTGGCAACCACTGTAGAGGTGGCTGGTTAGACAGGGGTTGTCAGTGGGTGCTAAGATCACTGGCCTGAGGTATGATGAGGATTAGGAAATCAATGTAATCTCAGATTACTTCCCCACAAAATACTAACCAGTTACAACAGGGGAAATTATGAATTTAAGGAAGAGAAACCTGGCAGACACCCACATGACCAGGCAATCCAGGGTGACATCACCAGTGGTGTACAGGTCAATACATGGTGTTACTCTAATGAGATGTATTAAGAACATACATAATTTCTGTGGCAGCACCACCATGATTATATGATGTAAGTGTGACAATCAGAGTACATCAGATGCACCAAGGTGAGACTACCCGAGAATGAAAGGCCTGTATCTTTTAAAACCCTCAGGATATGAAAGACTTGGAGAACCTGAGAGTTTTAAATAGTAAGCCAGTTTTGCTTGCATTCCTGAAATAAACCATATTTTCTTTCTCTTCTATGAAATACCTCTTCATGACTTTTGCCCATTTTTATTTTAGGGTATGTGTGCACACACACTTTGAAAAACTGTTTTGAGGAGTTCATTAGTTCTTGATACCAGTTTTTTGTGACAGCTTGTAATTTGCTCTTTCATGTTTTAAGGTATTACTTTATGAAAAAAGTTTTTCATTTTTTATGGTCAAATTTACCAATCATTTCCATTCATGTTTCTCATGCTTAAAGTTTAAGAATATTCATCTATATATTTCACTTAGCATTTTAAAGCTTTGTTTTAGACATTTAAATCCATAGACTTCTTTAACAAGTATTTTTAAGTAACTGCAAATATAAAGAAAAGTTTCCAGAACAGAACTCCCATACATTTCACCCAAGGATTCCCCAGTTATTAACATTTTACTGTGTTTGTTCCATTGTTGTCTATTTATCCCCATTATCACTATTCTTTTTCTGAAGCCTTTGAGAACAAGCTGCAGATATTATCTCATCACCCCTATACTCTCCAGTATGTGTTCTCCTCCCCAAACAAAAATATCCTTTCAGCACACAATTCTCCAAGCAGGAAATCAACATTGGTACAAGCTAATATCTGATTCACAGACCCCATTAAAATTTTGCTAACTGTCCCAACCATTGCTCTGGCCTTTTTGGTTTTGGATCCTATCTAGAAATAGAGGTTGCATTAAGTTGGCATATCTGTTCTGACTGTTTCAGTGTGAGTGAAGGCCACACAGATGTTCATTTCGTGATAAATCAATAACCTGTTTATCTTTGGTGCACTGTTCTGTGTATATATTTCCTAATAAAAATATTAATTTTTAAAATAAAGTATATTTTTCAATAGAAAGCTTATCACATTCATTTATTTCAAACACAGCCATTGCTCCCAGAATTCAGATTTCTGCATTAAAATCAAGTTTCTTCAGTCAGCCATATATTTAAAGCCTAGAAGTTTAATTTTGAAGCAGTGATCAAAGAGTGAAGAACCAGTGTACCAAGTAGCAGGTACAAAGGGAGACACAGCCTCCCACAAAGTGGATTAGTACTGGGATTCCTACCAACATAGCTCCACATAAATTTCATTCCCCTCCTGATTATATGATTGTCTAAATCTGACATAGTTGTTATCATTTTTATTAAAAAGTTACATTTACATTCATATTTTGATTAAAAGTTTTAGCTGAAAATCTAAAAAATGACAGATTAAATTTATGAGGGAGATGTATTGCTAAACCAATATTCTAATATAGCAATGGATTGTTTTTTTCTGACCAAGAAGAGAGGTAGAATTTTCTAGTGGCTCTGGCAACTACTCTTTACAAATAATTTCAGAGGGCTGTGTTTTAAGATGGCAGCTTCTGGAAAGTCCACTTAATGATGGATTGGTAGAAAGGGTTGGGGAATCGACTGGCTTAATGCTTCACCCTGTTGCCAGTGCAAAAAGAGGAACACAAGGCCTGGCACATACCAGATGCTCAACATGGTGTGTGTGGAACATATGCATGCCCACTTGCTGAGACTGGGGCTGCTGAAAACATTAACTGAGAAAGGAACTTGGTGCCAATCAGGCTTACAATTAGACATGGTCTCTCTCTGGTAGTTTTAGGGATAACAAATTTTGCATACTCATGCTTTAATTATGCAGACCTACTTTCAGGGGTACCTTTGGCTCAATTTGATATACAGACCCAAACAGCACCCTGGCTTTTTTTCTCTCCTGAACTGTATTTGAATATTTAACTTTACATGAAATTGCTTGTCAAAAGGAAATATGCCCTTGCGAGAGTTGGCCTAATGACAAGCATCTGCATGGACTTTATTCTTTGGGCTGCACATCACCACTCCTACCCCAGCCACAACATTTTCGAAAATCTCCAATTCACAAAATTGCAAAAGTGAAAGCGTCTTGGAGATCACATGGTAGTCCTAGCTCCTCCATTTCTCAGATCGCTAAACTGCAACCCACAGAAGTGTGAGGACCAGCCAAGGTCATCGCAACATTGACAACACAGGACCCCGAGCGTGGGTTTCTCCACTCTGGTTCATTGCTCTTTCACCTCAACTGTGATATGGGGTGGGCTTTTCAAATTCAAAAGAGAAAGGAAGAAATACTCTCCAGTGCCACTTTCAACCATGGACATTGCCCCCAAAGTTCGTGGATTTCTGTTAAGGAACTAGAAAGAACCGACCTCACATGGAGCCCGGAGGCAGAACGACGTGTAATTTTAAAACCAGAAATTTAAATATAGATAAAACACCGTAAGCATCTGCTTTCAACCGTTCACCCGTTATCAGTTGTGTGCAATACTAAGCCGGCTTTCTCCCTCCTTCATTTTCAAAACGACCCACTCTAGCGAGGGGAGGCTGAGGCCCAAGGGAAGGAAAGTGAGAGGGAAAGGCCAGCAGGGGCTCCAGGAGGGCGCTACGCGACTAGGCCAGGAGAGACGCCCAAGCCCGGGCCCGGGACCCAACGCAGGCGCTGTGCGCACGCGCGTGTCCGGGACGCTGCAGGCCCGCACCGCGTTCCCCTCCGCTTTATTTAGCCCTTCAGCGCTGCCTCCTCCCACACCCCAACGTCCCAGGTTCTGGGATGACAGTGGGTGGGACGGGGGAATCCCAGGGCACTCTCAGAACACGACGTTTTGGAAGATCCGGGATGGGTGGGTGAGCAGGAGAAAAACGCAAGGACGTTAAGGGCAAGAAATGTCGAAAAGCCCGCAGCCAGCTCTCTGCAGCAGTCCGAGCCGAAGGCTGGTGCCGCGCCCCCGGGTTGGAGAAGAGACACGGAGCGGCCGGCGCGCGGGACCCCGAGGGGCGGGGCGGGGCCTTGCTGTGGCTCCCGCGAGGCCCCGCCCCTCGGACCAACCTCCCGCCCCGCCATTGGAGAGCGCTGGGGGCGGGTCGGAGGAACCCACTTCTCACCACCAGCCCCCGCCCCACCCCGTGCCCGCCCACGTTTTCGGCTTTTCCAGGAGCCTCAGAACGCGGGGAAAGGAAACACCCGGGGCTGACACCAAGCCCCTGGACGAGGAAAAGGCAAGCCCCCCGGCCTCTCCTCCCGCCGGCCTGGTGACGTCACCAGAGGTGGGGCCTTGTGGCTCCGCCCCCGAGCCCCTGACCCCCTCCTCCCCCTGCTTGTCTGCGGCTCTCGAGGGCCGCAGGAAAGCGGCCCGCCTGTGCGGACACCCACGTTACAAAGTGCTGCAGTAATCCCGCGATCCCTCAGCCCCTTGCTGTCCACAGCTTATTGCACCGCCTTGTTTTGACCCCTTCTTTCCCTTTCTCTGTCTATGCATTTTCAAATGGCTGAGTGTGGGGACCCGGAGATGGGCCCCGCAGATGACAGGTTGTCTGGAGAAGTAAATTCGATTCAATACCGCCTTAACCGTTTGCATTTCTGGTGCTTATTTAATATAGTGATGTTTTGTCGTGTATTTTTGGAACATTTTAGAGTCGAATTCTTTTTTTTTTTCTTTTTCTTTTCACGGGCTTAAAGTTGGCCTGTGCTTCTTTAGCATTTGATTAAAGAAGCTGGGATTTGGGCTTCTTTTTGTGCAGAAGGGAAAGAAACCAAAGCCAAACGTTTAGAAAGAAAATAGCCAGTTTTATTTTGCATTCTTAATTGAAGCTGTGGTAACACCTTGCACCTGTCACAGACACAGCTGCAGAAGCATTTCGTTGGATAGTAGGCTACGTCTACAGAGGGTTTGTGCCCAAGCATCAAAAGGCAGTGCAGGTGTGTGTGGGTCGCGGTGTGCGTGTGCGTACGTGATGTACGTGTGCGCGTGTGTGTGAGGCCCAACCAAAAACCCCCAGAGGCGCATCAGAACCAGAAGCAACCCCGCATACTAGCAATTGCCTCGGAAATTTCCTAAAGCTCTGAGAGTTAGTAAATCCCTAGTATCCGAAAAATAGTCTTTGCAGAGGCTCCTTCCTCCGCTCTCCTCCGCCCCCTATAACAGGTGTTGCCGTGTCTCCAGAATCGTCCTGTCGCCCGCGCAATCGTTAGAGGTGGTGAAATTCACCGAGGGCAAGCGGTGTATATTTCAGGGGCCCTGCGTGTGCATCCCTGGCCTGGGGGCGTGCGCGCTTTGCAGCGTGTGCGGGTGTGCGTGTGTGTGTGCGTGAGTGTGTATGCTCACCCGCTCCAGCCTGAGCCCAGAGCTCAACTGCTGGGTGGGAGAGAAAGATGGTAGGCAAGTGCTGGGGACAGGCGGCTGAGGAGGGAGGTCGAATTAATAGAGCTGGTGTAGCTGTTTTTCCCTCCCACTCCCGATCTTTTAAACCCCACTGCAACGTAGGGAGGGGGCTGGATTCTCAGTTGAGCCGATGGAGGAGGGGAAGCAGGTTGAAACAATCAAGTGGGCGCGCCGCAGGACTCCCCAGCTCCATGCGGGGAGGGGAGAGGGAGCCCGTGTTCCACTCAGGGAGGGGCGGGGTTGGGGGGCCCCGGGAACAACGAAGAGGCGGGGGTGGCCGCCGGGATGGGGAAGCGGCCACTCCCGGGAGGCGAGAATTTGTTCGGATGGCACATTAATTGAAGATATTTGATCAATTCCAGCTTCTGATGACTATAAATGGCGATTCTCTACCAAGGTGTCTTTACTTAAAATGTAAAAAAAAACGTTCCGTGTCATCCCCCACGTCAGGCCTGCTCGTGGGCGTGCGGCTGTACTTCCCCCGCCCCCTCCTGATGGAGTGAACCATTCCCAGCTCTTCCCCCTCTCCCTCAGCCTCTCTCTTTCTCTCTCTCTCTTCCTTGCTCCCTCTCTTTCTCTCCTCCCTCTGCCTTCCCCGTGCATAAAGTCTCCGTCGCTCCTGGAACTTGTTGGCAATGCCTATTTTTCAGTTTTCCCCCGCTTTCTCTAAACTAACTATTTAAAGGTCTGCGGTCGCAAATGGTTTGACTAAACGTAGGATGGGACTTAAGTTGAACGGCAGATATATTTCACTGATCCTCGCGGTGCAAATAGGTAAGTGTTGGTCCGGCTCGCGGCAGGCAGCGGACAGCAGCCGCCAGATCCCTGGGGTCCCACAGGGACTGACTGGCCCGCGGGCTGCCCAGGGGTGCAGAGAAGCCTCCAAACCCCAAGGGCGGAGGCTTCGGCTTCTAGGGATTCGCGGGTCCCGGGCTGGTTTTCCTTTAAAAAGAGACTCCAAATGTTTGACAAGAAATGTGTGCGGTCGGCAGTTTTCAGGAGGGGTTTTTACCCCCATTTATCCAAAGCGCACGTCCATTTTTGTTTCCCTCTCTCAGGTTAGACCAGGTTTGGTGCGCTCTGGGGTAATGCACTGGCCCCTGCGATACTGCAAGGTATTATTTTGAAGGGTCGAAAGGTGAATGCAGGTACAAAATGGCTAGGCAGCTAGAATTGGAAAGTTTATGTGCAGAAAGCAAAGATATTCCGGGGCTCAGACTGCTGCATTTAGAAGTTTGTCATTCTCCCGCTTCCCCTACCCCCACATCCCAGCTGCAGCGTTTGCACTGGGCACCGCAGACCCAGCTGGGGGGCATATTGAGAATTGTAGGAAACCCCAGAGTATATATTTTATATGCTTAGCATTAAGGAGGTTGGATTCAGTCAAATTTACATATAGGCATCTGCGTTTTATATACAGGAAAGGGTTAAGAAGTGTTTGCAATATGTCATGGGTGTTTGTTGTTTTTGTTTGGGGTTATGACAGATTTATTTAGTTCCCATTTTATGTTAAGGAATGTGAGTACTAGTTACACTGTTGTGGGGTTTTGAAAGTTAACATTTTTCCATCCAGAATGAAGAAGACGTTATGGAAGGGAGCACTAGAAAATCCCTTTCTCTGATGGGAGTCAGAGCATTAGTTAAGGTGGCCTAAAAGTGAAAGTGAAGCAGATTATTAATAGAATGGACAAGAGAAAAAATAGATATTCTTCAAAGGGATTTTCTGGAGACCAGGGAATTGTTGCCTTCTATCATTTCAGGCTGTAGCATTCTTTGCAGACAAATCCTTGCAGTATTGGGGAGGGGGTGCTTTAGGGAATTGATTTGGGGCAAGGAATGAAATGCATAACATTTTTCTTCATGAGAAATGTGGAGAAACGGGGTTTGGAGTTATTAATACATTAAAATGGATTCTTTGCAGTGAGTTTTTGTATGCATTTGACATGATTTTGAATATCTGATGGTTTTTGCATGAACATTATAGGGATTTTAGAGTGTGTGGATGCGAGAGGTTGGCGTTTTCCTTGAATTCTAAGAAATTACTTGATGTTTTGAATCTGTTTTAAATCTTTGACAGTGCAAAGAACTGCAATAAATAAACAATTCTAATTGGAATAAATCCCTTAAATGTTTGAAATAAGTAAATGTGGCATTTTGCAATTATCCTGCAAATTTGTAGAGAGCAGGAGACAGCATATTTTTTATATAGGGATTTTAATCACAGGTTTGTGGCTGTTTTTCTGGTGGGAAATAACCTTGCTTTGGAGGAGTTTAAAGATAGCAATTTGCATGCGGAATACGCTTGGAACACATTAACCTCGGCCTGAAAATGACCATTCGTTGGCTGTAGAAATGCAATTGAGCATATTTGTTCCCGAATGTCTGCCCTTTCCCGCACTAGAACCTCGATCTTTAATTCATGGCTGGGAGCTGTCCCAAATCACTGACATTTGGCAGCAAAAGTGGGGGTTGGGGAGGGACAGGAAGGTGGAGAGGGTGGTGAACGCAAATGAAGACACGGTAGGAGGGAATGTGGATGAATGAGAGATCGAACAAATGAATGAACGGGTGGAAATGGCACAAGACTGGACACTAGAGAGGTCAGAGAATAAACCTGGGTCGTCCAGCAGAGCATCGTCTGAAGCCGGGTTCAGAAAGGACAGCGAGTGTCGTGCGGGCTGCGACTTGCCTAATTGCGTGAGCCTGCAAAATATGTCCCGCACGCAAGCTCCCAGCCTCCCAGAGCGAACTAGAGACCAAGCAATTATATCTGCAAAAAACAGAAAAATTCACTTTTTATTTTACACACGCACACACTCACACATGCGCGGTGTAGAGGGTCTTCTCCAGCTCGCCAGGAAAGATAACGTGACAGTAGCAATTCCCGCCCCCGGCGAGCCCCAGTTCCCTTTAAAAACTGTCAGCGCATCTTGGGGGCTGCTTTTTCGCCACCGAGTTTTAGGGGTGGAGGTAAGGGATAAGGAGAGAGGGGGAGCAAGGGGAAGAGAGGATGGACTGTATTTTATATCGTTTCTGCGTTACAAAGCTGCATTTGTGGCAGGCATTATAGAGAAGGAAGTGTAGGACTCATTTCATTGTGACCACGTTCTATCAGAACAAAGATTTGTTTATTCGTTTCTTCCATCTCAGTTTTCTATTTGATTTTGCAATCTCAAGGGCTTTTAGTATTTCGCGTAGCGGGAACCGACAGATTCCTGCAGGTTTATGTATCTGCTGAGCTGAGGTCGAAGTTAAACTTAGTCCCTTCCCCAGCGCTTCCCGTTCCGGATTAGAAAGCCCAAGGCCCGCCTCGCTCTTCCGGCAGCAAGTTGCAAACGGAGCGTTTACGGCGGCTGCTGCAGGTTCGGTCACCTTCCCCCTGATCTGCGTCTGGACCAGCGGCTGGGGATGGGGTGGTGTAAGGTCCTTCCCAAAGACATTCACACACAAGCTGTGGTGGCCAGAACACTGCCCAGGAAAGGGCCGATCCCAGGGTCCTGGGCACTAGAGGCCGATATCGATTGAGAATTTTCTCCCCATCTCTCTTTCCCCCTCTCCCCAACAGTGCAGATCTGCGCTTCTTGCGCACCCTCCTGGCACCCGGGGTTCTTTTGGCCTCTGGCCATCTAACGTTTAACCGGGTTCGTTGGTTTTGAGGTGAAGAGAAATGGCCACCAAGTCCGGGATCCGCGGGATTTGACTGACCTGAGGCCAAGAGCGAGGACCTCGGTACGGCCTGAGTCATCTCCTCCTCCACGTCCACGTCTTGCCACTGCCCCAGTTTCTGTCCTGATCCCTAGTCTTAAGGGACCCGGGAGCTAGAGGCCAAGAGCCACGGCATAAGAGGAAAGGTCCCACCCCGCTGCTGGCGGGAGTGGTGGCCGATTTGGCGAGGCGGTGGGGCTCTAAGGATGTGTGGGGAGCTAAACCACGAGCTTGGGTTCACGATTTGGCCTCCGCGGAGATAACCAGGGTCACCCGCGCAGTCACCCCCGCCCAGTCTGGGACGCAGAATATGCTCTTTCTCCAGTGGAGCGGGGAGGGTAAACTTGTAGGGATCTCAATGCACTCTCCGCGGCAGGCAATCGGTTTTATAATGAAACAATCCATTCCGTAGCTGCTGGTGGCTTCCAGAGACTTTATTAATTTATTTATTCAGCAGTGTTTGCTGAGCGCCCACCAAGGAGCCCGAGACCTTCTCGCACCACTTGGGGTCAGGTGCAGCGGTTGGGCTTAGTGCTGGGCCGCCTCTGAACCCTGTCCTCGCGCCGGCACTCTGCTGTCAAGATCCCCTCTATCACCTCGCAAATGGGAGGTCGCACTGTGAAAGCCCGGCCGCCTTGCCGGGGAAGTGTTAGGAAACCAAGGAGCGGGGGAGGAGAAAGAAATAAAAGAGTGAGGGAGGTGGGATAAGGAGGCGTTGGAAACAGAAAAAGATACCGAAATCATTGGAGGGAGCTGCGGGAAAGGGATGGCTCCCCTTCCCGCACCCACCCGCGCTCGCACACGGACAGTCTGCGGAAGACAACTAGTCGGGTGCAGGGCAGTCATCCTTGGGCCACATCTTCCATTCACCTTTAACACTGGCGCTCCCGGAGGCTGGGCACTAGTGGACACCGCGCACTTGGGGCAGAGCTGCGCCGCATTCTGGCGGGCGGGCCGTGGGGCTGCCGGGCGGGGTCGCCGCGCTGCTGACCGGTGTCCCCTCCTCCCCGCAGCGTACCTGGTGCAGGCCGTGAGAGCAGCGGGCAAGTGCGATGCGGTCTTTAAGGGCTTTTCGGACTGTTTGCTCAAATTGGGCGACAGCATGGCCAATTACCCGCAGGGCCTGGACGACAAGACGAACATCAAGACCGTGTGCACGTAAGTGTCTCCTCTGGCCTGCGTGGTTTCTGCTCTGGGGGGCGCTGCTGAAATCGGAGAGCGCTGTGCCTCTCTGCCTGCGCTCTGCACTCAGAGCCAGCAAGACTGTGCACATTCTCGCCTTCTGGTTCCCCACCGCCAGGCCTTGGCCCGGGTCTGCACTGCCCGAGGGAACCGTATGGACTGAGATGGGTGGAGGAGGATCCTTCTGTGTGGGCCCAGTCGTAGCACTCCGCAGCCTCACCCACACGCACGGAGGCACGCGCATTCAATGCTGTGGAACCCCAAGCAAGGGGCAGGGAGAGCTGTTTCCAGTTCCCCACTCAGCTTTGAGGCAGTCTTCAGCATTCTTCCCTTCTGTGTGAATGGGCGACCTGCCTAGTACTCCCCAAAGAACAACTGGTTTTGGTTTGAGGAGTCTTTTAGGTAATACTAGGTTTGCCTAAAAGGAAAGTCACTGGCCTATTTTGTCCCTATGCCCTGATAAAACTCCCCTTCAGTACACACCAATAAAGTAAGAGTGTAGACTAGGGAACCCGGATCCCTCTTTGCTCTTTCGAGGAGAAAGACTGAAGGAGTATTCTGCTTTGTACAATGACTGTCCAAGAGGAGCATGTCTGGGCATCTGATGACCATCTCTGCTGAGTATATAGCTGATTGCAAGGTTTAGAGTAGCCACCCTCCTTACCCCTCCACCCCACTTTCTTCCCACATCTACACACTCTGCCCAGACTAGGACAGCTGTGGGCCCAAGGAGAGCCTGGAAGTTCATGGCCAGGCCCACTGGCATTTCTCTAGAGCTTGTCTGGAAGGTGCTGCTCTGGCTGGTAAATGAGATAACTTAGAACCCTACTGTGGTGGACCTGTGACTTTTCAGCTGCGGCAGACCTTAGAAATACTCCCATCCTCTGCAACACACACACACACACACACACACACACACACACACACACACACACACACTCTCTCTCTCTCTCTCTCTCTCTCTCTCTTTCATTTTTCAAAAATAGCTGTAAAACAACCCTCCACACACACACATAATATCCCCACAGGTTGGAGTGACCATTTATACTATCCTCTTTTATACTGTGAAGTTCTTCCTTTCTCCCTAAATCCTGGGGTTAGGGGGGTGTTTATTTGAATTCTGAGTAATTAAACGGGTCAGTTTTGCTGCACACTTTCTTTCCTAAATACCCTGGTGCCCACCAGGAGGCACAGCAGCTAAGCTGGTACCTTCCTATCAGAAAAGGGACACAAGGCTGGGTCTGGGATGCATACCACCTACGCATTCCAAATGTCTGATAATACGTAAGAACGATTCTATAAAGTTAGGCAGAAGGTTAAATAGAGATCAGATCCTCCATCATTTGCTGGAACTTCGTTATTCCAAGCTATTTTAATTTTTTAGCATGACTTTGGTCCTGGAAAAGGAATATGACAGGAGCCCCTCAGAGGTCCAAGGCCACACTGGTCCAGGCTCCTCCTCCCTTGGTGGCGTGGTTGCTCAACACCCTACTGTAGCACACCTCCTCTCAGTCCCTCAGGTATGTCTGTCCTCTTCCACCATGTCCCTCTTCTAGGGGCACAAAAAAAGGAAAGAGTCAGACTTCCTTTGGGATGTGCAGTTATGCAGGGAGCTTTCCCTGCACCTCTTGCTTTCTCTAAATCTTGCTATTCGTTAAAAATTGAGGAACCTGGAAGCCCTGTGACCCAGTCCTCACAAACTAGAGACTCGCAGAGGTTTTCAGAAAACAGCCAGAGCTCAAGGCTATCCAAAAGCATTTGTAACTTTACTATTAGTTAGATGATGGGGTGGAAGTGGAAACAAGGATATATTAAACATGTTGCCTGCCTTCAACGTGCTTACAGTTAAGGCTAGCCAGCATAAGGGAGAGATAGGAGAAAACACAACCAAACTGCGTGGATGGCGGTCGTCAGTGACCTGGCACTACGGTCCCAGATGATGTGGGAGCCAGCGCATTGTTACACAGACGCAGGATCGACCCAGCACAGAAAGGAGACAGCGCCCCAGGGATCGATCACGGGTTGGAATTATATTTAGTCTCTGGGATCTATTTTGGGTTGTCAGAATAAAGGGGGGGCAGTAAAAAAAGGGCAGGTTGGATGAAGGTTGTGGGGGCGGGGCTAGGATCTGAGCCCTGGAGGGAGGAAGTGGCTGAGGAAGGCGCCGGGCTCGGGAAGAGAGGGAAAGGGCGGACGAGGAGCAGGGGTCCCTCGGGGGGCACCGCGCCAGCCCCAGGTCCCGGCCCGGGGGGGCTGGGCACTATACCCCAAAGGCCATGGGGGCGAGGCCTTACAGGGTCCAAGCGCAGGAAGATGACCGGAGGGGGAGGAGAGGAGGGCCCAAGCGCGTAAAGCCGGGCGCACTGGGGTTTGCAAAGCAGGAGGCTACAAAGCTGGCCCCTGGCGCTGGGGCGCTGACACTCACCGACCCCGGGGAGGGGAGAGGCAGGCAGGAGTCTCCGGACCGAATCTGAGCCGGGGGACTGTGGGCAGAGAGGAAGGCGAGGGTCCACGGAGGCCCGAAGCAAGTGAGCAGGAGGAAGAGGGAAGTGCGGTGCTGCCCAGAGGAAAACCGAGGGAGGGAAAAGGAAGAAGGAGGAACGGGAAAATAAGAAATCGGGAAACAATAGGAAGGGAGAAGGGGAATGAGGCGAGAGTACGGCTGCGAGGAGGGCGGGGGTGGGGTGGGGGTGGGGAAGACAGAAGGGGCGAGGGGGAGGAGAAAATGAGAGGCCAGGAGGGGAGGGCAGTGCTCCGAGCAAGGAACCCATCTTGCAAGTTAAGAGGCTTTAATGGGCGGCAGCTTGCAAGGCTTACCACTGTTTTCCTAGCTTTCCCCGAGGAGGACGAGCAATCTGTGTGCGCAGGCCGAGGTGCCAGCGCGGCGCAGCTAGTGCGGCCCGGCTCCCGGCGGCGGGGAAGGGAATCCAGGAACGGAAGGGGGCGGCTCCTCCCGTGGGACAGAGGCTTCCAGGGCTGGCGGGGATCCAGCGAGGGCAGGGGCGGTGGCGTGGAGGTAGGGAGGGGGCGCGGGCCGGAAAGGTTTGCAAGGCCGCGAGCGGGGAGTCGCAGGGGCTCAGGCCCGGGGTCCTCCCCGCACCCAAAATGAACCTGCTTCTTCTGTTTTGTTCTGTTCCTCGCCAGATACTGGGAGGATTTCCACAGCTGCACGGTCACAGCCCTTACGGATTGCCAGGAAGGGGCGAAAGATATGTGGGATAAACTGAGAAAAGAATCCAAAAACCTCAACATCCAAGGCAGCTTATTCGAACTCTGCGGCAGCGGCAACGGGGCGGCGGGGGCCTTGCTCCCGGCGCTCCCTCTGCTCCTGGTGTCTCTCTCGGCAGCTTTAGCGACTTGGCTTTCCTTCTGAGCGCGGGGCCGGCTCCCCCCGCGCGCCCACCCACACTCACTCCATGCTCCCGGAAATCGAGAGGAAGATCCATTCGTTCTTTGGGGACGTTGTGATTCTCTGTGATGCTGAAAACACTCATATAGGATTGTGGGAAATCCTGGGTCTCGTTTTGATTTCGTTTGATTTCTTGTGTTTTATTTGCCAAATGTTACCGATCAGTGAACAAGCAAGCACAGCCAAAATCGGACCTCAGCTCTAGTCCGTCTTCACACACACAAAAGAAAACGGCAAACCCACTCCCATTTTTTTAAATTTTATTTTTTGGCACAAGAATCTCAGGAACGGCCCTGGGCCGCCTACTATATTAATCATGTTAATACATGACAAATGATGGGCTCCTCCTAATAGGAAAGAGAGGAGAGGAGAAGGCCAGGGGAATGAATTCAAGGGAGATGTCCATGAGGGAAGCATATAGTGAATAATTCACGCTCACGTCTTTCTTCCACAGTACCTTGTTTTGATCATTTCCACTGCACATTTCTCCTCGAGAAAAGTGAAAGCACAGATTGTCGGCTTTGCGTTTTAGGGACAGGAGGGAGAGAGGGAAAGGATTGAGGAAACCGCGGGTGTATATAGGTAAAGGCTGCAGGAAGAAATGTTGAAAAAGTCACTGAGAAGTTAAGCTTTACCTGCTGTTGTCGATGCATCTTTCCAAGTCCACTGCCTTTATTTTCCCTCTTGTTTTAGCTGTTACGCATACAGTAATACCTGAATATCCAACGGTATAGATCACAAGGGGGGGATGTAAAATGTTAATCTAAAATATAGTTAAAAAAAAGATTTTGACATAAAAGAGCCTTGATTTTAAAAAAGAGAGAGATGTACTTTAAAACGTTTATTATAAATTAAATTCAGCAAAAAAAGATTTGCTACAAAGTATAGAGAAGTATAAAATAAAAGTTATTGTTTGAAATAGGGGTGTCGTTTGCTTCCTGCCCCAAGCCTGCCTTCTTGGATGAGTTCCCAGGGTTACCGGAAGGGTCTCATAATACCAAGTGCCAAAATCACCTGTTCACCCAAGCCACTTGATAACCTACCCTCGTCACCTAGGACACTTTTGCCATATCCCCGAAATTCTATTTACTTAAAGAAGAGAAAGCGGAAGTTAATAGTTAAATAAAGAAGTTTACAAAGCAGATATCTCTTCTAGGTGAAGTTTGGGGGAATTGGGCTTGGGCACAGTTGAGAAGACGCACGCAGACGCAATGCCAGCAGGTTGCTGTGTCCCCCGCGCCAGGCGGGTCAGAACCCTAACCACGACTCGCTTTTCCTCTGCGGTGGCCATAGGCAGCACGCGAAGGAACCGCCATTAAGGCTGTAGCAGAGGGACCTAGAGGCTGTGGTCGCTGGCAGGGATCAGGTGAATCCTTTCATAATTAATAAGACGGCCCAGCTGAAATGGCGAGGAGACGCGGCCCTATTGATCTGGCAGTGGAGCTGCTTCCACCTCGCCTATTTATAGGTCCGCATGGCCTTACGGAGGAGTAAACATTGGAGAGTAAACACACGCAGAGAAGACAGGGTACAGGACTGCAGAACTGGGCAGGCTGGGAGGGGGAGAGCCCAGCGCCCATCTCTGCGTTCCGTGAAATGGAGATCTGATTTCTTGGAGAAGGTGAGGGAGGAAGAGAGCCGCTGGGCCCCCGGGGTGGGTGTGGAGGGAGGCGGAGGAGGCTGCTGCCGATTCCCGAGCCTTAGATCCACCCGGCGCAGCCTGGAGGGTGCGCGAGGGCTCTGAAATGCAATGTGTAAACAATAGCTAGAGTAACAGTTCATAAATCAAACCCAGTAGGTCTCAGCCCAATCTGCATTCCCCCCACGGATTGAATTCCAGCAACACATGCGTCCCTGCGCCTCGAGCGCTGGAAGCTGCTGGGATTCTCAATGACAGCATAGATTACCACGGCCGGTTCACGCACGCGCCGCGCCTGCCACTCCCGGGAATAGTTTCCCCGCCACCCCCTCCCCAGCTCCCTCCTCCGCGGATCCCCTATTCTCCGGTAAAACCCACGGAGACCTTGCTGCTAGCGCCAGAGGGGACCCGCACCAGGGAACGCGAGTTGTTTAGGAAAATCGAGTTTGGTTTTGATCTTTTCGCTTCAGTGGTTATTTTCGGTCTAAGTATAAATAGGATGATTCTAACCCGAGCTCAATTCCTAGAATTCAGATTTAAGTGTTTGAGCCTATTTTAAATACGAATCCATTTAATGAGGGGGAAGAGAGCAAGGAGACGAAGGAGGGTCTTCTCCCGTCCCTTTTGCCTTCGTAGCTCACCGCCTCCTATCGGTATATTTCCCTCGGCAAACTGGGGGCGAACTAGTGCGCATAACTGGGCCCCTCACTGGCCAAAAGAAAATACACGCTTCTTTCTCCCCGAGCCTTGAGGGGAGGGAGACCCTCTCAACTCACCGAAGGCGCCCCTCCCCTCGCAGCCTGAGCAGGGCTCCTAGAAATCAGTCTCCCGCCAGGAAGGAGGCAAGGCCGAGGGAGTGAGCAGAGGATACCGGTGTGGGGAGGGATTGGGAGCGCGGGCGGGCTCCTAGGCTCTCCCAGCAGGGTTCCTCGGAAGGAACTCTGTCCTCCTGCTGTGGCTCTAAGTGCCTCCCAGGTGGGGCCGCCCTAGAAGGAAGGCGACCCCCGGCCGCGTCTTCCACGCCTCCACTCTGGGCAGCCCCACATCTCTCTGGGGAGCCTCGGGTGCTGCGTCTGGGGCTCTTTCGCCCTTTCCTACGCCCGGAAGCATGCTCACGGGCGCTTGCGGAGAACCCCAGGAACGCAGGGCCGCGAATCTTGGAAACGCAAGCTGCTGCGTCTGGCTCGTTAGAGAACGTTCCTTCTTGTTGTGGTGATTGTTTAGATTATTATTGTGCCGTCTTCGACTATAATTTGCTGTTTAATCATGATGACATCGCCATATGTCAGTTGATTGGTTTTAAGCTGTAACGCGGTAAACCCTGTTCTCAACTCAGGAGGATGTCAACCAGGGTAGCATAGCCATCGTTGAGATGAGGATGGGGAAGTGGGTTTCAGGCTTCAGGGAGATCCTGCCTCCGCCCACCTCGCCAAGCAGCGCCTCCAGCTCTTTGCACTGCCCATTTCCACGCTGCCCACCCGCGCTGGCTTCCAGCCCTTGAGGACCTGCGGGGATAGGGGGAGGTCCCCCTTCGCTCAATTCTCTGCCTGAATAAATTCAAGACACAGAAGGTGCCTGGAGTATAATGTTTAGTTATCCTTGTGAAAATGTCAGACAGGCCTAACCCCTGGGCCCCTGGGAGAGGGAATTGGAGGGAAAAAGATGCCAAGAGGAGAAGAATGTGGGGAATGGGGTCGTGGAGAAAGAAGGGGAAACATCTAGAAGTAGAAATAGCGAAGGGAAGAGAGGGAGGCGATTTCCCTAAACACAGGAGATGATGGAGTAACGTAGAGCTGGAGATGGCAGAACGGTGAACAGAGATGGGGGATAGAGATGAAACTGGACTTAATTTCATCAGGAGTCTATGAAAATCAAACGAGTAAAGAACCACACAGATTCTCTTCCTGTGAATCCAAAGATCCTCCCACTCGGGCCTAAGCCTCGAGGGCCACCGCCCCAGGAGCCACTGGGTTTGGGCGGGCCGAACCGCCGCGCGCGGCTGGAGCGCCGGGAGCCCGCCCGGGCCGCCTCGCAGGAACCGCGGAGGTGAAGCCTCTCCCCTCTGCCTCTCCCGAAACTCCCTTCAGGGCGGGCAGCTGCTTCCGGTAAGGTCTTCAGCAATTCTCTGCCTCTCACTCCCCGCACGCCCACTCTGGGCAGCCGCAGGCTGGGCGCGGGTGGTCCCGGAGGGCTCCACACTCTGGAAGAGTCCCCCGCCCTGCCCCGTGGGCCCCAGGGGAAGGTCCACTGCCCCACTGCTATTTCTCCTCGAACATCTGCCAAAGGAGAGCAAAGCCTCGCTCCCCTAGACCTTGGCATGTAAATGAAGTGAGTGTGTGTGTGTGTGTGTGTGTGTGTGTGTGTGTGTACGCACGCCAGTTGTGGGGCTACAGCAAGACCTGGGGTTCCTGCCCTCTGACCCCCCTCTCCCCACCCCGTCACTGCAACTCCCTAGGCCGGGGAACTGGGGAATGCTGCCCTTTGGATTTCTTCTCAAGAAGAACGAATTCTCCCAGGGTCCCTTACTTGAGGTTGGGGCGGGGCTGCCTCGGTCCCAAACCCCAACGTCAGGAGAAAGACGGTGCCCAGCCCTGCCAGCCCGGGCTTGCCGTCTCTCCACTCCAGGCCCTCCAGTGTATCACTCCCCTGCAGATGCTCTTCCTCAAAGGACATGCCCTGGAAAGAAGTCAGTCAAGACCGCTATTAGTCAGTTGCCTAAGGATAGATAGGAAAGTTACCCCCCTTTCACCTCTGTTTCTGCCTCTGTAAAACGGGGGTAAATCGTACCTACCTCATGGGGCTGTATTTTGTGTCAAATTAGATAACATAGGTGAAGCACTTCCATACCACACTCTGCTTACCTACTGTTAGCTTTTTTTCTCCTCCTGCCTCCATACAGGCTCAACCCGATGGATCTAAATTCTTCAAAATAACCTCAAGTCGACAGAGAACCTCATCATAACCTTTTATACTTTGGGGCGGTTTTAATCTCTTACTCTAGCAGCTTTCCTGCCTCCTGCTACAGGCTACCTAGCCCCCCACCCCTCTGTGGACTTCTCAGAGGGTGCTCTAGATTAGCATCTTAACGAAGTCAGCCCCAGAGAGTGACTGTGCCTCCAGACCCCGGCCCCCCCACCTGGGCCAGAGCCCAGGCCTTCACTGCCTTCCAACCTCCAAACCCCAGTGTCTGGGTTCTCCCAGCACCAACTGGATTCCCCCTGGAGCTTCCTCTCCAGCTTTCCTTCCTCCTCCCTCACCCCACTGTCATTTATGTTAAATTTTCCCCCTCCACCTAAAAGTCATCTATTTATTATAACTAGAGAAGCAATACAATGTTACAAAGACTGAAAAATAATTAACCCACCTGTGCTAATGTTGTATCCTTTTACACATTTATTTCCTCATGTTCATAAAAACATATTGACAAATACCCATACAGAGGGGGCGGTGGGGCTTTTCTTCGTTTTTACAAAACAAATAACTCCTTCCTTTAAACAGTTAGACAATATTTCTTAGAAGGCAATACTATATACAATTTATTTAATTTTCTACCCGTTAACAGGCATTTAAGTTTCCCGTTTTTTTGTTGTCCTACAAATAGTGTAATAAGTATTGCTGTTTGAACAATGTTCTGTGCTGGTATTTTTATTTCTTTTTAGATTCTGCCAAAGTTGGATTGTTGGAGAGAAAGGTATGTATGTGCATTAATTTTTTTATTTTTTAAATGTGTATATGCTTTTAGTTTGAAATAACGTTGTTGGATTACTTTCCCAGGGCCTGTGAAGGCCGGTTTCCCATCCCTCCGTCAACACTGCATGTTAACACTTTTCTGGTGTTAACACTTTTTTGGTGTTGTCAGCCCGGTAGGTAATCTGGCGGCTTTCTGCATCGCCACCAGAGCTTCCCTCCCCCTCCACCCGACTGGTGGGGAAGGTGTCTGGCTAGCCCTTTTGAATCCTCCCACCGGTAGCTGCAAAGCAGCGACTTTCATGCAAAATCAGGTGTAATTAATCCTGGAAAGCCCTTCTGGCTCGCTGATCTAAGCCATAGGCCTCCCGGAGCCAAGGGCTTGAGTACTCAGGGGTGGGCGCAGCGAGTGGCGGGGTCGCAGAGATGAGGCTCAGCCGCAGGCACCCCCCACTGTTCCCGCCACTCCCACTGGGCGCGGCCTCGCGGCTCCGTGGGTCAGTACCAAGGGTGCGACCCCCTGGCTTGTCTACCTGCGGTGAGGGTGAGCGAAGGGACAAGACACCAAAGGAAAAGAAAATCGCAGCCCCCGAGGAAGTGCAGCAAAGATGACAGCTGAACTGTACATGGCCCTCTGAGACCAAGAGGCTAGTAAGTGGGACCAATCAATTCAGAGGAGCCAGAAGGAGGACTGAACCATCTATAGGGGATGCAGTGTATGGACCTTATGCTAAGGCTCTGCAAACATCATCCCATTTCCTGCATTTATTTCTGTAGAAGACTGTATTATCCCATTTTACAGATTAGAAACCAGGGTTTAGAATGAATTTTTTAACTTGCTGTCTTGCCAGTGGGTTTCAGCCCCCGACAAGTTCACTATGGATTCAGTGTGACCAAAGAAATGACAATAGAATGTTTTGGGGGTGAAAGGGTTATACCCAACTTTATTTCCACAGTGGCAGGTCAATCAATAGAATCCCATCCACTCAGAGCGAGTCTGCATGCAGCAAGCCCATCTCTGTCCCTGGGCCTCTATACCCGCGCAGCCGTCTCAGTCTCTGTCCTTGGTGCTGCCACTTCTCCAGTCTCATCTCTGCTCTCCTGCAGCCTTGCAGCCATGCCACCATGTAGGCAGAGCTCTTCATATAGAGTCAATAACAACGTATTGCCCACACGTGTGTAGTGAGCTAGCCAACCAGGGCCAGGTGAGAATCCTGGCCACAGGAACCTTCACTTTATCCACACTTGCCTCAAACAGCTGGTAGTAAGAGGCTGGGCTGAAATTTTAGTATTAATCTGGTTCAGGAATTTATTTCAAGACTTCACTTTGTTACTATTTTAAGCCAAAAGAGAGAGAATACAAGTTGAAGAACAACAGCAAAGACATTTTATAAACAAATTCTATAGAAGAATAATGGCCTCATAAGGAGGTCAGCCCCTTATGCCTGGAACCTATGAATCTATTATTTAACTTGGCCAAGGGGAATTAAGGATACAGATAGAATTAGGTGGCTACTGACCTGCCTTTAAAACAGGGAGATTATCCTGGACTGCCCATGGGGACCCAATGTAGTCCCAAGGGTTCTTAAATGTGCAAGAGAGAGGCAGGAGGGGTCAGAACCAGGGGAGGTGGGACAGGCTGGACCCACCAGTGTTGGTTTTGAAGATGGTGGAAGGGGCCCACAAGCCAAGGAATTTGGACAGCCACCGGAAACTGGAAAAGGCAAGGAAATGATTCTTTTCTAGAGTCTTCAGGAAGGAAGGAGGCCCAGTGATACTAGCCCAGTAAAATGTGTGTCAGACTCCTGACCTACAGAACTAACTATAAGAAAATTAACTTGCATGGTTTAAACCTCCAGATTTGTGGTGATTTGTTACAGTTGCAAATAGAAAATAACACAAATCCTAACTTGCATTGTACAGTTCAGCTGAGGAATACATACACAGATATCCAGGAGCCTGGGTGTTCAGCATATGTTTGCTGGGGTCTGCTTAGGGCCCTTCTTTGAGTGTGGGGTGTGTGTGTGTGTGTGTGTGTGTAGCGGGGCTGGGGGCTGGGAGTGGTAGCAGCTTCATTTCGGCCTAGGGCAATAATGTATGTGAGGAAGAAGACATTAGGGAATAAATTTCTGTCTTGCCAGTGGGTTTCAGCCCCCAGCAAGTTCACTATGGATTCAATGTGACCAAAGAAAATGACAGTAAAACGTTCTTGGGGTGAAAGGGTTATACCTGACTTTATTTCCATGAAGGCAGGTCAATCACTAAAATCCCATCACTCAGAGCAAGTCTGCATGCAGCAAGCCAGTCTCTGCCTCTGGGCCTCTCTGCCTGCACAGTCGTCCTGCACAGCCATCCTCTGGGCCTCTGTCCTCGGCGCTGCCACCACTTCAGCCTCTGCTCTGCTCTCCTGCAGCCTTGCAGCCGTGCCACCCTGTCACGCCCAGAGCACTGGGCAGAGCTCTTTATACAGAGTCAACAGCCATGTATTACCCACAGGTGTGCAGTGAGCTGGTCAACCAGGGCTAGGTGAGAATCCTGGCCACAGGAACTCTCATTTTATCCACAATTTCAAAGGACAAATAAACAAAAACTTGTGTTGATGTTTTAAAATGTGGTTGGTACAGAACCTTCCTTTGTTATTTTCTTTCCCTTTTGTGCCCCTTTTAGCTGCAAGGCTCTTATTTACTTCCTTTTCTTCCAGTTATTTAATAGACATGCAGGTGAGTTCCTTGGTTCTGTACCAAACACAGGCCTGCTAGGATATGAAAAGTTCATTGCTACCATGATAGATGTTATGGTGGTACATTCATGAAACGTATTACCAGATAGTTATTCTCTTGATAAATCACAGCAGCTAATATTAGTAACAAACCTTATCACCCAGACAAATCATGCATTGGACTGATTTTAATGGTGGCTGTTTTTCCAACTTGGTACATTACCCAGACCAGATACAGAAGGAAGTGGGTCCAATCTCCCTGGACTGCCTGGAATGGGTCACTTGCTATGGGTGTCATCAGGAGGAAAGTGGATAAGAGAAATACAGGAAAAAGCAAAGCCAGGCAGACACTGCCTTCCACAAAGAGAGAAACTGCTTAAAACGGTCCAAACCTGATAAGGAGAAGGGAGAAAAGGACACACATGTCAATCTGGGTTAATCAAGTCACAAATTGCTTTGTTTATATTAAGGTACCACTGTAGGAGCCTCTTGATTAAGAAAGAAACAAGACTAAGCAAGCAAGGAGTGGGTGAGGCCAGGCGAGGGTAATTAGCTTCAGCCTGACTGAAGGCCTGAGTGGCCAGGATTCCTGCCCTGGGCCCACCCCAGTCTCTCCATTGCTTCTACAGGGTCTGCTGAGCTCTGAGGAGTGACTGTGAAAAATGGCTCTGGGACTCTCTTAGTTCTCTTGGCTGCCTCTTCAGCCTTTTGCCTGCAACATGTTGAATTGAGTTATCCCTTAGACAAGGAGAGAAATCCCAAGCAAAGCAGCTCATTTAACCCTGGTCAAACAGAAATTCTTCAAAATAGGCAACTTTGAAGGAGGTAAAGAGCATCAGGGCATGTGGAAGGCCAATCCATCAATGCCAAGTCCCGAATGGTGACAGTCCTGGCCCGTGTGCCCACCTCTCAGGGGCTTTCTATCTGCTTAGCGAGCTGGGCAGTCATGTTTGTATCATGCACACCTCCAAACTTTACAGAGCAGCCTAGGGGCAGTGTATTTTCCCCAGTACCCTCCTTTTTGCCTTATTTTGTGCTCTTTTGAACAGAATGAGGGGCAAACTGCATTTCCTCAATTGCTTTGTTTATAGAATTTGTTGTATATTTTTTTCCTCCTCCTGAATAGCCCTTGGCACTTTTACAGATAGCAGGGGAAAGAGACTGTCCAAATCTGTATTTTCATGAGTTGCTGTAAAGATACACAGAGAGACACAGACTCTCTTTCTCTCACACATGCATGGCACTTGGGGCCTTGACCTTATTCCCTTTGATTTCCTCTTGGATCCCGCCTCCTACCCACTCAGTTGTCTTTGCTATCCTGTGATCCATTCTCCACATACTCCTTCCCTTCAGCTTACAAACATACTCAATTCTCTTTTGGCTTTAATGATAACCTTCCTCCCTTGTCCTCTCTACTCCCGCCTCACTACCTATTGGTTTCTCCATCGGGCTCTTGGAGCAATGCCTAGCCCAAGGAAGACACACGGTACATTGGAAGAATATGTGAATGAACCTTTCTCCTGCCCTTCTCTGCTGACTCCCTGCTCACCAGCCCAGCCCAGGCCTCCAGAGCCACTGCAGACCCAGGTTCTTCCCGACCAAATGTATACACTCCACTCACTGGCTTCCTCTGTTTCCCCATTTCTATTTATCCCTATAAATTTTATTATATGTATTCCACTTTAAAATTTACCAAGAATCTATATTCACTGTAGGAAAATTAGCAATGGCAGGTGACCCAAAATGAGAAAAAATTAAAACAGCCATAGTTTCTTCAGCCAGCAGTGTTCATTTTGGTCTCCATGTCTCTGGTATTTTCTCCTTTCCAAAGGAGTGTGATAATGTCATTTCCTTTTTCAAGAAGCTCCACTTCCTTCCCATTGCTGAGTCGTTGCTGAGTGATTCAGTGTCTCTGCAAGGCACTGAAGGCTGCCTAGGACCTGGCCCTCACGTCTCGCCAGACTCCTCCCTGCCCCTCAACAGCTCCCACCTATGCTCTGCAGCCATGTGGAATTCCTTGCCCCAACTTGAGCTGACATATCCTCCTCCCCATTTCATGCCTCTGCTCACTTAGTCCTTCCAATCTAGAATACATTACACTTCCATCCACTCACTCACCTCCGCCGGTGGGTATCCTACTGCTTTAAGATTCTGCTCAGGCTCAACCTTTCATGAATCTTTCCCTGATCCCCAGGTCTGACTAACTGGGCTGCCGCCTTACTGCCCCCTTGTTCTTAATTTTGTATCATATGTAGCTGTCTGCTGGTCTGTTTTGTTTTTAAACCGTATGTTCCTTGAGGTCAGGGACTATGTCTCATTAATCTTTGAATCTCCCGCAGTGTTGAGCACAGTGCCCAGGCACGGATATTTATAGAAGAAAGAACATTCCCAGACCCTCTTTCTTCATGCATATATAGTGGCACATTCCAAGTATGAAAGGAAAAGAAAGGTACTGCTGATGCCAGCCCTTCTCTGGCCTGCTTCTTACTGATGCCTCTTCTCCCTCAGCAACTCCTCCCCGGCAGCCTGGGTGTTTATCCAGGGAGAGTGGAGGCATAAAATTATTGGATGCCTGTCATGGTACCTTCCAGTGGTTAGAAGCAAAGGAACAGATATTCCCACAGCAATGTGGATAAAAGGGAATGAATGCATGACAGCTAAAACAAAAGAAGGAAAAGACAAGAAACAGCTTCTCCATGGTATATACCCTTTTTTGTGCCTCTTGGAACAACTTACTCAACAATTCATTACCTTGTTAGATTTATTTCACAGGCTACACGTAAACCTGGAAGACCCTTCACTCCCTCTCTGTCATCCAAGGAACTCTTGATATTAATAACTTTCCTGCTCCCCTGTTTGAAGAAGAAAATTTTACATCTTCACTCAGGTTATGCACTTACACCTCGTGTATAAACAATCACTATGCCTGCGGCAGCCAGCTGCCAAGACAGCCTCCAGTGATCCTTGACTCCAAGTTATATGCTTATGTGTTGTCACTTTGCCCAACAAACCAGGGTTGGCCCTGTGTAACCAGTAGAACACAAATTAAGTAATGATGTGTGACTTCCAAGCCTAGGTCATAAAAGTACTGCAGCTCCTTCTTGGTCTCTTGGATTGCTTGTTTTGGGGAAAGCCAGTTGCCATGCCATGAGGACACCTAAGAAGCCCTGTAGGCAGGAAATGAATCTTCCTGCCAGTAGCCAGCACTGACTTGCCAGCCACATGAGGGAGGCACTTTGAAAAGTAGATATTCTAACCACAGACACAACTGCAGATGACTGCAGCACCTGCTGATTGACTGCAACGTCATGGAGACCCAAGCCAGGACCACCCAGCCAAGCTGTTCCCAAGCTCCTTACCCATGGAAACCATGAAAGATAAATGATTATTCTTGTTAACCCACTGTTTGAGGATGACTTGTTATATAGCAATAAATAACTAATAAAATGCATCTGATATTTTCTTTCATTTTATTCTTCAATGTTCATTTGTCCACATGTCCACATAAATTTTTATTTTTGTTTTACTTTGTTATTTTATTTTATTTTCTTTGCAAGGCTCCTGAAAAGAAAGGACTTATCTACTTAACTATTGTATAGTTATTAGCAAAATACTTTGAGGAAGTTTTCACATATCTAAATACTTTAAACAATGATTCCTGCCAACTGTGAATCTAATACCATGAAGCAGTTTGGGAATATATAGATAAATGTCCTAACAGGAAAACAGAAAACAGTCTAGGTACAGGCATACCTTGGAGATATTATGCATTCAGTTTCAGACCATCACAATAAAGCAAATATTGCAATAAAGCATATCAAATGAATTTTTTGGTTTCACAATGCAAATAAAGCTTATTTATTTAGTAAGTTTACACTATACTGTAGTCTACTAAGTGTGCAATAGCATTATGTATTATATATAGCATTATAAAAGTGTACATACCTTAATTAAAAAATCGATTGAGTCTTCATTTCACAAACAATTTCTCTGTAACATGTGATGCTGTTTGAGAGCATTTTACCCAGGGTAGAACTTCTTTCAAAATTGGAGTCAGTCTTCTCAAAACCTGCTGCCGCTTTATCAACTAAGGTTGGGTCATATTCTAAATCCTTTGTTGTCATTTCAATAATCTTCACAACATCTTCACTAGGAGTGGATTTCATCTCAAGAAACCACTTTCTTTGCTCATCCATAAGAAGCAACTCCTCATTCATTCAAGTTTGATCATGAGGTTGCAGCAATTCAGTCCCTTCTTCAGGCTCCACTTCTAATTCCAGTTCTCATGCT
Source organism: Manis pentadactyla (assembly GCF_030020395.1). Taxonomy (NCBI): domain Eukaryota; kingdom Metazoa; phylum Chordata; class Mammalia; order Pholidota; family Manidae; genus Manis; species Manis pentadactyla. The sequence continues at coordinate 62,954,038 of NC_080034.1, forward strand.
ATTTCTACCCTAGATGCAGTTATTTCTTCTGAAAGCTTGATTCCTCAAAGTCATCCATGAAAACCATAATCAACTTCTTCCCAACTCCTGTTAATGTTGATATTTAACCTCTTCCCATGAATCATGGATGTTCTTAATGGCTTCTAGAATGATGAATGCATTACAGAAGGTTTTCGATTAATTTTGGCCAGATCCATCAGATGAATCACTATCTGCAGCAGCTCTAGCCTTACAGGATGTATTTCTTAAAGAATAAGATTTGGCAATAATATTGTAATATCTTTGTATGGTGATGGTTGGTAACACTTATCATGGTGGCATTTTATAATGTATAAAATTATTGAATCACTATGTTGTACACCTGAAAGCACTAAAATATTGCATGTCAACTATATTCAATAAAAAAAAGTAAGAAACATGCATTTATCCCCTACATAAAAAAAAGAATAAGAATTGAAAGTCAAAATTACTCCTTGATCCATGGGCTGCAGAATGGATGTTGTGTTGGCAGGCATGAAAACAACATTAATCTCATCGTTCATCCCCATCAGAGCTCTTGGAGACCCGATGCTTTGTCAATAAGCAGTAATATTTCAAAGAAATTTTATTTTTCTGAGCAGTAGTTCTCAACAGCAGGCTTAGAATATTCAGTAAACCATGTTATAAATGGATGTGTTGTCATTCAGGCTTTGGTGTCCCATTTATAGAGCACAAGCAGAATACATTTAGCATATTTCTAAAGGGCCTAGGACTTTCAGGATGGTAAAGTCACCATCTGCACTAGCCCCTAACAAAGAACCAGCCTGTCTTTTGAAGCTTTGAAGTCAGGCATTGACTTCTACTCTCTAGCTATGAAAGTCATAGTTGGCATCTTCTTCCAATAGAAGTCTGTTCCATCTACATTGAAAATATGTCATTTAGTGTAGCCACCTTGACAGATTATCTTCACTAGAACTTCTGGATAACTAATGCAGCTTCTACATCAGCACCTGCTGCTCTATCTGGTACTTCTCTGCTATGTAGACAGCTTCTTTCCTTAAACCTCATGAACCAACCTCTGCTAGTTTCAAACTTCTCTTCTGCAACTTCTTCACCTCTTTCAGCCTTCATGGAATTGAAGAGAGTCCGGGCCTTGCTCTGGATTAAGCTTTGGCTTAAGGGAATGTTGTAGCTGGTTTGAGTTTCTATCCAGACTACTAAAACTTTCTTCATATCAACAGTAAGGCTGTTTCTCTTTCTTATTGTTTGTGTAATCACTGGAATAGCAATTTTAATTTCCTTCAAGAACTTTTCCTTTGCTTTCACTACTTGACTAACTGTTTGGTGCAAGAGGCCTAGCTTTTGGCCTATCTCAGCTTTCAACATGCCTTCCTCACTAAGCTTAGTCATTTCTAGCTTTTGTTTTAAAGTGAGAGATGTGTGCCTCTTCCTTTCTCTTGAACACTTAGAGGCCACTGTAGGGTTGTTAACTGGCCTAATTTAAACACTGTGAGAGGGACTTGGAAGGCCCAAAGAGAGGAAGAGAGACAGAGGAATGGCCATTCAGGGGAGCTGTCATGAAAACACACATTATCAATTAAGTTTGCTGTGTTATAGGGTTTATAGCACCTCAAAACAATTACAATAGTAATATCAAAGATCACTGATTGCAGATCACCATAACAAATATAACAATGGAAAAAAATCAAAATATCATGAGAATTACCAAAATGTAATACAGAGACACAAAATGAGCAAATACTATTGGAAAAATGGTGCCCATAGAATTGTTCAACACAGGATTCCCACAAACCTTTAATTTGTAAAAAAAATGCAGTATCTGTGAAGCACAATAAAGTGAAGCACAATAAAACAAGGTATGCCTGTATCTCAGAAGTAACTTAATACAAGGGACTGGTTAAAATGTGTTAGAAAGGGTGGAAAGGTAAAAAGAAGTAATGTTATCCAAAGATTAGTAGTAGGAAACAGTTGCAATACTCAGGTCTGAAGGCACGAAAGGGAAAATGGCATTACCCAGAGACCGTGGCCACTGGTGACACTGAGGCTGCTGTTGTACAGCTGGAGACACCCCAGAAGGTAGAGAGGGAAGACCTTGTTTCAACTTTCCAACCACCTCCCAATCTCCTGCAAGAGGCTCCCAGTGGCATAAACTAACAGGAAGCAATAGGCAAAGGATTCTGGGAAGTGTAGTTTACAAGCTTTGAGCCCTGGCTATAGAGAAAACATACAGATAGGGCAACTGATGCTGAGAGCCAACAGACATTATTTGTCACTGGGAAAGATAACAGAGCTACTAGAAATAAAGATGGCCAAATGCATATTTGACCAGGCTGTACTCAAAAATAAAATACACAGAGTACGGTAGTTGTTTGTGATTAGAGAAAGCCAAGGAAATTCAGATGTTCCACCTTCATCTTTCAAGACATATTCCAATAGCAATAGATTCAAAGCTATGAATTCTTCGAAAGAGCTGCTACAACAAAATCATTCTTATTAATTGCAGAAGAGCATATCTATAAGAAGAGCAAACACTGAGCACATAACATACACCAGGTACTCTTCGTACTGATTTTCATTTGTTAGCTTATTTGCCTCCCATACATCTCCATGAATTCAATCCCGTTGTGATATATTTCACAGGTGAGCAAACTCAATCCCAGAGAAATTAAGTCACATAGATGGTGACTAGCTGAATCGGGGTCCCACCATGGTAGCCTGGGGTCAGAGGTCACATGCTTGACCACTCTGCTATACTGCCCCTTGTGCTTTCATCGCCTCACCTGAAGTGTGGGAGCTACTCATCACTGGTTGCATCTATGACCAGAATATTCAAAGAGATCAATAATATTAAAAGGAACAAAGACAAGGCCCACAGAAGCTCATCCCCTGAACTATGGGGTATATGTAATTCATCCTGTCCAAATGTTGACTCTGTTATAGTGTGACCATTAATTCTTTTAGAATCAGAAAGGCCATGGTAATTGAATTATCTGGAGTCTCCAAAAGTGCCTTCCTGGTCTGAAAATATCCAACCCCAGTGTGGAGAAAGATTCAAAACCAGTATCCAGGGAGGGCCTGGAGAAGAGAGAGCCATGTGCTTAGACAGTGACAGAAGTCCATGCACAACAATAGAATTGGGGGTACTGTGTGCTGCCAGCCTGTATCCATGCAAAAACCTGAAGCTGATCCTTTCAACAAGCTTGACTTAGTTCTTTCCTTTTGCTAGAGAGGCAGAAAGGAGGAGGAGATTGGTTCTTCAGATATTTCATTCCAGCATCTCTGACAACTTTAGTTTTTCATGTTTTGGGGATTTATCTTGTTTTTGAACAGCTGATAATTTCTATAATTTTGAATAGTCAGTGGCATCTCCATCATACCTTAAGAGAGACCAAGCTAAAGAGAGAAGAGACCAGGGGGTGGAAGGATTGTGTAAGAGCGCCAGGCTCTTCTACCAACAACCCTTATTGTCTGGAGATGCCTTTTCTTTCTTGTAGATTGCACATTGGTCCTGCCTGTTAGGTTTTAAAAGGAGCAAAAGATGTAGTGGGATGCATGGATTCCAAAATAACTTTAAATGGCAGTCCCACAGTACATGAGTCCCACTGAATCTAATAATAGAAGCACTAATACTTCTTCTGAACTAATGTTAATGGCCTGTAGAAGGTCAAAGGGCACCACCTGGCCCAGGAGCTGTCACTAGGCCTTTTATAGCACCTCATGTGTTGGGTTGCTCTGTATAAATTGAGCCAAAATGGACCTCCTGGCCTCTAGGAGGAGCATCTGAAACCCAGAACACTGTCATGGACACTTACAAAGGATTACATAGCTGTGACTATAGTGTAAGAGACTAGTTTCCATGCAGTTTATGAGGAAAAAATTTCATTGTTTATAGTTATTGCATGTACAGATTCACACAATAAAACAATCAGGTTTCCTTTTGCCTTGCTCATGGCCAGAGAGGAAAGAACTGGGGAGCCCAAGTTTAAAGAAAAATAACCTATTATTTTGGTGGCCATGTGCCTGTGTTTGGTTTTGAATGGAGGAATGAGGAAAGAAGAATTAATACACAAAAGACTTTCATAAAGTGAATGGCTTGTTTTAAAGAAGGTGCGTTTCTTTCTTTGCAAGTACAGAGCTACTACAAAGCAACCATCTCTGCCACTGCCTTGCACCCCAGCAGCGATGAGCCATCTTCACCTGCTCAAAGGACGTGCAAGGTGTAAACACATCCCTCCAAACATCCAACTGGGGGAGGTGATAATGCCAAAGCTCACACTTACATACCCCAGAGTTGCCTTTTTTGGTTTTGTACTTCTTCCTTTAGGGTCTTCTTATAATATAGCTGTCAACCTGAAAAGTAAGAAGTTGGCTGTGGGCCAGTGAGCTCCAAGGGCTCACTAATACAGACAGTGGTTTCTGAGCAGGTGCAACATTATGAAAAGGAGTGAAAAATATCAAGTCACAGATGTTTGTCTGGTACAAAGGAAAGCAAAGAGATGGGGGGGGGGGTGCCCATCAGGATTTGGATCTTCATTTGCTGTTTCTATAAAATATTTTTCCCCACCCGACACAACATTTGCCTTATTTTCTGACCTCATTACCTTCGAGCTCTTTCTCTGCCTGGGATGCCCCAAGTTTATCTGCCTTCATGCCTTTGTGCTTATGATTTCCTCTGCTTCTCCCCAAAATCTTTGCATGGAAGGATTCTTCTTGTCATTGAGTTTCAACCTCAATATCACCTCTTTAGAGATACTGTCTCTAATCTTGCATTGCAAGTGATAGATAGCCACACTTTGTCAAACTCCCCTGCAAATAGGTATGATCACATTGCCTAGTTGTGTTTTATTTACAGCACATAATACCTGTTCAGTTGAATAAATTCCAGTCTAACATTATTGCATCCTCTAAATTTCAATGCCCCAGGCAAAGCTGTGCCCTAGGCCTTGGGCAGAGGCACACACTGTGTAGTTCTCTTCCTCTAAAGATTCTGAGCTTTAACTCCAGGCCTCTGCTCTGCTCCCTGCCCTGCATTTGCACTTTTACAGTTCAACATGCAGATTTTACCTGCAGCATTCAGCTCACAGTTTAACCTCTCTCAGCTTTAACAATAAGCAGTTCTCAATATGATGTGGAGTGGCGAGTGCTGGGCGTCTCCAGGGAATCAGGTGTGGCCTCCTTGGGACCTGCACAGGTAGTAATTGACAGGCAATGGCCGTCATTCTTGGCCTCTCCTGGGAGAACTTGGTGCTGGGGACAAAGGTGGGTGTCTGATCACTGTGGGGCTGGCCATCTGCACGCCAGCCCCAGTCAACATTCCCAGAAATGGATGTCTGTTTACAGTGGTTTGGTCCAGCTCCTGCCCAGCTGTCCTCTGTACAAACATAGAGCTTGTCAAGGAAACAGTGATGTTTATGTATCAATCACATTATGAGAAATCATTCTATTTTAAAAATATCTTAAATGATTATTTTTTTAACAGACATCAGGGATCTGTCTTTCTTTGTGATGTGATGTGATGTAATAAACTGCCACTTTCCTAAGTAAAATTAAACCCTGGCCCTTCAAAGTTGGCAGTGGAGGGAGGGTTACCACATGATCTCTCCTACTGACTTGTACTCCTGGAGATTCACTAATCCCTTGAGGGTCTCGGGGAAATTGTTTCTGCCACAGGCTGGCCTCAGGGGGGTGCAGCTGCCTCCCCTTTGACAACTCCCCCCCCTCCCCCGCCACCCCATCCTCCCCAGGGGGTTCTCAAACTTGGCCGCACCTCCCAAGCCCCTGGGGGATGTTTTATTAGATTTTTCAGACTACAGATCAGCCTGGCCTGGGCCTGATTCCAGTTCTACGGCATCCAAAGGCCGAGTGGGGGACAGCGCTATCCGTAGACTTAGCAAATGACTCTGGCCTAGAGCCGGGGTTGATGCTCGCTAAAATTTGGATGTACAGCCCTTTCTCTCACCCCTTAGTTTCCATTAAACAGCATGGACAAAACAAAACCATTTTTAAAAGATGTTACGAAAGACCTAGGGAGAGGAAAATGAACACAGTGAATAACGTCCAAACAGATGAACAAGATTACAGCTTTCTGCTCTGGGGTCCCCTACGGCACCAGGTTGAAAGGAACCATAATCTAGAAAGAAGCTCTATCAAAATTAAAATGCAAGAGATGTTTCCATAGTCAAATAAACTTGGGACATGGTGCTTACTTACTCCCAGTCTTGATAGTCACCATGTGCATTGCATTTTGAGGTCTCCAAAAAGTCCTAAAGAAACCCGTTGGGTTTGTTTAACCCAGTTTCCTAAATGCATGCCACTGCCAAGACTCAGCAACCACAGACACTGTGAAGCGCTCCCAGACTCTCTCAGAGCCCACAAGGCTCACAGGGTGACTTGGACGGCTCCCCCCTCTCCAGTTGGCCCAGCTGGCTTCCTTGTTGCCTAAGGACCCTCCTTCTCTTTGGGCTATTATTCTCTTTTGAGAAAAACCCACCCCTAAACCCAGGGCCACCACGTCAGAATCCAATATAATTAAACTCCACTCTCTTCAAGAGATATGCACAATACAGTAGCAAAGAGGTCTTTGTCTTAAAATATGAAATCACTGCAGCTAATTGTCCACCCAGAAAAGCAGGAAGTAAGCCATTATCATGTGCCTTCTTCACAGCCTGCCATTTGCTCACCAACCCAAGGTCGCATGGATTGTTAAGTGCAGATGTAGGGCTCTGTTGGACTGTGACTGAGGGTGGTCCAGATTCTTGGCAAAATGGACCAGGACTCAAGGTTTGTCTCCAAGGCAACACCTCCCAGTTCTTGCCTCCTCCCACCTGAGATGACGTGCTGGATTGGGAAATGTCTTCTCCTGGGTTCTCTTCTGCCCTCTACCCCACAGGAACCTAAGGGAAGAAGAAAATGAAATCCCTGACACAGGGTAGACATTAGAGAAAGGCAGGGAGAGAACAGGAGCAAAGGAAGTTCCCTGAGATCACTGATGAGGACGCTGGGGAGGCAGAAGATATGTGTGTCTGTGGTCCCTACTCAGAATCTGGAAGACTTTTCCCCACAGATCAGTGCTTTTCAACCAGGGAAAAATATGCTCCTAGGAGACATTTGGTCATATCTGGGGATAGTTTTGATCGTCACAACAAGAGGAGGTGCTCCTGCTATCTAGTGGGTAGAACCCAGGGATGCTGCTAGACACCCTACCATGCCCAGGACAGCCTTCACAACAAAGGATTTCTAACCTAAAATGTCAGTGCTGCTGACACTGGGAAACTCTGCTATAGACTAGTGATGTCTTTGGTAAGTTTTTGGTCATTTGATTTAATAATTCAGGCATGGTAGCTTAAATAGGTTTTGTAGGCTGACTTAAATATCTTGCTCAAAGTATCTCCATGAGCTCCACTTGGTCAAATAACACCATTTACAAGGCTCACACATAGCAGGGTTAATTCTCTTCATGAAGTGGAACAACCCTTCTAACTGGTTTCATTGCTGACTATCTGCCCCAAACTAGGGTATAAGCTTCTAGAACAAAGCCTGATCTACAGTAGACAATCGATATTTGCTGAATTAAGGAATTCAGTTGGGGAACTGTTTGTTCTTATAAGCAGACACCATCTCTCTCCCATGTTTCCACCCCTAGGGCACCTGGCTCAGATCTTTGCATATAGAAGAGACTCAATACTAACTGCTGAATGCATGAATCAAGGGGTGTGAATGAATGAATGCACAAACAGTATCAATATCTCTGTGTCCCACAGTGACAAGTGAATAAACATGCATGCTACTTGTATATTTAAGCATATAGTGAGCCAAGTAACAGACTTTAGGTAAGGTTCTCCTCATCAGAACCATTCTCTCTGGGAGTTAGGTGAAGGGTGCACATTGGGTGCCAGAGACAGTGTTTTTTAGCAGAACTCCAAGCCCAAACCATGGAAACGATTGCTCCTCTCCCTTCTGAACCACTTTCTAAGAAAGTTTTGGCATTGTGCCATTAAACGATGAATGCCTCGGTGATGTAGGTTAGTAATACTGGGAATCTGATGATGCAAACATCTTAGAATAGGAAGAAAAAGAAGGAAGAAAAAGAAAAAAAAAAAGGCTTTGTAACACAGTCTTCTCTTCCTGTTTTCCTGTGGATGACATGTTGATTTTTAAGAGCCGTTTAAGACTTTATGAACTTCCTTTCTATAGTGGTATATCAGTGTCAAGCATTGTTACTGTGTAGTTCCCAGATTCCTCTCCTGTGGCCAGTAATTTAGTCTTATTTTTTTTCTCTGTGATAAACCTTTGCATGATTAGCACGTCTCTAATTAGGGATGATGAGAGCCACCCTGGAGGTCCCAGCAAAGAAAAAGTCAACAAATTCAGATGAGCAGACTAAAAACAAGAAAGAAATCAATTTGGCAAATTGTCCCAAAAAATGTCTCTTAGAGCCAGTTTCTCCCTATTCAGCATAGGACTGCACATTGCCACCAGTTGCCACAATCCTTTAGTCTCCTCTAATCTCAGATACTTCACTCTCAAGGCACTTGGTTAATTGGGAAGCTTTTAATAACCAGTCTTGTAAATAAAATTGAGGGTTTCCAGGAATCATTAGTAATGCAGTATTCTACTTGAAAGAAATACTTATGTATACATCAGTTGACAATTGAATTTCAATATATAAAGCTTTTTCATCCTAAATTATATCTAGAATGCTTACCTCTATTTGACTATTCAGATATTGATAATATAACCAAATGGTGTAAACCCATCTTACGTGTGCTGTTATGCTGATTACATGTGAACCTAGGTACCCACATGTTTAGTGGTCATGTACAAGGACAGAAATGATGCTGTTGACATTTAATTATTTAGTCTTCTAATGACCAAGGCCAATGCCAAATGACAGATTTGGGTTAAGTCTGAAGTTGTAGCCACTTTTCTTTTTTCATTTACAATGTGTCTATCAGAGATGGATTTACTGTTGAAGCTGAGAAAGCCTAAATTGGAACCCTAGTGGGCTATTAGCTGGGAGCTCGCTGGAGGAACCCTAGCAGTGTGTTCACATGGCTTATAACACACACTCATGCCCACTCTGCATCCTCTCAGCCTGCCTTTTATTCCCACAATGCTGTGTCAAATGCCTTCATGCAGGTGTCATTGGACAGCATCACATATCTTTTTCTACCCCAGAGATTCTCTGACTATGAAATGAGGGAAGTTTGGGAGAACCCCACCCAGTACTAGCATATATGCAATCTGGATGTTTGAGAAAATTAACTTTCTATGGGTAGCTCCTGACCAGTGGGAAATAGAAAGCTTGACTAGTGGAAGATGGAAATACTCCCCTCTTCTCTTCTTGGTTGGGCAAATCTGAGACACATTCTACAAAGTTTCTCAAAAGGTCCCAGCAGCAATGAGATGCATTTACCCACAAAGTAACCAAATGAAGAACTCATCCTTGCCAGGACCCAGGAAAGGGGGGCAAAAAATCAATCCAAAGAAAAAATCATGATAGAAAACTTAAAAGACATGGAGTTTTCACTCAGGAGCCCACATGCTCGTCTAAAGAGTTCCAATAGGAAAGAACAGAGAAAGTGGAAATCATAAGAGAAGAGCATCTCCCTAGCTGATAAAAAGCAGTTGTGAGACTGAAAGAGATTTTCCAGTTGCTTCTCCAGAGAGAAGAAAGCCCATTACCTTCAATGAAAAGAGAAACAAATTGGCCTCACCCTTTACATGGCAACACTCATGCTACAAGACAACATGACAGTATTTTCCTTGTGTTGGAGGTGAAGCCTTTTAGTAGGTTTCCTTCCTGGACAGAGCAGTCATTCCGACCTCTCTCCCTTGATTGCTATGGAGGCCTGGAACTATGTCAAGCTCAGCTTTCCTATCCTCTCAGGCTTCTACACCAGAACACTCTCCACAGGAGGATTATACTTTCTTCAGAGTGTGGTTCCCAACTTTCAACCTAAAGTCAAACACCTGTGTTGGCTGCTTAACCAGGGAGAGGGTTGGCTGGTGGGCTGTCCTCTCTGTTCAGATGCAGTTATTCATCAGTCACCGTGAGGACTGCCCCATGGCTCCTTTCTTCTCCATGCATTTGTTCTCTCCATGCTATTCATTCTCTTCAGCTATTGCCATTTCTTAGAGAATCCTTTATATTTTCATTAACTCTCAATAACATTATCACCCTCCACACTGAGCTCTACACAGAGCCTGCACATCATTATTTTATGCCTCACACTCCCTTTCTTCCTTAGCATCATCAACTAGAATGTGAGTTGCTTTTCCTTGTTGTATATGTTAATTTTCTTTCTGTTAGGTCTTTTGGAGAGGATCCAGATCATAAATTTTCCCTATTTTTTCAGAGGGGAAAGAAGTCTCCAGCTGAGGGGAGAGAGTTCTCTCACTTGCCTTCTATTTTATTTCCCTTGACTTTTGAAATTTTACACAATCTTAGGATCCTGATTTTTCAGTAAGGACACTTTTTAACAGAATTCTTTCTGCAATTTCCTTGCAGCTATGAATGTAACATAGATTTGTAAAAAATCCAACAGAAGTACTTGTTTCCTTTTATACTCACTGATTTCTTGCACAGTTTATACAATGTAGCTGTTAAGAAACTGAAATACCTAGATTTCAAATCAGCTAAATTAACAAATATAGTCTGATCAGGATTGGTTTTCCTTCCAGGGGTGTTTTGGGCTGTGATTTTCTGTTCTCACCTGTTAGTAATCTGATGCCATCTATTTTTTAGTTTCTTTCCCAGAATGTCTCTATATTTCTGGTCTTTTGATGATGGCTTCATTTTTTTTTCATTTTTTATTGAAATATAGTTGATATATAATATTATATTGGTTCAGATATACAACATACTAATTTGACAATTAAATACATTGCTAAGTGCTCACCACGGTAAGTGTAGTTGCCATCTGTCAAAATACAAAGAAATTATAATACTATTGACTTTATTCCCTATGCTGCACTTTTATTCCTGTAACGAATTTATTTTATAATTTGACATTGTACCTCTTTATCCCCTTCTCCTATTTCCTCTATGCACCCCCTCCATGACAGTGGCTCCATTTTGTGTTTTCCTTGAGAGTTGTAAATTTATGCTTTTTAAAATATAGTGCTTTCATTTTAATAGTTGCATGATTGGAGGGAAGGTGGAAGATTATGTTTCGTGTCACCTTGATCCCGTATCATTTGTGTGTGTACGTACATGTACATATAAATTGTTAGATACTATAAAGAATTATATTGTGAAATATGTACATTTTTTAAATCACATTGCATGGGTTTTTTTATTGTCTCCTTTTCACTTGGCGTTATACTTTAAACATTTCCCTGTAAAAATCTTCATTGAATTTTTCTGAAATTATCACCATAGGTAAATGTAGTACATGACCAGAAATGGGGACTATAATTTAGGGTCAATTAACTAACTAAATTGATACATGATAAAGGTGGGATGTATTACTTTTCTTCCTTTAATGTCACATCTTAAAACATCTGGATATTACACATCCCCCCAAAATTGATCAGATTATCTACTTGTTAACAGCTGATTTGAAATCTAGGTATTTCAGTTTCTTAACAGCTGCATTGTATAAACTGTGCAAGAAATCAGTGAGTATAAAAGGAAACAAGTACTTCTGTTGGATTTTTTACAAATCTATGTTACATTCATAGCTGCAAGGAAATTGCAGAAAGAATTCTGTTAAAAAGTGTCCTTACTGAAAAATCAGGATCCTAAGATTGTGTAAAATTTCAAAAGTCAAGGGAAATAAAATAGAAGGCAAGTGAGAGAACTCTCTCCCCTCAGCTGGAGACTTCTTTCCCCTCTGAAAAAATAGGGAAAATTTATGATCTGGATCCTCTCCAAAAGACCTAACAGAAAGAAAATTAACATATACAACAAGGAAAAGCAACTCACATTCTAGTTGATGATGCTAAGGAAGAAAGGGAGTGTGAGGCATAAAATAATGATGTGCAGGCTCTGTGTAGAGCTCAGTGTGGAGGGTGATAATGTTATTGAGAGTTAATGAAAATATAAAGGATTCTCTAAGAAATGGCAATAGCCGAAACTCTTCAGAATCAGAAGTATAAGGCTTAAGGTTTTGTGGGTATGATATTTTGGTTCACAGAGAAGCTCACTCTAAATTCTGAAGATAATCTCTTCAGCACTCACCACCTGCATCAAATGCACTCTTTTGACAGGCAAAATAATGGCTCCCCAAAGATGTCTACCTCCAAATTCTAGGAAGATACCTTACTTTGCAGATAAGTAGGTAAAGACCCCAAGATAAGAAGATTATTCCGGATTATGCAAGTGAGCCCAATCAAATCAGACACGTCCTTAAAAGTGGAAAACATTTCCGGGCTGCCCTCAGAAATTCAAGGGAAGCAGGAGAAATTCAGAGTTTAGGAGGAATTCAACCCACTATGCAGGTTTTGAAGATAAGGAACGGGGCCAGAAGCCAAAGAATATGGTGGCCTCTAAAAGCTGGGAACGGCCCTCAGCTGACAGTCAGCAAGGATGTGGGGGCCCTAGTTTTACAACCACAAGGAACTGAATTCAGCCAATAACTATACAATGAGCAGGAGACAGATTTCCCCAAGAGCCTCCAGAAAGGAATACAGTCTGCTGACACCTTGGCTTTAGCTGAGGCCCATGTGAGTCTTCTGACTTACAGAACTGTGAGATAAGAAATAAATTTGTGTTGCTGACATCACTAAGTTTGTGATTTGTTACAGCAGCAATAAAAAATGAATGCAACTTCTGTCAGATATTCTCTAGATACCTGATTAGCCCATATAAAATTAAATTTGAAATGGAGTTTCTGCACACAGATACAGATGTCTTGAAGTAAAATCATTATTTATGACTGGAGAAAATTGACTGTGAGCCAACTGATAGCGTCACACCTTTCTCTGAGTCAAGATTTCTATGAGGCAGAATTTGACGGTAATGGTGGCCCTGCGCTTGTCTCCCTCTGTGCGTGGGGCATTGAGCAATCTTGTATCTGAATATTCCTGCTTCAGATGTCCCTGCATCATGACTTCTGCCTACACACAGGTTATATTCCACTGCTTTTTTGTGGGAAGACTAAATTTTTAAATGGAAGACCTGCTGAAAATAGAATTTCATTTGGTCTGAGGCTTGGATGCCTGGCCCTCCCGTAAGTGTTGCTCAACATTCTCCTGAGCTGTAATGTGTGACTCATTTCATGACTTTGTTAGATGAAAGGAAGAATATGGATTCTAGATAACACCATCTTATTTGCATTTTTCAACTATTGATCTTTTCTTTCGCCCTAAAGGGTCTTGCCTGACCCAAACTAAGAGATAGTAAACTATCTAAGTTCAGCAGTTGGTAGCTGCATTTGTAAATATGTAAATTTTAAACCGTCAATTTGATTAGCAAGTCTGTGAGATACTGTCTGGAAAAACCCAACTTCTAAATTTAATGTTTTGATTTAAAAAAAAAGAATATATGCCCAAATTATACCCATGTTGTGGGTGCAGATCACAAATGCAGACATTGATGAATTGTGCATTGTGGCAACTCAAATTCAGGACCACAGTTAAGTGCCCAAAGAAAAGTTTGGTATAACAAAATATTTCCATATCCCACAAAACTTACCAAAGCAAATGGCCTTGGTTGATATTATTAGCTTCTTCCTCCCTACCATCCATCCTTACTCTCTTTTCTTTCCTTTATTCATCAATTATTTGAGTCCCTACTATGTTATGTACTACATTAGTGCCAGAAATTCAGTAATTAGAAAAATATGTATGTTTCTGTCCTAATGGGACTTAGAATTAAGAGGTCACTCAAGACATTAAATAACAGCATCAATATATATAAAGACACTGAAATAAAAGCTGTTATGGACTGAACGCCTGTGTCCCCTCAAAGTTTGTATGTCAAAATCCTAACCCCCAGCAGGATGGTGTTGCAAGGTGGAGTTTTGGAAGGAAATCAGGTCTTGAGAGTTGCTCCCTCATGAATGGGAATTTTGCCCTTACAAAAAGAAACATGACAGAGATGATTTCTTCCCCAGTCAGGATATGATGAGGAGACCATCATCTGCAAACCAGAAAGATGACACCAGACCTGTCAGCACCTTGATCCTGGACTTTAGCCTCCAGGATTTTGAGAACTAAGTTTCTGTGCTTTAAGCCCCCAGTCTGTGGTACTTTGTCATGGCAGCCCGGACTGACAAAGACGGGGCTAGAACTGTGCTGGGTGCTCAGAGAAAGCTCTCCAAGGACGTAATGCTTAAGCCGCATCATGAAGGATAAGTGGGCCCAGCTAGGAGAGAGCAGCTTGTGCAGGTCCTGAGGGGAGCACGGAGGGCTGGAGGAGAATCGTAGCGCCCAAGGGAGTCTGGTGAGCAGGGAGAGAGGGAAGGAGTGCTTGGAGTGAGGCAAGGACGTGGGTGGTGGTGGGGCGTGCGGGCAGGGTCCACATCTTCATGCTCTGGGACCATGTTCAAGATGATCATCTTTATCCAAAAAGCAAATGGCAGACATTAAGGAATTTTAAATAGAGGAAAGATACTACTTTTTTTAGTTTTTAGAAGATCTTCCTGGCTATGGAAAACAGATCAGGAAGGGACAGGTGAGAAGTGGTGGCCTGCTGCAGCAGGGTGAGGTGGAGAGTGAGGCCAGTGGGCATCCTGACTCCCTCCCGGGCCTCTGGCAGGCACTGGATCGCTGGTGAGACAGTCACACGAGAGGATGTGGAAGGGATGGGAGGCCAGGTTTGGCCACAGTGACTTTGAAACATTCGAGTAGAAATATAGCCGGATATGAGTTCCAAGCTCTGAGAAGACATGTGTGAGGGTCATAAACAAAGAATGGCAATCCAAGCCATGAGCGCAGATGAAATCCACTGGAAAGCACAAAGTGCTTCAAGCTGATCCCCGAGGAAAACCGTAACTCACGTGCTGGGTAGAGGGGGATGCGCTCCGCCAGAGGAGGCTGAGCGGCAGCAGCCCGGAGGCAGGCAGAAGGCCAGGAGAGCGTGGTGACTCAGAAGCCACGGGCAGGAGAGCTTCCGCAGACAGCGGCCCTCCACGGCAAACACCGGGAAAGTGGTCCTGTACTTCCAGGCATGAGACAGGGCATTGAGTCAGATATTGCCAAAACGTTACAGTGATGACTTGAAATTGCTCACTGGATCTAGCAAACTTAAGGTTATTAGTGACCCTGAAAAGAGGCATTTCTCTTCATGATGGGGAAGAAGTCAGATTGGAGTGGGTCAGGGCATGAATTAGAAGTGAGGGGACAGAGACAGTGAATATTAACTACCCTTTATCCCTGTAAAGCCAAACACACAGTAGGTGCTAAGTAATCGTCCCATACAAACAATTGTTAAATAATATATAATCCTATAAAATGAAAATAAGCCTATTAAATAACACTTACAGGATTAATTAATTTAGTTCACAAATATTTATTAATTATCTACTGTGTGCCACATACTCTTCTAAGTGGTTGAGATACATGGTTGAGCAAAAAAGGTAAAGATATTCTGACTTCCATGGTGTTTACATTCTAGAAGACTGGCAGGGCAGTGGTGGAGAAAGACAATGAACACTAGCATGTTAGGAAGTGGTGAATTCTGTGCCGAAAAAGAAAAAAAATAGAGCAGGAAAAGGAGGATTGGGTAAGCTGGATCATGGGGGTTGTGATTTTTGTGAGGCTAATCAAGGTAGAGCTCATTAAAGATGATTCTTGAGCAAATACTTACAGGAAGTGAGGAAGCTATTCTGGGGAGAACTTCAGGCAAAGCTTAAGGAGCGGGGGTGCAGAATAACAAGGCCACACTGGCTGGAGTAGTGGGGTGGGCAGCGTGAGGGAGAAGTCAAAGCCGCCCATTGCAGAGGCTCCTGTGGACCCCTGGTGGGTCTGGCTTTTACTGGGGACATGGGGAGCACAGGCACGTGCTTAGGAGTGACATGACCTAGCTTGTGCTTTAAAGAGTCACTCACTGCTGCGCTGAGGTTGGGCAGAAGCTGGTGGACGAACATGCCTGACACTGGTGGGAATATTTCAGGCCCAGGCCCCAAGATGGCACAGCTCGCCTCCATTCAACCTTCCACTGGCTACGACTCTGTCAAATGGCCTCACCCAACTGCAAGGGTGGCCAGGGAATGCGATACAGCTGTGTGCCCAGGACGAGGGGCAACTGGGTCTATGAATGACTGGCCAGTCTCTGCCACAAAAAGCTTGCCATGACCTTGGCATGAGCTGAGGAAGACAAGAAGCAGAGTGTTCATAGTATTAAGTTGTCAAATTCTGCATGTTTTGATGGTAGGGCCAACAGACTTTCTTGGAAGACTGGATGTGGGTCGTGCAAGAATGAGGAGTCCAGACTATAGAGCCTGAGCAACCGCAGGTAGAATTGCCATCAACTAAGATAGGGAAATTGCCAGGGAAAAAGCTTTAGAGGAGAGGTCAAGGGCTCAGCTTTCCACATGCAGAACTTGAGAAGTTTATTAGATACCAAGGGAGACAGTGAGTGGGCAGTACAGAGTCCAGGGCTCAAGAGATCAGGCTGGGGATGTAAAGCTGGGAGGATCAGTATATGGGTGGATTTGAAGTCTAGAAAATTCCTAGACAGAGAAAAGGATGGAGGACTGAGCCCCATGGCACCCTGACATTAAGGAATTGGAGAGAGAGACGGAACCAGCAAAGGAGACTGAGGAGGGTGAAGGAGCAAAGTAAGAGCGAATGGAGTCCCGGAAGCCAAGGAAGGTTCCTGCAGAGAGACTGGACTCCAGAGCGGCACCCAGGCCGCAGGCGGAGCAGGTCACATGGTGACTGGGAGCGGCCTTGGGCTAGAAGGGGAGCTTCACGAGTTGGGTGGGAGCAGAGTGTGTCTAAGAAGTGGGAGAAGAATCACAGACAGCAAGTACAGGTCAGTCTTTCAAGAAGTTTTCCTGTAAAAAGGAGCTAAGAAACTTGGTGGCTACTTGTGGGAAAGTGGGTTTAAGGAAAGGTATTTTTAATGAAAGAAGTAATAAATACATTTTTTGCTGATGCTAATGATCCCATAGAAAAGAAAAATAATGATGTAGCAAAAGAATTTCTGGAATAATGTTCTTGTGTTTGCCAGAGGGGATGTTATTTAGGGTGTAGCTTTGATCAGAGCCTGGGCAGGTAACCCAAGGTGATGAATGGGGAGGCAGAGCCAGTGGGGAATGTGGGGGCAATTTTTGCTGTAGAAAACCCACTTCTCCAGCCCTCATTATCTCATAGCTATTATCTGGGTGGGATAGAAGAGAAATCGAGTTGGAAGGCAGGAATTGGCTTTATTGTTTCCCCAGAAGGGAAGTCTTCCCAAGTAGTTAACCAATGGGCTATATTTTTCTTTCTTTTTTTTTCAGGTTATCACTTATCATTTTTTCCCTGATTTTACTGGGATACAATTGACACACAACACCGTGTGGGAGTATGGCATAAGGTGTATGGCATAATGATTTGACTTACATATATAGTGAATTGATTACCACAATGAGTTCAGTCAACATCATCATCCATACAGATACAAAAAGGAGAGAAAAAGAAAAGTTTTTCTTATTTTCTGGTTTTTGTTTTTGTTTCTGTTTTTTTGGAGGGGGGGTGCTGGGATGTATTATTATGAACCCATGGATTTTTATATAGTTGATGTGTTTCAATCCACTTAAGCCATTATTCTTGTTATTCAGGTTGTACCACCTTTAACCAACAGACCCTTTCAGGTCGATGCCTGTGTCCTTTTGAAATTAACTACATAGTCTAAGCCTTTGATTATTTCTTTTCTTTCTGTCCCAGTTTCCTGCCCCAGACCTGGATGGCCACTTTTCTAAGGAGCTCTGCATCCTTTTGGTGGTAAAAGGTAGTTAGAGACCACATTCTGTGCATTTGCAGAGGCTTCCAACCCATTTTCTAGACCATCCACATAGCTTTGCTGGATGCATCTTCCTGAAACCCAGGTAGTCCACATCCTCCCTCGGTTAGGCACCTTTCAATGAACTTTTACAGCCAACAGGGTATCAGCCATTCACATTAGCCTAGAGCCCAAGGCTTCCTGCATCAGGCCACGCTCTCATCTCTCACCACATCTTTACACAAATGCTAGAACACGGCTGAGCAGTGCGCTGGCTCCAGAGACATTTGTGCCCAGCCCCACCTCCGTGTTAGCACTGGGGCTGAGCCAGGAACAGGCAGAGCATTGAGTGGATGGGCAACGCCAGGAGCCAGTTCTCCAATGGCACAGCATGCCTTCTACATGCAGGTGCCAGCTCTGTCCCATCGCTGCTCTGTGCCTGCCGGGCAACTCCAACATGTCATCTCTCCTTACCAGATCCCCGTTTACAAAAAGGAGATAACAACTCCCAACTCACAGGCTGCTTGTGAGGATTACACATGGAACACTTGGGCCAGCACACATAAAAGCCGATCAAGAATTATTACCTGCCTCATCCCGGGTCACTTACTCTCAACTATACAATCAGATGACCCGAATTTTACAAGTCTGAGTTCTTCCTAAAATGCTGCTGCTATTTTTACCTGTCCTTTCTCAGAAGGTTAGAGCCCCATCCTGTTGTCAGGGAGAGGACAGCCCTGAGTCACTTCCTCCCTCCCCATGCCCATCCTGCTGTGCCAAGTTGGATGGGGCCAGGCTGTTCGCGGAGAGCTGTCCAGGCCACGAGCACTCATGCTCATTGACAGTCAGGAGGGTTTTGTAAAACCACAGGCCATGTGGGATTCTGGGCTGACCTCCCACTTCCGGAGCTCATCACGCATCTTTCCTTCCTTGACATCCTTTTCCTGAAATTGATCACTGGTTCCTCCCAAAGTTAGTAATCAGCAGGTGGTTGATATTAGAATCTGAGGCTGACATATCTGGACTTTGAACAAATGATAAAATTCTCATTTAAAAAATGAGAATGTGTGTAGAGCTGTGATTCACAACCTTGATTGCATATTGGAATGACCCAAGGGGCTAAAAAATGCTGATGAGTCTCACCCCAGAGGCTCTGATACACCTGGCCTTGGGTGGGGTCTGGGCATTGGGATATCTTCTCAACTCCCCAGGTGATTTAACTGTGCAGCGAAAGGTGAGATCTGAGATAAGGCAAATGCTTTGGTAAATCTACTTTCTCTGCCCCCTAAGCAGATATCTCATTGACTGGGAAGCTCCAAAGTAAAGTTTGCCTTTCTCTGGCTTCCAGAACTCTCCTGCGTGCTGTGGGTACAGGTGAGGTGAGAGATGGTAGCACCTGGCAGGTCACGGAAGGCTTACAGGCCAGCCCAGGAGTATGGGGCCAATCTCACTAAATAACACCGTTGTTGAACGTGGGATGCAATTATGGCTGCAGGAACACTTACTTCCCTGGCCCTCTTTATCTCATAGCTATGCTCTGAGATAGGATAGAGAAGAAATAGGGTTGAAAGGCAGGACTTGGCTTTATTGTTACCCCAGAAGGGGAAGTCTTCCCAAAGCAGTTTGCCTGTGCATTCTCAGCAGATTGGTGATTGGGTCAGGTTTACATTGCAAGCAATATTGTCTGGTAGCACTGGGAGAACGGACAGGAGTGGGGATGGTTGGGCAAGGCCAGAAGACCACCCAAGTCCCTCTGTGAGACAACGAGAGCCTGAAACAAGGCAGGAGCGAGGGCACGGAGAGCAGGAAAGGGGGTGTCACCTTCTCCTGAGTTGCTGGCCCAGGACTCCTGACCTTTTTGTGCTGAGCCCGCCCTACCTGTTGCTTCTTGGTTTGTGGGGACTTTTGTATGAAGGCCTCAGTGTCTTCACTAGTGATCCTTCACTTAACCATGGTAATGACCCAAATGCTTTATGCCTTTGCTTTGGGCTGGGCAGGGCTCAGAACATCTCATTCTACCATTGAGAAAACTGAGGCATAGAGAGGTGAGTAACAAGAGTTGCTGGATAGACGTAGTTTCTGACTTAACCCTTACACTATCCCATCTTCCACCTCCAGCCTTGATGCTCAAGGGCCCTTCCCCCTGCTGAGGCCACCTTTTTTTGAACGAAGTCTTAGAAGTGGTCACACCCACAGGCTGTATCTGGTTTCCCACTGTGGTTGTTCCTGGCCAGCCTGGCCCTGGAGTCTTGGTGCCCCTATGAATGGGAGGATCTGAATTGTGGTTACATTCAGCAAATCAGCCAACCTCTTAAAATACTTCTAATTTACATGATTTCAACTCTTGACTGAAACTATCACTTAGACCCTTAAGTTCTCCACATGCTAAAGTATTGAAGCCCTAAATTTCTCCTTTTCTTCCAGAAAAAAAATATTTAAAAATAGCAATTGGTAATGAAAAATTCATTGGTAATGAATTTAACCTTTGTAAGCAGTCAGAAGTTCCTATTAAGACATTGAGTGCAGGTTCCCAGCACACCTTGAGGAGTCTGGAAGGCAGGGGGCTCACACAGTAAGAACTTCTGTGTCAACATTATTGGAAATGCCACCTGGAACAGTGGCCCCAGTAATTGGAACTAACTTCTTAAAGCTCTGTCAGTTGCCAACAGTGCCATTCACTTACTCTGCCTTATGTATTTTCTGGTTGAGATTAACATTCCGTGAGTACATTTTATGGCAATATTGGGCTAAGTATTTACATAGATCACCTCTCATTATGACATCCCCATTTTACAGATGAGTAAACTGAGGCTCAGGGAGGTTAGCTAATTTGCACAAGTTTCCAAGTTGCTGTACAATAGACACTGTGCTTGACCTGTCGAACCTAAACACCATACCCATATCCATTAACTATATTGTTAGGATCCTTGATAATAAAAAGTATAGCCTCATTTATGTATTAATGCCCACCACCTTACACATTGTAGCTATTAGCAATATTTTCTCTGAGCTTTGTTTTAAAAACTTGTATATTGGAGGGGTTTTTCCTAAAGATAGTATGTTAATATTTCCAAATAACTCGTTGTTTGTAAAATAACAGCAATGATATGTTTCAAAAAGATCTGTGGTCAGTGATGGTTAATAGGCAAAGGAGTAATGACTGGGGAATCTTTTCTTCTCACGATTTTTGAGCACCAACTATGTCTTTGTTTGCCATGTGGTGCCATAGGGTTGGCAGTCATCTGGGCAGCCTGACAGGGTCCACTCAACCCTCAGCCCAGTGGGTACTGTGGAAGGCTTCTCTTTTCTGAGGCTCAGTTTCCTGCTCTAAAATATAAGGTGTCTTGCAGCTCCAGTCTTTTGTGGTTCTCTCCAGACAGCTGCTGGCCCAGTAAAGTATAATTTAATTCTTTATATATTTTTATATATTATATATTATATAATTTAATTCTTTATATATTTTATATTTCTGGCACAGTCCACATTTTGCAGAACCAGTATTTCCCAGTCTTTGGCATTTATTAACACAAATCTGTTGTTAAACAATAACAACCTCCTGTTAAACAAAATTATTCAATGAGCTGTTTCTGAAAAAATAAACTCAACAGAACTCAGGCACTTGGTCCTCTGAGGAACTGGAGATCCCGTCACCAGACCACTGATCACCCTGGAAAACCAGACTGCTTGGAGGGTACCCAAGCGCAGGCATTTGGGTCATCAGATGGTTTTGTCTGAGCCACCTACTGGCAGTATTGCTTTGTTCATGGGGTTGAGTGTTTTGGAAATCTCATCACCAGTTTGTAAGAGCTCTGGTGATTCTTTTAGAAAAGCTAAGAATTACTTGGTAATATGGTGATTTCCTCCAACTCAGTTTGTGGAAGGGAAGTTTTGTGTGCTAGATGTTATTTAAGTATGCAATTCTGAGATTTTCGTACCACAACTGTGAGCTTCTCTACCAGACCAGGACCCCCTTATGGGTAGGGCCCATACCCAGTTCCACCTGGCACAAGCTCGGCACTCACTGGGTACTTGTTGAGTGAATTAGCAGATGAATGAATGGTTAGATTCCAGGATCCAAGAGGGCCTGGAGTTCAAATTTCTTAACCTTGACCTAATAAGAATCCCTGGGTTTCCTTGGGGGCTATACAAAATTATCTCCTTTATGTTACAAATATATTCTATATGTTTTATAAATTATTCTCATACTGAGGAGGATAAAAATACTTGTTTATGGTCAGGATGGCTGCACAATGATGTGAATGGGTTTGATATCATTGAACTTTACACTTAAGAATGATTAAGATAGTAAATGTTATGCTATGTGTATTTTAACACAATAAAAAAAATTACAAAGTGGAAAAAAATCACCCTCTGTCTTGGTCAGGATAGAGTGACTCATGGAACTTTGTGTCTCCCACTGTGGGGGCAGGTAAGTACATTTTCACTTGCATCAGGCTGGGCAGAGGCGAGGTGTGCTGGTAGTTGCTGTTTGGAAATGTAAACACAGGGACGAGGTGTGACGGATTTCTGCACTCTCTGAGTCAACCCCGCATTGTCCCTGCCCCCTTCACAACTGTACTTTGCATTGCCAGAGAAAAGTCTGCAATTTCTTTGTCCAGTATGTTTCAGGGTTAGTGTTTTCTAATTAAAAGTAGAAGAAAAGAAAAGAACTCTGTCAGATGATCTGCGGCAGCTTTGGAGGAAGAGGAGGGTCCCCGAGAACCGCTCACTATGACATCAGTGGTAGCAGCTGCCCTTGGCTTTGAAACACCCTCTTTAGAATTCCCTGCTTTGGGGTTTCAGGCAGCTGGAGTGTGGGTGGCAACTTCCCTGTGCTTCGTGCTCTTCTAGATTCCCTGAAAGCAGATTTCCCTGGCCTTAGTCAACAAGCGTGTATTTCTTTGGATTAAATCCATTTCTACTTGAAAGCCTTAGTATATCCTTTTTTTCCCTGCATGAATCCTGTTAGGCCATTTTTGCCTAATTGCACATTTTTAGGGAAAGGTGGGATTTCATGTCGGGGTTGTCCAACATCATGCCCAGGCCACCCTGAGTCCCAGGGTTTGGGCAGCCTTGGAATGGGATGGGGGAAGAGCTGTCCAGGTCCTGGGGATAAATGGAGGTTCCCCCCACCGCAGGCTCAAAGCACAGGGTCCAAGGCAGTGGGGGGAGATCAGGAATGGCAGCAGAGGATTGGGTTGGCTGCAGGGAGCAGGAAAGTGCATGCAGGTAGAGCCCTGGAAGTTCGCCAGAAACGATGGCTAGTAGGGAGAAGGGTCTTTTCAGAGGGTCTCTGGGCGGGGAGTCAGGATCTGGGGCTGCTGGCTCAGTTTTCACAGATACATTTCTCTGGCCCTTATAGGACACGTATAATGAAGAAATAGACCCAAAGCTGAGTAAATATATTATCTTTATTGGAGAACTATATTATGCACAGATTTAGCCTACTTTGACTGAACTTGAACCATGTCTTCTATGTAAAATTAAAATGATACCTTAAGGATTTGTGGTAAATTGAATTATTTGTCCTATTTCTTCACTCCTCAGTAGTAGTTCTAGACAGCCACATTTGGAGGTGGCCACATGGTGTGAGAAATGCACTTCTCTGCCCCTTGATTTTGGGCTCAGGCATGTGACTTGTTCTGGCCAATGCAATGTTTTGGGAGGTTAGCAAATGATGTTGATGCAAGGGAGGCTTAAAATGCGCTTACCCGGGTGGACTCATTGTCCTATGCATATACCATCAGCATGAGGAGGATTACCCTGAGCAGTTACTGTCTCTACAGCCTGGGCCCCAAAATGAGGCACATGGAGCAGAGGTGCTGCAACAGACTCACAGGCACAAGAGTGATAAATAAGTGCTTACTGTTGCTTTTCATGGAGATTTTGGGGTTGTTTTTTGTGCAGTGCATTTGTGGCAATAGCTACCTGATACAGATTGCATACCTCATATCATAGATACTGATCCTTTTGCAATAATTAGAGAATTTTCAAGGGTAGCTTTGGACACATTCAATTTTCTCAGTCAATGCACTCATCGACTTCAGAGTCAAATTCATGTATAAGATGGGATTAGTTCTTATCTTCAGATGACAACTTTGTTTCAGTCTTGTTTCATAAGTAAAAAGTTGTGTCAGTTATCTATGTTTATATTTTCTGTGCAATGAACAATAAGCTTAGAATTTATGTGGATAAAAACATCTGCATATACATGTCTATAGAAATCTCTTTGTTCTTATCAGCATTTGAACTGTGCACATTTAGGTAATTTTATAATTGTTTTCATCTTCCATTTTTCTTTGTAAAATTTATACAGCAGAGATACATCTTTAAGAATGAACAAACTAAAAAAAAAGGAATGAACAAACTGAGAAATATACATGATCATTCATTTGGCACCATCTTCTAAAATTTCACACTTCAAGGATAAGCAAAATTAGTATAGTTTGCTTCTTGAATTGCTTACTCACATTGTAAGTGAGCCAGTGCAAGGGGAAGGAGACGGTAGCTTTCACCAAGATATGCCAAGGCAAGCCTGCAAAGGTGTTAGTGTGCAGGCTGGTGCCGACAGCCGGCAGGCCTGCTGACTCCAGTACTGATGGCTCCTGGAGGGAGACCTGAACTGTCTGGCCCCACCAGTACCCCCTGTGCTTACAGCTCGACTCTGGGTGGTCAGGGGCATGTTGCAATCGCAAACTTCCTCCACTGGCCTATGCAACCCAAGTTGAATATCAGTGGTAAATTACCCTGGCAGTTACTCTTTAGGATAAAACTTTCTCCCTTCTGCAGGGTAGAGATTAGGGTATATCATGGCTGCTATGGTTACAGCCCCTTCCTTGTGTTTGGATAGTGCTGAGTGGTCACCAAGAGAACCCTATTTACGTGAGCCCCGGACTCTAAGCACTCCATCATGGGGAGTGGGTGGAGAAGTTGCCCCAATCAGTGTCTTACTGTCTGGGTCAAGGATGAGCAAGAGGCACCTCTCAAGTGGCTTCCTCAGGAACTCCTGTGCCACCTGCTTGGCTCTGTTTTCTCTCCAGGTCTTGGACAAAGCGAAGTGTGGCTAAAATCCTGGCACATCTATCTCAACACTTACTAGTTGAGCAAACATAAGTGGGTGAGTTAAAAATTCAGATCTTGATCATTTCTGGGAAATGGAGACAATAATAGCACCCACTGTACTAGACTGTTGTGAAAATTAAATCAGATAATCCGGGTACTGTGTTAGGACCTGGCATAGTATGTTCTCAGGTAATGTTAACTGCTATAAAAGAAATGACAGTCACTGTTATGAAGGAAAGATGTCATGAAGAGGGGCCCCTCCGGACATGGGGAGCTCCGGGCACAATGAGAGCAGAGCAGATAGTTCCTCACTCCTATATCCATCCGCAGAGGCTCCAGATAAGATAGCCAGGCGCTTGAGGATGTGGCGTAAGGTATCCTAACCCCTCACCTCCCAGGCTCCAGTGGACCCTTATACTAGCTGGGGCTAGTAAGTTGCAGCCCCAAAGGCTCTCTCAGCACCCCTGAGGTGGGTGCGGGGACCCGTAGCTGACCCTGCAAGAGCAGACTGGTGAGGCAGGATGCCATCCCTGGTGTACAGGGCCTGATTTTGATACCTTATTTCAGATCTGCTGAAGCTGCCCCAGGCTCCCCAGGCTGCTCTCTGTTGTGGTTTAACACGCACGTCTGTCACTGGGAACACGCCATGTGGGGTCGCTGCGTGACAGGCAGGGCCATGTCACCGGGAGCCACACAGTGACACTTTCTCTGGAATACACCACATGGAAAGCACGCACATGACACTCTTCATTCCTTGGCTGTGTTCAGCACAGGCCACCCCTTCCTTAGCTCCTGATGGGGTTTGGAAGATGCACATACACTCTTCATTCTGCTTCAAAATGCACTGTTTTAGGTCCTCCCAGTTCCTTTTAAAAGGCCCTGGAAGAACAGCAGGTCATGTGAGCAGACAAAGTCCTTGAAGATTGGTGTGGGGAACCTCGCCGCAGGAGACCTGCCAGACTGGGGAGGACCTGAAAAGACCGCCTTTGCCTTCCACCTCCCTGGCCCTTCTCCTCACTTTCTCACGCTGCACGGTAAGTTGTAGTCACCTGCCTTTTATCTCAAAGAGGCTTGGCTAGATACTGGGATAAAGAGGGCACAGAGCCCTGCCCCCAGGGGACTGACGGCCTGTTGGAGGCGCCACCAAGAGTGACTGGCTGCAGTGTGGCACGACAAAGACCACGATGCCACAGGACTGGGGAAGCAGGAGGCAGGCAGGGAAGTGCCTGATCCTTCCTAACCGATGGGACAGGGAGGCTGCGAGGTCAAGGAAAGATTACCCAGGGACCGAGAAGGATCTAGAAAGAATTCCCCAGGTGGAGAAAAATATGGGCAGGGTGGGCCGAGAGAAAAAGATATTTCAGCCTGAAGGAAAAGCATGAGAAAGTCAGGACATGGGAGGCCGGGAATGGTGGGCTCCAGGCTGGTAGGACCAAAACAGTGACGAACTCTAAATACCAAAAAAATACATTTAGGGAATTTTTGTGAGTTATTCCTCTGTATAGTATACTCAGGATAACCTATAAAACCAGGCAGTTGCCTCAACTTCACATGGCATCTGAGGGAAAAGAGAAGAGGAAAAAATGTTGAAATAATGTATTTTTCTGCCTGTTACTTTGTTCAATAATGTTATTTATGTCTCAACTGAGGTTTCACTTCAACAAATGTAAATTGGTCAATAATTAGTGTCTTCCACAGAATATTATGTTCTGCTTTTATGTAATGCTAAAATAAATGTCATTTAAAAAAGTATCCTTTCCCTCAAGATTAACCTTTTTTGCTGTAAATGAAGATGAAAGATCAATCAACCTAGAAATGGTGTTTTTAGATTAAAAACTCACGTGCTCATTTTTATGGGAGGAAAAAGTGAAGTCAGAAGAGTAAAATGTCTTGCTCAAGTTAATGGGAGAGCTCAGATACGAACAGAAGATATCTAATTTCCAGTCCAACCCAACACATTTATTTGTAAAATGGCAGGAGGTAAGCCCCTTAAGGGAGTCTCATCCCACAGCGGAGGAAGCCAGGATCCTTCATGAAATTAAGTGAGGGCATAAAGTCTTAGTTGTCAATGACAGAGGCAAACCTGGAAATGAGAACCTCAAACCGCTAACCTGGTCAGTGTTTAACTAACCCCCAGGAAAAGCAGCTCACAAGTTCTTTGTAACTGGTTTGTGGCAGCATCTTTACTTCCGAAGGACAGCGTCACTCACAGTTTAGAGGCAGGGGGAGCTGCGTCCTGCAGGGGTCACTACCCTGCGCTTGGAGGACACCTCCCGAGGCGCTGACTGGAGACGTGGGCCTGAGCATCGTGGCTCTCTGGGACTTTCTCAGCCTTATGCCCGGTATTCAGGGGTCTCATATTAGCACCACATTTCTCTGCTGGCCCAGGGTTAAGGAAGCCCTGACAGTTGACCTAAGGAGTGAGAGTTGACCTCAGAGTCAGCCTCTGGCTCCCAAGCTAGCCACCTGGAATGATGAGTGGTTTGAGGAACGGAGGCTTGTATCTTCCTGGCCAGGCAGACAGACATGGTCACCTGCCTTAGGTAACCCACATTTCCTTTTTCTGCTGCAACTGAATTCACCTCTCTTGGCTCTTTTGCAATGTGGCTTTAGTAACTGAGGGAACATCTGCTCTCGCTGCATGTGTGAGTGATACACCGGGGCCCATAGCCTGCTCCCCAGGGCTGCAGGGGTGTCTCTTTTACACAAACAGCCCTTTCACAGACCCCAGTGGGGTCACCAAGAACCAGTTCTAGCCAAGCTCTCAAAGAGAAAAATGTGAGAAAGGAGAAAAGCTGAGAATATGAAGGCAAAAAGAGTTGAGAGAGGTATGCAGAGCAGAAAAATAAAGAGCACATATCAAATGTCACTCTATGAGAAGTCAATCAACTCATGCATTCTACAAAAGCACATTTGGCAAGCATTTATTATTTATAACTTACTGTGTGCCAGCACTGTGCCCAATGCTATGCTTAAATGAACTTGGATTGCTGTCCCAGATCTGAACCAGCATGACATCCTGTAATCAAGGGGAAAGAGGATATAAAAAGCCAAATCTCCCAAAACGCCAAACCTGAGCAAATCTACCTGGCTGTCCACCACAACCAATCTCTCCACGCAGTGGCCCATCTTGTCACTTCCCTTTGACCGTGGGTGCCTCTAGGGGCCTCCCTCCTATCTCTCCCAACAGTGAGCAGTAGCTCATCCACTGGATACTTCAAATGGAGAAGCAACCTCCAGAATTTTTCAAATTTTTTTTAAAACTTTTACTTCAGGATAACTTCAAATTTTCAGGAAAGTTAGTTTCTGCATATCCTTCATTCAGCTTCCCTGATGTTAACATCTTACATCGCATCACTATTAGATAAACCCCAGACTTTATTTGGTTTTCCTTCATTTTCCCACTGTCTTGCCAGTGGGTTTCAGCCCCAGGCAAGTTCACTATGGATTCATGACACCAAAGAAAAGACAGTAGAACGTTTTTGGGGTAAAAGGGTTTATACCCAACTTTATTTCCACGGTGGCAGGTCAATCACTAGAATCCTGTTCACTCAGAGAGAGTCTGCATGCAGCAAGCCGGTCTCTGCCTCTGGGCCTCTCTTACCCCTACAACTGTCTCAGTCTCTGTCCTTGGTGCTGCCACCACTACAGTCTCATCTCTGCACTCCTGCAGCCATGCAGCTGTATCACCGTATCACCCAGAGCACTGGGCACAGATCTTTATATAGAGTCAATAACAACATATTGCCCACATGTGTGTAGTGAGCTAGTCGACCAGGGCCGGGTGAGAATCCTGGCCACAGGAACCTTCATTTTATCCACAGGGGAGTACTTTCCCTTGCACATTTTTGTTTATGACTTATAAATTCTTCTCAGAGAAAATACAATCTCAGAAAACTTTCTTCAGTATTTTTAGCATCATTTTTTCCATAGAATAAGAAAAAAGGCAATTTTAAGCTGAAAATATTTTTATAAATAAAAGTGAATCATGTTTTTAACTACAACCTTCAAAATATTCTGTTTTTCCTCTCTTAATAAACAACCTTCTGTGCTTCATTCTTTAAGTGAATTATGCAATTATTTCTTTAAAAAATTTACTATAGAATTATCTGCATTTTGTTTTTCTGGACTGCATATGTATTAATACACATTGAAATTTAACTGTGTAATAGCATTAAAATAGATAAAATAAGTTTTTTTGTAGTTCTATAGCTTTGTTTTAGAATGATAAGAAAAGAGAAAGGATTATGCATTACCACTTATAAGCTCCTCACCACATATAATGCATTGCAGGATAGACAGTAGATGTCTGCATAAATGAAGATTGTGTTTTTTGGTTTGTCTTCTATCATGTAAAAATAACTGGATAGATTTTCACCAAGAGCAGAAGATACGTTTGGAATAATATTACTTAAAATATAGGCTATATGGCAAAGACAAAATTCCATTTGGACACCTAAGAAGTACTGACAAAGAGAGGCGGACATTCTCTTAAGGAGCAGAAACAGGTCAAGTTAGAGAAGCCTGTCTTACTTGAGGGGGATTGCCCCCAGGGAAGCTCATTCTGGATTTGGTGAGTCTGAATAACAACAATGGAAGTTGGGGGTAAAAGGGTTTATTCCAAGCTTTATTCTCACAGTGGCAGGTCAAGTGCTAGAATCATGTTTGCCTCTGGCAAGTCTACAATCCATCTCTGTCTCTGCCGCCAGGCACAGCTTGTTTAATACTGACAGTAATGGCTCATTGTGAACCGGTGTGTAAGCATCAGCCAAACAGTAGGCCAATTACATCATCAAGTAGATTAAGGTCAGGTGAGGATCCGGGCCATAGGAACTTCCATTTTCCCTACAGAGCTGGTGTCTTGACAATGGGTTTCAGCTCCAGGTAAGTTCACTATGGATTTAGTGAGACCAAGGAATGAGAATGGAACATTCTTGGGGTGAACGGGTTTATTACCTGGCTTGTTCTCCTGGTGATGGTTCGCACACTAGAATTACATCTGCATCTAACAGTCTCCACGTCTGTAATCCTCCTTCAGCTCTGCCTCTGCCCAGAGCACTGGGCAGAGCTCTTTATATAGTGACTCAATCAATAACAGCTTATTACCTAGGGTATGGAAGCAGTAGCCCAGCAGGAGACCGGTTACATCATCAAGTAGTTTAGGTTCAGGTGAGGATTCTGGCCATAGGAACATTCACTTTATCCACATTCCACGCCTCCAGGATTCTCACCTCACAATCTACATGCCCTCAGTCTACTGTAATGGTCCCTGTGTGAGAAAGCTGCAGCATTGTAACCGGATTCCACAACAGCAACGGAGGATAACAACAATATAGAGATAATAACAAAAATTAAGATACATCAAAATTTTGATACATTAATAAAAAAAAAAATAATCCTCAAATCTGAGGAGGTTATTTCAGCTATATTCAAAACTAGTTTGTGGATAAAATGAGAGTTCCTGTGGCCAGGATTCCCACCTGGCCCTGGTTGACTAGCTCACTGCACACCTGTGGGCATTACATGGTTGTTGACTCTATAAAAAGAGCTCCGCCCAGTGCTCTGCACACGACATGGTGGCAGGGCTGCAAGGCTGCAGGAGAGCAGAGCAGAGGCTGGAGTGGTGGCAGCACCAAGGACAGAGGCCCAGAGGATAGCTGTGTGGAATGGCTGTGCAGGCAGAGAGGCCCAGAGGATGGCTGTGTGGACAGTGGGGCCCAGAGGCAGAGACTGGCTTGCTGCATACAGACTCGCTCTGAGTGAATGGGATTCTAGTGACTGACCTGCCATCTGGAAATAAAGTTAGGTATAACCCTTTCACCCCAAGAATGTTTTGCTGTCATTTTCTTTGGTTACATTGAATCCATAGCGAACTTGCCCGGGGCTGAAACCCATTGGCAAGACATTGTTCTACTCAGATGAGTTCATGACTTACACTTAGTAGTGGTACAGATAGGGGGCTCCATGCACCCCAGCAAATGGCAGGTTTTTTTGGTAGGGTGAGTGCCCAATCCACAAAGACTTTAAGGGTGATAAGACATATGTTTTAGTGTTTAACAGACAGGCAAATCTTGTCCATCAGGTAGGATGCATGCAAGAGAGTGGTCCTGTGATAGGACTATAGCAGGAAGGGGGTCCCTTCCAGGTCTCATATAGCATACCTTTACTCCTCTCCCCATGGGGGTTACTGAGGGGTCTATATATAGTGCTACTGGAGGTGCATATACTGGCTGAAAAGACAAAACAAAACTCCCCAGTAAGATGCTCCTACCTTCTGGCCATTCAGGATATACTACTGTTAACTTTGAGGGCCACTCTGCTGTTACTCCAAGAATACACAGGGGGCCAGCTTCCAGGCCTTGTCCCCAAGGTGCCAGGAGGGCCAGTCATCATTGTTCCATGTTTTGAAACGTCCAAGGCCATGTCCACTCAATGGAATCTCCAGGGTTTAGTGCAGTTGGTGCTGGCAGCAAGACATTATTCTGGTAGCCAAACCTTGGCTTCAATGATTCTTCCTTGGTTTATACTTACAGTTGTATAGGAGGGGCAGCACTATGCATTAGCATGTCTCCATGGCTCAGAGCTCCCTTTCAGGGTTACTCATTCAAATGCCACAGCACTGTCCATAAATGGACTGACCAACCCTGCAGACTATTGGTGTTTGACTTCAGTCCAGATTTTAGCAAACAATTGTACCTCTCTATCATGCCTGCTGCAGTAGGATTGTATGGCATATGAAACTTCCATTTGATTCCCAACTGTTGCACCCATTCTTGTAGTACATGTCCAGTAAAGTGGGTACATTGATCACTCTTAATTACCTGTGGCCAGCCATAAGTTGCAAAAAGGTGCTCCTCTTTAGGCCTTCTGTTTGTCTGTACAACATGTAGGAAAAGCAACCAGAAGTCCAGTAGCTGTGTCCACACAAGTCATGGCATATTGGAACCCTTCTGACACGGGCAGAGGCCCAGTATAGTCTATCTGCCACCTGACAAGGGGTATTGACCCCATAGCTATTATCACATGTTGCTGTGGAACTCGATATAAGTCCCTTTTAGAGCCTACAACACATTCCTGCTGGGTTCTGCTGACTTCTTCAAAGGTCAAAGGCAAGCTCCACCAACAGACTACAGCCCACATTGTCTTTTGCCCCGCATGCAACAAATGCTGCTGTAACCATTGGGCTACATCAGAGGCAGGCTTTCCTTCTAGCCAACGCACCTGGGCCAATGTGTCTGCTTCATCATTCCCTGGGGATGCCAAAGGCAAATGGCCAGTCACATGATCTACGGTAACAGTCTTAGTCTGACCGGAGGCCCATAGGTCTTGCCACAACTCTTGCCCCCAAAGGGGCCAGGGACCAACCATCCAGTTGGCATGGTACCAGGCTAGAAGCCACAGATTCAAGCCCTAACAGACAGCCCAGCTGTCAGTGCAGACAACTATTAGGGAGGGCTCCTGGGTGATCACAAGCCACACGGTCTGCAACTCAACCCACTGACTGCTCTTCCCCTCTCCATCCTCCACCCATATTGTCTCAGTCTTAGGATGGAAAACTATGGCCCTCCATTTTGGGGGCTGCCCACGGCTGGAGCTGTCTGTATATACCTATACATCTTCAGGTATAGGGGTTTTTCCCTCTGAATAAGGACTATCTGCTACTAATGGTTCAAAAGCAAGTTCTTCCTGCTTTTCACTAGTATGTCACTGGCCCCAATAAGCATTGGAATTCTTCACTCAAGGGGCTTCTAGAGAGGGTACTATGCTTTTGTAGGCATGCCCTCCACTTGGTCAGTGTAGGCATTTGTGCCACACCACTCCTTGGCTTTTGGGTCCAGTCTCATATGCACCCCATGATGGGATAGGTGGTTATTACCTTTATTGGGGCCATTCCAGTGATGGGTTCTGTAGCCAGCAAGGCATGATACATGGCAGCCAGTTGCTTTTCTAACAAGGTGTATCGTACCTCTGCCCCCTTCCAGAGTTGCAACCAGAATCCAATAGGTTGGCAAGTTCATTAAGCCGCTGCCAGAGACCCCAGCCATAACTGTCTTCAGTCACATGAACATCCAGCTCACAGGGCCTTGATGGGTCTATCACACTCAAGGCCTGCATGGCCATGACTGCCCATTTGACTCTCATAAAAGCTGATGCACATGTCTCATCCCAGTCCCATGTGATGCCCTTTCATACCAACCAGTATAAGGGCTTCAGAATTTGTGCCAAGTGCAGGATAAACACTCTCCAGTAGTCTAGAAGATCCAAAAACTCCTGTAGCAATGCTACTGTTGTAGGGATAGGAAAGGCCTGGACATTATCTATGACTGCTTCCGGTATAACTTTGGTCTTACCCAACCAGATGACCCCCAAGAATTGACAGACAAACCAGGTCCCTGAACCTTGGTACTGTTCACAGCCCATCCTTCTCTTGCAGATGATGCAGAAGTCCATGTAGCCAAGTCCTGGGCTACAAGTCCATGACAGGTGGTGGAGCTGTGGAGGTATCCCTGTGGAAGGATGGTGAAAGTCCATTACCTCCCTTCCCACATGAAGACAAACTGTTCCTGACTTTCCTGCTCAATGTCAATGGAAAAGAAGGTATTAGCAAGATCTACCACATAATGGTATGTTCCTAGTTCATGGCTGAGGGTATCCATCAAGCCTGCAATAGAGGGGACAGCAGCATGCCTAGGGGGTATGACTTTATTCATTTCTCTGTAATCCACAGTCGTATGCCAAGAGCCATCTGGCTTTTTTACTGGCCACACTGGGGAATTGAAAGGACTATGGGTGGACTTTATAATACCCACCTTTTCCAGCTCCTGGAGAGTTTCTCCCATCTCTTTATGCCCTCCAGACAGTTT
Source organism: Manis pentadactyla (assembly GCF_030020395.1). Lineage (NCBI taxonomy): Eukaryota > Metazoa > Chordata > Mammalia > Pholidota > Manidae > Manis > Manis pentadactyla. The sequence continues at coordinate 62,987,839 of NC_080034.1, forward strand.
GTGTTGTTTGGTATTAATCACCCACCGAGGCACAGGCAAAGCTATGGGTGGGTGCCTATCATGTCCCCTCAGAACTGCCTTCACTACGCATACTCTCAGTCTGAACTCACCTGCAGTGGTCTGCAACCATAGACCCTGCAGGATATCAATCCCCAAAATATACTCAGGGATAGGAGATATATACACAGTATACTCTTTTGGTGGTCGATGTCCTATTCCCAAAGGGATCTGGGCTTGTTTCACTCTGATAGCCTTACCCCCGTATCCATCTGTGATAGTGGGGGTTCCAGGAAACTGCTCAGGGTTACCATGAATCAGTGAACATTCAGCCCCTGTGTCCACCAGAGCCAGGACACATTGTATATTCACTGGAAACTAATGGATAGCTATTTCAATGTGTGGCCTCCGTTCCCCCACTGATCCCTCAGAGAAGATACCTCAACCTTCCCCTCCATCAAACCATGTTCCCCAATCATCTTCCTGTGTGGGCTCGAGTGTGGTTGGCTTGCTCTCCAGCAGGAAGTTTTGCAAACACACAGGCTGGACTTATGACTCTGTCTCTGACCTCTGCCTCTTTGGTCTTAATGGCTGGAACTGCTGCTCTGGTTTCAGTTGTTTCCATAGTTCTAGATCCCATTTGACTTCCCATCTAATTTCCCTCCATCTGCTCCTATTAAATCAACCCACATCTGGGTCCTCATAACTTTCATGGGCCCTTTAAATGATTCTTGTGAGTAGCAGAACTTATTTATTTCCATGTTGTCATTGCTTCAGCCTCTCCTAAGTCTGCTACTGTACGTGTCACCTCAATTATGGGCTGCTTTAAGTGAGGGGCAAAAATGGCCACTAGAGACCCAAAGAGGGATGTGAGAGCTGTTTGAGACACAATATTTCTCACCCAGTAGTGAAAATCTCTTCATTTGGGCCAGAATTCTCTGGACTATAGATGCCATTCCTTATGCCTAGCTCTCCTAATACCTGTTGGAGCTCAGCATACGTCTGCCATCTAACAAGAGAGGATGGCAGATCACCCGGACTGGGCCACACAGCATGAAGTGCAGCCGTAAGCCAATCAAGGAGGGAGTGACTCCCTGGGGTCTGATGTGCATTTTGTAATCGCTGCCTCAAGGCAGGCTGCACTGTCAGGGAAGACAGCTTTTCCATCTCTGATTCCGACAGAACAATTCCATCCACCCCTAAGTTTCATAGATGCAGGAGCCAAGCTGATATTGACTCCAAGGTCTTCTGTCTAAACCAGGAGCCCAAATCCAGCAGCTCAGCCTGAGTATAGTGGGGGGGGGAGCATAGAGTGCTCCAAGACCTGGAGAGGGGGCTGCTCCTCTCCTTGGGGAACTTTCAGCTGCTGGGTCTTTGTTTTCTTTACAACCACTGGGCACACTTTCATACAGGAGGGGCCAGTGCCTCCGGCACCACCCCTTCATCCTTCCCCAGCTCCTCCACTTCCAGGGATGAAGGCACCTTTCTCTCCCCTCCCCCGAGTGCCTCCTCTGCTACAACCTTTACCTTTCCTGCCGTGCCTCGCAGCAATGCTAGCTCAGTCTTCAGCAGCTCTCTTACCTTCACCTCAATGCTTCGCAGCTGGTGTTCTCATGCCACCTCTGCCTGTGCTTCCCTCAGGAGTTCATCTTTTTCCTTGATGGCCTTTTCCTCTTTCAGAGCACCTGGCCGTGCTGCTGTCTCGCTCTGTACAGAATTGTTTACCTCTTCAACAGCACCTTGCTGCTCTAGTGCTCATGATGCCTCCTCTCACATCAATGCCATTTCCTTCTTCAGGGAATCCACCAAAGTTTGCAGCTCGTGTTCTTATGCTGCCATTTCTTGGGTCGTTTTCAGGAGCATGTCCTTCTCTTCTGTAGACTTTTTTAATACTGTGAGAAGCAGCCAACCCACAGTCCCTGCTGCCTCAGGGACACTCTGTCTTTCAAAGACCTACTTACTATACCAAGGATCACCCCTACCGCCTCAGGTATCACCTCCACTTGCCTCCAGTCCTGGGGCCCAGTCCTCTAGGAGGCAAGCCACCTCAGGCCACATACCTTTGGGGGACAATCCACTGTCTCCCCCTTCACAGGGCAGCCCACTGAAGCACCCCTCCCATAAGGGCAGCCGGTCTTTTTCCTTGGTCAACAATGAACCCTTCCGACTTTGCCAATTATCTTAATGGGTTTCAGCCCCAGGCAAGTTTGCTATGGATTCAATGTGACCAAAAATGATAGTAACTGTTCTTTGTGGTGAAAGGGATTATTACCTGGCTTGTTCTCCCAACAGTAGGTCCTGCACTAGCATCTCTGCCTCCTCCCAGAGCACTGGGCCGAGCTCTCTATATAGCGGGATAATAGCTTATTGCCTAAAGGTGTGGAAGTGGTAGCCTAGCAACCGGCCAGTTACATCATCAGGTGGTTTAAGTTCAGTGACGAACCTGGCCATAGGAACCCCCACCTCCCATATCTTGCCAATGGGTTTCAGCCCTGGAAAAATTCACTGTGGATGCAGAGACCAAGAAATGACAATGGAATATTCTTGGGGTGAAAGGGTTTATTACCCCTAACTTGTTCTCCCAGCAATAGGTCGAACACTAGAATTACGTCTGCATCAAACAGTCTGCAGGTCTTTAAACCTCCTTCATTTCTGCCTTTATATAGTGACTCAGTCAGTAATAGTTGATTGTTTATGGGTGTGGAAGCAGTAGCCTAGCAACAGGCCAGTTACAGTATTAAATAATTTAGGTTCAGGTGAGGATTCTGGCCAAAGGAACCTTTGCTTTATCCACAGCTGGTAAGCACCAATTAGAAGTGATATCATGTATATATTAGGATGAACTGAGCCAGAAAAATATAAAAGCAGTGATTTCACCTATGAGCCCCAAAATAAAAATCAATACAACATATGCACCCAATTGCCAAAGTTAATTCACAACAGAGTGTGGGGAAAATTGAAGTTCCTATGACCAGGATCCTCACCTGAACCTAAACTACTTGATTTAACTGGCCTACTGAAAGGTTACTGCTTCATACCCATAGGCGATAAGATATTATTGACTGAGTCACTATATAAAGAGCTGTGTCCAGTGCTCCTGGGTGGAGGCAGAGAGGAAGGAGGATTACAGAACTGCAGACTGTTGGATGCAGATGTAATTCTGGTGTTCTACCAATCAGTGGTAGAATAAAGCTGGATAATAAACTCTTTAACCCCAAGAACATTCCATTGTCATTCGTCGGTGTGGATAAAGTGAAGGTTCCTGTGGCCAGGATTCTCACCTGTCCTGGTCGGCTAGCTCACTACACATGTGTGGGCAATGTGTCGCTATTGACTCTATATAAAGAGCTCCACCCAGTCCTCCAGGTGACATGGTGGCATGACTGCATGACTGCTGCACAGCTGCAGGGCTGCAAGGCTGCAGGAGAGCAGAAACTGGTGTGATGGCAGCACCAAGGACAGAGACTGAGACAGCTGCGGGGACCGAGAGGCCCAGAGGCAGAGACTTGCTTCCTGCATGCAGACTCACTGTGAGTGGATGGGATTCTAGTGATTGACCTACCACCATGGGAATAAAATTGGGTATAAACCCTTTCACCCCAAGAACATTCCATTGTCATTCCTCGGTCTCATAGAATACATAGTGAACTTGTCCAAGGCTGAAACCCATTGGCAAGATACTCAGTCTCACTGAATCCATAGTGAACTTTCCCAGGGCCAAACCTCATTGGCAAGACACCTAGGTCTGGAAAACTTCTGATGTGCTTGGATAAATCAGACATGCTTGGACTTCAGCACATGGGCAACTAGGAGGTGGGTGCCACTGGCAGGATGAAAAAAAGTAAAGGTGGATTGGTGGACAGATGCATTCAGATATACTCTTCCTTACATGTTGACATGAACCTGATCATCAGGCTGTAGGTGAAGGATCTGGCCTCATGGTCTGGCAATTTATAGTGGTGTAATTCCAATTGTGTATGAAACCAAACACAGAAAGTCATTGTCTCTTGTTTCATCTGCCAGGGTCTGAAAGGTGAAGAGCCAAAAGAGTCAGGCATTATTTTCCCAGCAAGGGATCTTATTACATAGGTGGCTACTCATTGCAAGACTGCCTGAACACCTTGTTCTAACCTCACAGGACCTTGGAGCTTTAAAAGATGACTAGAATTAGGACCCACTTATTCCAGGCCTTTTACACAATGTTTGCTAACAGGACAAACAATACAAAATGCCTAAGTGAAATCAGGAAATGTAAACACTGTGGACATGGAAGAAATGAATAACCAAATTATTCTAGAACTATTTTTAAAATACTCTCAGGACATATGTCTTACTAATCATTTGATTATCGCTATTATAAGCCAGTTTATTAAAATTTACCAGCAAGCTATTTTTAGCAAAATTTATCCAATTTTTTTTAAAAGATACTATCTAGTTTTCTTTTATGTACAACTTCAGTAGAATGGCTTAAATATTTGGTTAAAATTATGGTGCCCATCCAGGAGGGCAGCCCACTGGTGAAAAGACCCCATCAGCTACTCCAGAAGCAATGGGGTACTTCGCTGGAGAGTTGTTAAATGAGGAACTGAGGAAAAGGGTTTTGAGATGGACTCTATCAAAGAAGTGTGTGGTGGATATTTCCCTTACAGGGGTCTCCAACCAATTTCCATCATGCACCCCCAAAATAATCAGAATTTGGATGCCTACCATATGAGGGCCCTGGCTGTAAGGCTATTTAAGTAAGAGACACTTGACCCTTTCCTTATCTCCATCATCTCCAGCCCAATACTCTGGAAAACCTAGAGACCAGAGGGTGGGAAAGGCATCCCAGAGTCAGGCAATCCCCTCAACTCTCCATTCCAAGGTGAGACAACAGGCTTTCCCACACTCTGAGACCTTTGTGCTGAAACTCTGCCATTGCTGGGAGGAAAGGCACTGAAATTATTTTTGAGGTTGGAGCTGTAACCTGGTTAAAGGTTTTGATAATAGAATTTTGTTAAGTAGTTATGGAATCTGTCCAATTTTTCAATATGGCTTGGAAAAGGGAAATTTAGTGTAGCTTAATTGAGGAAGCAATGGGAGCAAAATCCATTCATTTTTTTTTACTTTTCTGAGTTTGAACTGCTTCCTAAACCCATTGTGAGTGTGAGCATTACAATGACAGAAAGAAAAGGGTGTTGTTAGAATGGATGTGTGGTGGTCTAGAGAGACTGTGGCACTTTAAGGAGCAGAAAGAAGTTCCATGGGGTGGAGCTTGAAAAGCAGGATGTGAGGGCTGAGATCTGTTAGGGGGCAGGTGGTGAGAGATCTTAGCAAGGCAGGCAGGACCCAGATCCTAAAGAACCTTGGAATTCACAATAGGAAGCTGGTATTATCCTAAAGAAAATGGGAAGTCACGTAAGTGTTTTAAAGCTAGTGGGGAGAAGGGAAGCAAGATGAGACATGGATTGGAAGGAGACAAAGTGGGGGCTGTTGTGACAATCTAAACAAGATGTGCCAGTGAACTGGCCCAGAGTTGCTGGCAATGAGAATGAAGAGCATTGGAAATATTTGAGGTATATGTAAGATGTCAAATGAACAGGATATATAGTGAATGGTTAGTTGGTGGATAGTAGGATAAATGGAATATAGAGTCAATAGGAGGAGAAAACGCTTATATCAATGTGATTGATCAGATTATCATCCAGAAATATTCATTTCTACTCTACTTGATCTTTCCTTGAGGGTGGCAGGTGGAACTTCAGCATCCTACCTGATAATAGACCCATTGTTTAACTTAGACCCTCTGAATATTGTCTAGTCTTAAGTCCTTAAAATATCTACTATCTATATACTGAGTGGAATGCCTACACCCATCTAAGCAAACCAGTTGTAGGGACCAATTAAAAGGAAAAAAAACCTAATTCACTATGAGATTGTATCAGTTAGCTAATGCTAGAATAATGCCTAATAACAAGACCCTCCCCAAACTCAGTTTCTTGAAAGAACATTCATTCATTCTTCTGTGTCTGCCAGTTGGCTGGGGCTCCACTGTGTATACTGCCCCCACCATGGATCTACCTGGGTCTGGCAAGAGGTTTATTTCAAGCTGAAGAGGCAGTCATTATGTAGAGAAAGCACATCGCACAGAGATGGCAGAAGAAGCCCAATCACACAAGTGCTTTTCAAGCCTTTGATCACAGTATGTCTCTTAACATTATATTGATTAAAGCAAATCCCATGGCCAAAGACAGGGAAGTATACTCTGCCCATGAAGGTGAAGGTGGAGCAGGAATGAGTATTTCTGGGTGGCAATCTGATCAGCCACATGGATATAGTCAGTGTTTTCTCCTCCTATTTAATTCTACAGGCTACATTGTTATAGGTAGTAAAGCGAGAGAAGGGGAATAACCATACTGCCTCAAGCAAGATTGCTGTGAGATGAAGCAATCTTCAAACTCAATAGAGTTTGAAGAGAGATTCCAAACCCACTGAAAATTCCCATCGTTTTATAATTAGAGATTGCAAGGCTTGCCTTAAAAGAGTTTGTTATTTCCTTCTAAATTTTCTGTCCAAAATTTGAAGAGCTCCTACCAGATGAGCAGTGGTATGATAATGTGGACCAAATGGTTAAGCATGCAAATCACAGAGAGACCAGACAGAAAACACATAATTCAGTCAGTCATGAATTTTCTACCAGAGCATAATTTCTGTTCAAGTAACAGCATAAATATTTAACCTCTTCCTGTGAGGAAGGGATTTCGTATTCAGCTTCAACTGTTATTAATCACTCTTCAATATAACTCTGGTTTTAACTTTCAGACTTGAAGTTAGAAACCGTCTGAAATATATACACATTCTTTTCAGCGCTTGGCTCCAACACTGAGGCCTTAGAGAAGTCTTCTCATTAAAATCCTGGCCAGTGACTTGCAATTTGCAATTTCCTTATTTTCTAAGCTTACAACATTGTTCCCTTCTCCCACTGCTTTAGTGAAAGTTGTCTATATGTGTCTTCAAAGTGTCAGTCTCTGGGAAGCCGTTGGAATAACGTTTTTTTTTTTTTTTAGATAATTATTTTTTATTGAAGGGTAGTTGACGCACAGTATTACATTACATTAGTTTCAAGTGTACAACACAGTGAAAAAACATTTATATACATAATTCTAGGTACCAGCTATCACCCTACCAAGCTGTTACAATATCTTGACTATATTCCTTATGCTATACATTACATCCCGGTTACTTATTTATTTTACCTTTGGAAGTCTGTCCTTTTTTTTTTTTTTTTTTTTTTGTGAGGGCATCTCTCATATTTATTGATCAAATGGTTGTTAACGACCATAAAATTCTGTATAGGGGAGTCAATGCTCAATGCACAATCATTAATCCACCCCAAGCCTAATTTTCGTCAGTCTCCAATCTTCTGAGGCATAACAAACAAGTTCTTACATGGAGAACAAATTCTTACATAATGAATAAGTTACATAGTGAACAGTACAAGGGCAGTCATCACAGAAACTTTCGGTTTTGCTCATGCATTATGAACTATAAACAGTCAGTTCAAATATGAATACTCATTTGGTTTTTATACTTGATTTATATGTGGATACCACATTTCTCTCTTTATTATTTTTAATAAGATGCTGAAGTGGTAGGTAGATACAACATAAAGGTAGAAAACATAGTTTAGTGTTGTAAGAGAGCAAATGTAGATGATCAGGTGTGTGCCTGTAGACTATGTGTTAATCCAAGCTAGACAAGGGCAATAAAACATCCACGGATGCAGAAGATTTCTCTCAGAACGGGGAGGGGTGAGGTTCTAAGCCTCACCTCTGTTGATGCCCAATTTCTCACCTGATGGCCCCCCTGCGACTGTGCCTGTCTTAGGTTGTTCCTCCCTTGAGGAATCTTACCCGTCTCTGGCTAACCAGTCATCTTCCGGGGCCATACAGGGACATGTAAAGTTGGTAAGTGAGAGAGAAGCCTTATTGTTTGAAAAGGTTAGCTTTTTACTTCTTTGCAGATTTATGCCCTGTGGCTTCTATGCCCAGCATTTGTCTTGAGGTATCTTTACCACTTGGAAGAATTATGATACTCGGTAAATTTGATATGAGGCACGAATTCTATTTAAGGGTTGTAATTAGGAAGGAAGAAGAAAAGCTATAGAAGTAGCAGACGGAAGAAAACATGGGAAGATTGATTATTTCTTTGACATATCTTCTTGTAGAGTAACTTCAGCATGTATAGGTTTTAAGCTACTACTTAAATTGCGCACACACATTAACATAATAGCAGTATAGTTACCTAACCAAAGCATATCTGTAATTACCAGCCATCTCCAGTGAAACCAAGAAAACCAGTTAGGCACCTAAGGCATTTGTGAAAACTTATCTATGATATGGTGGATATTGTCCAACTGAACTTGAACAGTCTGAGATAAATCAGACAAATTAAAACAACCCATTCCTGGGGACTGTTCACATGCCATATGTTCTTTTAACAGTAAATAGTCTGTAGTTGTAAGACTTTGGAGCGCTACAATTTGCACTTCTCCAAATTCTTGGTTGAGTTCCAACAGTATAGATCCAGTCAAATTTGTTGTTTTACTGTATGCACAGGGCAGCTTAGATATCTCCTTCCTCATTCCCATGGCAAGTTCAGGAACTGGTGGGATGAGTGCATCTACACCTGTGGCAGTGCGTGGATCTTTGTTGGGGTTTTTTGATGGTCATCTTCTGGCATGAGTCTTCCAGAGAGTGCTGATGTTGGAAGTTCTCTTTCATATCGTATCTTAGTTCATTTTCGGGGTAGCCCAATAAGGCTTTGATCTTCTGTATAAACGCAAACAGACCCTTTGCCTACACGTTTATATGCCCTTTATACCCTTGAGTAGAACTCATTGGAGGTTACCACAGAGGAACTGCCCTTTTTTGTTTTGTTTTGTTTTGTTTTGTTTTTGGTATCACTAATCTACACTTACATGACGAATATTATGTTTACTAGGCTCTCCCCTATACCAGGTCCCCCCTATAAACCCCTTTACAGTCACTGTCCATCAGCATAGCAAAATGTTGTAGAATCACTACTTGCCTTCTCTGTGTTGTACAACCCTCCCTTTTCTCCTACCCCCCCATGCATGTTAATCTTAATACCCCCCTGTTTGTCCCCCCCCTTATCCCTCCCTTCCCACCCATCCTCCCCAGTCCCTTTCCCTTTGGTACCTGTTAGTCCATTCTTGAGTTCTGTGATTCTGGTGCTGTTTTGTTCCTTCAGTTTTTCCTTTGTTCTTATATTCCACAGATAAGTGAAATCATTTGGTATTTCTCTTTCTCTGCTTGGCTTGTTTCATTGAGCATAATACCCTCCAGCTCCATCCATGTTGCTGCTAATGATTGGATTTGCCCTTTTCTTATGGCTGAGTAGTATTCCTTTGTGTATATGTACCACATCTTCTTTATCCATTCATCTATCGATGGACATTTAGGTTGCTTCCAATTCTTGGCTATTGTAAATAGTGCTGCAATAAACATAGGGGTGCACTGATCTTTCTCATACTTGATTGATGCATTCTTAGGGTAAATTCCTAGGAGTGCAATTCCTGGGTCAAATGGTAAGTCTGTTTTGAGCATTTTGATGTACCTCCATACTGCTTTCCACAATGGTTGAACTAACTTACATTCCCACCAGCAGTGTAGGAGGGTTCCCCTTTCTCCACAGCCTCGCCAACATTTGTTGTTGTCTGTCTTTTGGATGGTAGCCATCCTTACTGGTGTGAGGTGATACCTCATTGTAGTTTTAATTTGCATTTCTCTGATAATTAGCGATGTGGAGCATCTTTTCATGTGTCTGTTGGCCATCTGTATTTCTTTTTTGGAGAACCGTCTGTTCAGTTCCTCTGCCCATTTTTTAATTGGGTTATTTGTTTTTTGTTTGTTGAGGCATGTTAGCTCTTTATATATTCTGGACGTCAAGCCTTTATCGGATGTGTCATTTTCAAATACATTCTCCCATACTGTAGGGATCCTTTTTGTTCTATTGATGGTGTCTTTTGCTGTACAGAAGCTTTTCAGCTTAATATAGTCCCACTTGTTCATTTTTACTGTTGTTTTCCTTGTCTGGGGAGATATGTTCAAGAAGAGGTCACTCATGTTTATGTCTAAGAGGTTCATGCCTATGTTTTCTTCCAAGAGTTTAATGGTTTCATGGCTTACATTCAGGTCTTTGATCCATTTTGAGTTTACTTTTTTATATGGGGTTAGACAATGGTCCAGTTTCATTCTCCTACATGTAGCTGTCCAGTTTCGCCAGCACCATCTGTTGAAGAGACTGTCATTTCGCCATTGTATGTCCATGGCTCCTTTATCAAATATTAATTGACCATATATGTCTGGGTTAATGTCTGGATTCTCTAGTCTGTTCCATTGGTCTGTGGCTCTGCTCTTGTGCCAGTACCAAATTGTCTTGATTACTATGGCTTTATAGTAGAGTTTGAAGTTGGGGAGTGAGATCCCCCCTACTTTATTCTTCTTTCTCAGGATTGCTTTGGCTATTCGGAGTCTTTGGTGTTTCCATATGAATTTTTGAATTATTTGTTCCAGTTCATTGAAGAATGTTGCTGGTAGTTTCATAGGGATTGCATCAAATCTGTATATTGCTTTGGGCAGGATGGCCATTTTGACGATATTAATTCTTCATAGCCATGAGCATGGGATGAGTTTCCATCTGTTAGTGTCCCCTTTAATTTCTCTTAAGAGTGACTTGTAGTTTTCAGAGTATAAGTCTTTCACTTCTTTGGTTACGTTTATTCCTAGGTATTTTATTTTTTTTGATGCAATTGTGAATGGAGTTGTTTTCCTGATTTCTCTTTCTGTTTGTTCATTGTTAGTGTATAGGAAATCCACAGATTTCTGTGTGTTGATTTTGTATCCTGCAACTTTTGTATTCCGATATCAGTTCTAGTAGTTTTGGGGTGGAGTCTTTAGGGTTTTTTATGTACAGTATCATGTCATCTGCAAATAGTGACAGTTTAACTTCTTCTTTACCAATCTGGATTCCTTGTATTTCTTTGTTTTGTCTGATTGCCATAGCTAGGACCTCCAGTACTATGTTAAATAACAGTGGAGAGAGTGGGCATCCCTGTCTAGTTCCTGATCTCAGAGGAAATGCTTTCAGCTTCTCGCTGTTCAATATAATGTTGGCTGTGGGTTTATCATGGATGGCCTTTATTATGTTGAGGTACTTGCCCTCTATTCCCATTTTGCTGAGAGATTTTATCATGAATGGATGTTGAACTTTGTCAAATGATTTTTCAGCATCTATGGAGATGATCATGTGGTTTTTGTCTTTCTTTTTGTTGATGTGGTGGATGATGTTGATGGACTTTCGAATGTTGTACCATCCTTGCATCCCTGGGATGAATCCCACTTGGTCATGGTGTATGATCCTTTTGATGTATTTTTGAATTCGGTTTGCTAATATTTTGTTGAGTATTTTTGCATCTACGTTCATCAGGGATATTGGTCTGTAGTTCTCTTTTTTGGTGGGGTCTTTGCCTGGTTTTGGTATTAGGGTGATGTTAGCTTCATAGAATGAGTTTGGGAGGATCCCTTCCTCCTCTATTTTTTGGAAAACTTTAAGGAGAATGGGTATTATGTGTTCCCTGTATGTCTGATAAAATTCCGAGGTAAATCCATCTGGCCCGGGGGTTTTGTTCTTTGGTAGTTTTTTGATTACTGCTTCAATTTCGTTGCTGGTAATTGGTCTGTTTAGATTTTCTGTTTCTTCCTGGGTCAGTCTTGGAAGGTTGTATTTTTCTAGGAAGTTGTCCATTTCTCCTAGGTTTCCCAGCTTGTTAGCATATAGGTTTTCATAGTATTCTCTAATAATTCTTTGTATTTCTGTCGGGTCCGTCGTAATTTTTCCTTTCTCGTTTCTGATACTGTTGATTTGTGTTGACTCTCTTTTCTTCTTAATAAGTCTGGCTAGAGGCTTATCTATTTGTTTATTTTCTCGAAGAACCAGCTTTTGGTTTCATTGATTTTTGCTATTGTTTTATTCTTCTCAATTTTATTTATTTCTTCTCTGATCTTTATTATGTCCCTCCTTCTGCTGACCTTAGGCCTCATCTGTTCTTCTTTTTCCAATTTCGATAATTGTGACATTAGACCATTCATTTGGGATTGCTCTTCCTTTTTTAAATATGCTTGGATTGCTATATACTTTCCTCTTAAGACTGCTTTTGCTGTGTCCCACAGAAGTTGGGGCTTAGTGTTGTTGTTGTCATTTGTTTCCATATATTGCTGGATCTCCATTTTGATTTGGTCATTGATCCATTGATTATTTAGGAGCGTGTTGTTAAGCCTCCATGTGTTTGTGAGCCTCTTTGCTTTCTTTGTACAGTTTATTTCTAGTTTTATGCCTTTGTGGTCTGAAAAGTTGGTTGGTAGGATTTCAATCTTTTGGAATTTTCTGAGGCTCTTTTTGTGGCCTAGTATGTGGTCTATTCTGGAGAATGTTCCATGTGCACTTGAGAAGAATGTGTATCCTGTTGCTTTTGGATGTAGAATTCTATAGATGTCTATTAGGTCCATCTGCTCTACTGTGTTGTTCAGTGCTTCTGTGTCCTTACTTATTTTCTGCCCAGTGGATCTATCCTTTGGGGTGAGTGGTGTGTTGAAGTCTCCTAGAATGAATGCATTGCAGTCTATATCCCCCTTTAGTTCTGTTAGTATTTGTTTCACATATGCTGGTGCTCCTGTGTTGGGTGCATATATATTTAGAATGGTTATATCCTCTTGTTGGACTGAGCCCTTTATCATTATGTAGTGTCCTTCTTTATCTCTTGTTACTTTCTTTGTTTTGAAGTCTATTTTGTCTGATATTAGTACTGCAACCCCTGCTTTCTTCTCGCTGTTCTTTGCCTGAAATATGTTTTTCCATCCCTTGACTTTTAGTCTGTACATGTCTTTGGGTTTGAGGTGAGTTTCTTGTAAGCAGCATATAGATGGGTCTTGCTTTTTTATCCATTCTGTTACTCTGTGTCTTTTGATTGGTGCATTCAACCCATTAACATTTAGGGTGACTATTGAAAGATATGTACTTATTGCCATTGCAGGCTTTAAATTCGTGGTTACCAAAGGTTCAAGGTTAGCCTCTTTAGTATCTTACTGCCTAACTTAGCTCGCTTATTGAGCTGTTATATACACTGTCTGGAGATTCTTTTCTTCTCTCCCTTCTTGTTCCTCCTCCTCGATTCTTCATATGTTGGGTGTTTTGGGCTGTGCTCCTTCTAGGAGTGCTCCCATCTAGAGCAGTCCCTGTAAGATGTTCTGTAGAGGTGGTTTGTGGAAAGCAAATTCCCTCAGCTTTTGTTTGTCTGGGAATTGTTTAATCCCACCGTCATATTTGAATGATAGTCGTGCTGGATACAGTATCCTTGGTTCAAGGCCCTTCTGTTTCATTGTATTAAATATATCATGCCATTCTCTTCTGGCCTGTAGGGTTTCTGTCGAGAAATCTGATGTTAGCCTGATGGGTTTCCCTTTATAGGTGACCTTTTTTTCTCTAGCTGCCTTTAACACTCTTTCCTTGTCCTTGATCTTTGCCATTTTAATTATTATGTGTCTTGGTGTTGTCCTTCTTGGATCCTTTCTGTTGGGGGTTCTGTGTATTTCCGTGGTCTGTTCAATTATTTCCTCCCCCAGTTTGGGGAAGTTTTCAGCAATTATTTCTTCTAAGATACTTTCCATCTCTTTTCCTCTCTCTTCTTCTTCTGGAACCCCTGTAATAAGGATATTGTTCCTTTTGGATTGGTCACACAGTTCTCTTCATATTGTTTCATTCCTGGAGATCCTTTTATCTCTCTCTATGTCAGCTTCTATGCGTTCCTGTTCTCTGATTTCAATTCCATCAATGGCCTCTTGCATTCTATCCATTCTGCTTATAAACCCTTCCAGAGTTTGTTTCTTTTCTGCAATCTCCTTTCTGGCATCTGTGATCTCCTTCCGGACTTCATCCCATTTCTCTTGCGTATTTCTCTGCATCTCTGTCAGCATGTTCATGATTTTTATTTTGAATTCTTTTTCAGGAAGACTGGTTAGGTCTGTCTCCTTCTCTGGTGTTGTCTCTGTGATCTTTGTCTGCCTGTAATTTTGCCTTTTCATGGTGATAGGAATAGTCTGCAGAACTGGGACGAGTGAAGGCTGGAAGGACTTCCTTTCTTGGTTTGTGGCCCTCCTCTCCTGGGAGAACAGCGACCTCTAGTGGCTTGTGCTGGGCAGCTGCGCGCAGACAGGGTTCTGCTTCCTGCCCGGCTGCTATGGAGTTAATCTCCGCTGTTGCTGTGGGCGTGGCCTGGCTCGGCCTCTGCTCCAAAGTGGTGGAGTCGCGTTGGAGCAGGAGCTGCTGGGAGGCTATTTATCTCCGTAAGGGGCCTCCCTGCTCCCTGCAGCCCAGTGGTTAGGGTGCCCAGAGATCCCCGGATTCCCTACCTCTGGATTAAGTGACCCGCCCTGCCCCTTTAAGACTTCCAAAAAGCACCCACCAAAACAAAACAACGACCACCAAAAAAAAAAAAAAGAAAAAAAATTTTAAATTAAAAAAAAAAAATTTTTTTTAATTAAAAAAAGGTGGTCGCTCGTTTTTCTTTATTCTGCGGTGCCAGCCTCAGGCCTCTGCTCACCGGTCTTGCTGCCCTGTTTCCCTAGTATTGGGGTCCCTATCCCTTTAAGACTTCTAAAAAGCGCTCACCAAATCAAAACAGCAAAAAAGCAAAAAAAAAAAATGGTCGCGCGCTTTTCTTATGTCCTCCGACACCCGGCCTCCAGTGCCCGCTCACTGTTCTTGCTGCCCTGTTTTCCTAGTATCGAGGGCCCTGCACTCTGGCCCGGATGGCTGGGGCTGGGTGTTCGGCAGCCCTGGGCTCCGTCTCCCTCCCGCTCTGCCTGCTCTTCTCCCCCCGGGAGCTGGGGGGAGGGGCGCTCGGCTCCCGCGGGGCCGGGGCTTGTATCTTACCCCCTTCGCGAGGCGCTGGGTTCTCTCAGGTGCGGATGTGGTCTGGATATTGTCCTGTGTCCTCTGGTCTTTATTCTAGGAAGGGTTGTCTTTGTTATATTTTCATAGATATGTGTGGTTTTGGGAGGAGGTTTCTGCTGCTCTACTCACGCCGCCATCTTCCGCCCCTCCCCCCTGGAATAACGTTTTTAAAAGGTTTTAGGTGTGTTTTTGACCTTTTAAAGTAGGTGAGATTTCAAATCAAAATCCAGTTTTCTGGCTTTTCTCAAAATATTGGAAATCTGATCCGTCCAAGCCTGCACTTGCACAAAGTGACTGTGGACTGGGGCTGGGCAGTGCTGTCCCCTGCAGGCTGGGCTCACACTCTCCCATTGGGCCCATGGGCCTCCATTTCCACACCTGGCTTGGCCCCTGGAAGCACTGCACTTGTCACCCCACTTCCTGTCCTTGTGCCATCTTTGCATGAATGATGGCCTCTCTCTAACCCATGCAGTTTTTCCCTGCACAGCCTTCTCTCTGCCAAGAGAAGTGCCACTGATCTGTCTCTCCCCTTCATCTCTTCTGCAGCTCATCCCTTATCCTAGGTGAGAAGGCCACCCACCTGCATCAGAATAAAAGCCTGTGGGGCTGCTTTTCACCCAGAAAAAATATCTCCCTGACCATCATCCAGTCATTTACCCACCCCCTTCTTTGTGGCCTCTAAACCCATTTGTTTCAAATTATGTTGCTTAGAACACCCAAATCTCTACCCTAATGCCTCCAATTTACATCAAATGATTTCAAAGTGTCATGTTTCCTTTAGAAGACATTTGGAAAACCACAATTTGTAAGCAAGATTATATAATGATTTTTTTCATACCTACTCCACATGTTTTTTCCTCCGAGAATGCCTAGAGTTCCGTACAGAGTAAGGGCCTCCAACCCCACTTTGTTATTCCTTCGTGGTTTCTTCAAGCTATAAAAATGTTAAAATCTTTTTTAAATTAATTTTCCAAAATGTTCCAACTCTCTACCCAAGGATTTCAAGGTGCAATCAAGAACAATGATAAATGTAAGAGCAGTACATCTCAGTTGCTAACAAAATTCTCTCTTAATCATGAAGTGAAAGACCAAATCAATATAATTTTAAAGGAGAAAAAAACAGACAGTGAAAGGTTAACATCCTGCCTTGCTTAGAAAATGGAGGCAATTATTTTTTTCCATGTTGCCTGTGAAAGAACACACACATGTATGTGGTCTCAGCTTGCGCATTGCTGCCCTCCTCGAGGGAGCCCTGGGAGCAAGCCAAAGGCGCTTCCAGAAGCCCACTGAATCGCCCTGACGCTGAAACCCCCAGACTCCTCCAAGGCAGAGGCACGATTGAAGCAGAATAGACTTAATCTAGCTGTTTAGACACATCCCGTGCTCCTAAAGAATCTATTTCTGGCTCTAGGCTTCATTATAAATGTCAGGACACGATATAGTTATGGTTTTAAAGGCACTTTCATTAGAAGTCCCTCTTCCCAGCCACTTGCAGTTTTTTTTAATAAATTACCCTTTGGGATAAAATTTCTCCTCAGCACAAGGTAAATTGGTATGGAAAGCTTAACAAAATCCAGATTCTCTTTTCCTTTGGCAGGATGCAGTACCAGTGTGAAGAAAATGAACAATGCCTTATATTAGAATCTCGGGGTACTCACTGCCAGAGTTAAGGTAGGACCACCTGTTTGGCTGGTCTTAGTATTAGCAAATCCATTGTTGATTGTATTGCTAATCCAGTAGTGAGTTAACAGAGGTGGTGTTGAAGAGAGAGAAGGGAGAAACAGAGCCTGCCTCTGTTACCCTGGCATATACTTAGTTATGAGCCTTCTCCCTTCATGAGATCTGAGGTTGGCAAGCTAAGGTCAACGGTTGTTTTCTGCAGGATCAGAGTTAACGCAGGGAACCCTCCATCTCTGCAGGTAGCAAGGAACGCTGAACGCTGAAGGACTAGCTAAGCCAAAGTGCACAGGAGGAAAAGCTGGAGTTCAAATATCAACTCCAGCAGAACAGAGAAAGGATCTATGTCAGGAGTCTGGAGTCAAGAGGTGAATATACTGGGAATGAAATTGGAATAAATCCTAGATTGGTAAGGTGTGGATTAGGCAGGAAGGGCTGTCTTGGGCAAGCACCCCAGCTCGCCAGGAGATGTTGGGGATGCTTTCCAAAAGGGTCACTAGCAATGTGGAGAGTGTAGAAAACTAGGCCAGTGGTTTCAGGGACCACTTTCCATGACTCCACCGTGTCAGCTGGGCGATGCAAATGCCTGGACATCAATGTCATTGATGTGACCTGAACATCTTATCTGTCCCATGAGTCAAAACTCACAGTGGATGTTTAGAGACAGGTGGCCTTCTGCATCACGGCCTAGTTAGTTAATGCTTTATATTTTTTGGTTTTGGAAGGCAAGCAATTAGTAACCATAGTTGTCATATGAACCACACAGTAAGTATTTTGAACTAAGAAGGGTTTTTGTTGAGAACTTAAAAATTTGAACACTCCAGAGCTGAACCTTACTCCTTCCCACTGAGTGGGTGTGGAGAGATGGGGTGCAATAGCTCTCTCTTGACATCACCCTCAGCAGTGTGTGAAGGGCTCCTCACTGCCAAAAGAGAGAAATTCCTCCTTTCACCCCACAGGCTCTAATTTCTTCCATATTCTGTCTCCTGTCTCCCTGCATGTGTGGGTGAACAGTAAGTACTTTTGACACTTTTGAATAGACCTGTGTTAGGAATGAATCTCTAAGGCTTTTAAAAACTACCCACTGAACAAGTAAAAGTTGTCTTTTTCACCCTGATTGAGATTTTCCAACTTTCCCATAAGGTATCAAGGTAGAAAATAGGGTTCACGTTGAGCCACCACAGCAGCTAAAATTAGAGCACATTTTAGCCCAAATAGACCCTTCAAATCTCCAAGTATTGTGTAAAAGTTGACTCACTGGATCTTTGCAATCTTTGCAGGGTACTGAGAAAGGAACTATTAAGTCTCAGCCCCACCAGGGCCCAAGCTGTGGTTAAAAGATTCCATAGCTGAACTAAACTCAAACAATGAGCACCCTGGCAAAGGAGCAAAGAAAGGGGTCAATCAGCATGCACTCCCATAACTATAGTAGAAATCCTCTTTAAAATGGGGATCATTTAAGCCATATTCTTATGAGAAAGGGGGAGGGATACTGAAGGAAACATTTAGATTCTGTTTACTTTAAAAGCCAGTCTAGAGAAATTCAGGGTAGAAAATGTGTATCAAAGTTGCTGAAGATTCTATGGCAATGATGACCTGTCTTATAAGGGTAGGAATATTTCTGTCCACATAAAATTCGTATGTTGGGATCCTAACCACCCAAGATGATGGTATTAGGAGGTAAAGCCTTTGGGAAATGCTAAAATCATGAGAGTGGAGCCCTAATGAGTGAGATTAGTGAGACTAGACCCCCACAGAGGTCCCTTGCCCCTTCCTTTTGTGGAGATACAAAGAGAAGTCTGCAGCTCAGAAGAGGGCCCTCACTAGAACCTGACCTTCCTAGCACTCTGATCTCAGACTATGAGAAATAAATTTTCTCACTCTGAGAAATAAATTTCTGTTGCTTAAAGCCACCAGTCTGTAGTATTTTGTATAGTAGCCTTCACAGACTAACACATACCCCTTGGAGGAGTTTGGTGTTGCTGGGCCATATGGGTAAGTGTGTATATACACATCTTTTTCCAGCTGTCAGCCAGTGTTCAGGCCCAGGGTGAAGCTCATTCAGGCGCCAAGGTTTTAGTCTTGCCAAGTGACTGAGTTCATCTTGTCTGGGGAAGAGGCAAATGAAGGGCCCCACGTCCACCACAGCTACCAGCCCAGGAGCTGGGGAGTTGGAGGGAATGACCTACCCATGGCCTTTCTCTAGCTTCACCATGTGGGAGACGTTCAGACATTACAGGGGTCTCCCCTGGTTCCTGATTAGCACCAAGCACTAAAGTTTCCACCCCAAGAGATGTTGACTCCTGGTGCAATGTTTTCTGGCTCTTCCGCCATAGAATGGCTTCTCCTATCACCCTGATTTCCCCACTGGTTCACACTCCAGGTTCATTGACTTGCAAGCTTTGCTCAAGTTCCTGGAATGCTTCAGCTTTCTGCCAATACTGAGTCAGATTCACTCTTGAGGTCTGAGCCTGCTCTCTGTCCTTGAGACTTTCTTGCCTTGACTCTAGTCCTCACTGAGGTTCCCCTTTTCTATTAACTATTGCTTCACCATGCCCTATGCATCTGTTGTAGGATGAATATTTGCTGAATATGAACCACTCCAACTAGGCTTAGTCTTGCCACATAACTGACCTCACAATGTCCAGGGAAAGGGCACACAAGGAGCCCTGTGTTCACCATGGCTAAAAGCCCGGAGCTGGAGAGCTGAAGGGAATGACTTATCCATGGTCTTCCTGTGGTCCTCACTATGTGGGAGAAGTTCAGGTCTCTTTACAAGAGTGTCCCTAAGTTGTTAATTAGAACTCTAGTTCCCCTGCTAGAATGGCCATGACACCCTAATCAGTCCCAAAAGACTTGGAGAACAGACCCTGCTTAAGTCAAACCCAGAGAAAATAATCCCTTTGTCTGCATTCATGTTGGCTTTGTTCTTTACTTTATTTCAAATACCGTGGGCACCAAATAAGCCAAAGGTCCTTAGTATTAATTTCATTCAACAAACTTTTGCTGAGTCTATATATGTCAGAACCCATCCACCCTAGCACTTGGGCATAGGGTGGGTTGGAAATGGATGGGAAAAGGGGAATTTGAAAATGATTAGATTGTGGTAGCTGCCTACATAGAGCTGACAATGAATTTAAGATCATATAAATAGTGCAATGTCAGATCAATAGAGATATAATAAAACTGTTGTGAATAACAGGGATGGGAGAAATCCACCTGAGTTGGGAGGTCTACAAAAAGCTTCCTGTCAAGATACCATTTTAATTGAATGTGGAAAGGTGAAGAGAACATAATAGGTAGAGGTAGAAATGAAGAGAATGTGAGTAACATATAGGGGCCAAAAAAGGGAAAGTCGTGTGGGTACAAACAAGGTATCCTTATGTCTGAAATCTTGGGCTGGAAAAGGAAGAGAAGTAGTAAGAAATGAGGCTGGGAAGAAGGGCTAGAATCAAAAAGTGGATAATGCTGTTAAGAGATGACCCTCTTGCTATAAACCAGCCCCCCTGTGCTCATGCCCTATCTCCATGGCCTAGGAGCACTCATCTTCCTGCATTGTTTGAGGCCTAAATCCTGGCCTAGGAGCTGACTCAAGCTAATACTTATCTCTTCTTTATTTATTCTCAATCTCCCTGACATCTTATCTCCTGCCTTATCCAAGAATAAGAGCCATATGCTCTTTCCCTGCTCTCTCCCCAACACTTTTAGATAGTTACATTTTAAAGCAATTTTAAAAATGAGAAAATGGGTTCATTTTACTCTAATTTATTCCATTTATAACATTTTCTTTGTACAAATTTCTGTCTCATATTATTCTTTCTGTCTTAAAATATTCTAATAACATGTCTTGGAGCTACTGTCTTCTGACATTTAAGTCTCTCATTCTTGGTTTGGTTGAGAAAGTCTTTTCTTTTCCTGCACTTTTGAAAGGTATTTTCACTGGATATAGAATTCTGGTGTCATTCCATCGTCTTTTGCTTTCTTGGCTTCTGTCAAGAAGTATGCTGTAATACTTATTTTAGCTCCTCTATTAGTAATGCATCTTTTTTTTCCTGCCTTCAGGATTTTCCCTTTGTATTTTGTTTTCAAGAGCTTGAATATGATATTCCTAGGTGTATGGATGTTTTCTGAGCTTCATAGATCTCAGAAATGATTTCTGTCATTAATATTGGCAAAATCTCCATCATTATTTCCAACACTTCTAATGTTGAGCCTCAAGAATGGCTTTGGTTTCTCTCCTTCTTTATTGCATTGGACTATCTCTGGCCCCAGCTGCTCTCAGTAATTTGTTGTCTAACCCTCTTTCAGTATTTGGTAAGTGTCTCCAGTTTTCAGTCTATAGTGACAGACCCATCAAAAAGGAAACAGATAATGCTAACTAGCTAGAACTTCAATTTGCTGCCAGTACTGAAGTCATGTACAATTTTGAGTAGGCAAGAAAATGTAATTTGTGAGGATACAACTGTGAATGCAGAGAAAATAATAGGTTAAAATTGGTTGAGAATGAAAGCAGAGGTAGTAAGAAAGGGGCTGGTGCAATGGTCTAGGTAACAGGGAAATCACACAGGAAATGGGCAACAGGCACTTCTGGGAGAGACATTCAAGTAGTATACTCCAAGCAGAATTCTCCAAATTAGTAATGAACCATTGTTATGTAGAACACTAACAAGAGTGCTGAGAAAATGTTCTGAAAAATGTGGGAAATTTTGTTTCTGGTGAAAGTGAAGAGGTTTCTAAATTGCAGAACTTCTCAGAGACTTTAACATATGCTAATGTACTCTGAAAAATCTCTAAACGGAGGATATAATATGTAGTGTTTCCCAAACTTACTGACCAAAGAGTACTATTCTCATAATGTTTCCAATAGTAGCTCCTGTGTTTCATAGAACATCACTTTGGGGAATATATCTCAAACTCAACAAAACCACAACTCTGAAGTTTATCCTGAGTAATAACTGAATAATGATATAAAAACTGAGATGGGACATGAGAGAAGTAGCAGACTTGGCAGAAAAAAAAATGAGAAACTCACATTGGAGCATGGAAACATATTTTCTGAAAAGGAGAATAGTTCTTTGATGTTTCTTTCAAGAGTGGTTCATCTCTGCATAGAAAATTTCCAAATGACTTAGTAAAAAATAAACCTTACATCCTCTAAGGCTATCAACTACAGCAAAAACCCATGCACAAGTAGAAAGCTGGATTCTGAAGACTTAGTTTTAGTGTCCTAAAATGCCCTTCCCCTTGGTCCTCTCCATATTACTGTAGCCACCATCATGATGACCTTGGGGAAAGACGTTGCCTGCCCTGTAAATAAATCCCTCACTTAAATGAGGAAACATGGCATTTCCATGAATAACAATAGCATGGCTGAGATAGAGCTGGAATTCTACTAAAGGTTCTGGTTGAACAAAGTGTAAGAAGTATAGGTAGTCACAAGAAGCTAATAATCTGGCCTACAAACTATTGCTTCCTCACTTGCCATTTGAGGCCTACTCAGTTTTCCCCAGTTTCTCCCATTAAGACCATCACTATCTCCCTCGCTGAGGAGCGACCTGAAAGACAAGTCCACCTGAAATCTAACTTCAAGAATGTGATGGCCAATATGTCACAGAGTGCCTATCACATAGTAAGCGCTCAATAAGTATTATTGGATTAAACCAAATTTTGCTTAGAAAGAAGCAGATTTCTTTTTCTTTCTACTGGAGGCTTGTCTTTTCTTCATTCTGGTTTCTGGGACAAGGACCAGCCTTGTCTTCACGTGACTGACAGCATGATAACCACAGCATGATCGCCGCGTGAAAAACACAGCAAAATTACAAAATACAAAGCATAACAACCTCAGCATTTCCTGGATATGCCCAAGGATTTGGGTATGCAGAGGGTAGGTCTGCTGCATGACATGTCCACCTACGAGGAATGACTCCAACCTTGAAGAGAGTCTGGTTGTAAGCAAGTGAAGGCGGAGAGACAGAAGAGGAGGAGGAGTGGCTTGAGGGCTGCTGGCATTCGCTGGTGGGTATTTGGGACAAAGTGTGATGGGGCCCAGTGACATTAACTGGACGGGCCAGTTCCCATCCACATTGGTATGTGCAATTGTTTGGCACATATTACAGAAGGATGCAAGTGGCACATTGTTCCCTGTTTAGAGCGAATTTTAAGAGAATGAGGCATCAGACAGTGGGCTCTCCTGTGACCATATGTGAATCTAAAATCCTGGATGGGTAACTGCAGAAGCAGTTGGGAACATCCTAAATTATCTGGCCTCCTTGTGAGTGTTTCTTGGCCCTTTCCTTCAACCTAAAGGTTGCTACCTGGCACTTATGGCTGAATCAAACTTATGTGGCTGGAAAGGTGTTTTGTTTTTATTTAAATTAGTTGTCAAACTTTAATTTGAAGAATTAAATTTAAGCCAAGACTCAAAAATCCACATTTCCAACTTCACACAAAAAATGGGAAGTGATGACTACTCAGGGCCTGCAGTCCACTGTCAGCTACATCAAAGAATGGCTGCTTCTGGTGGATGGGCCAGTTGCTCTTCAGTCTACTGTAGCCCCATCAGCCCCCTGCACTCCTGTGACCTACCTGCCTGGTCATTGTAGGCATCTGAGTGTGGGACCCCAGGTTTGTACAAGGGTCTGTTGTAAAATCCACTTGTAGTTTCAAAGTTAATGAATTTTGTGAGGAACCGGCTACTTCTGGGAACTGCTTTCCTAGTATTTTAGCAAGTCATGCCAGATATGCTCACAGCTTACTTAATCCAAAGAAAGCTGGTCTTTAGCTCTAAGTTTTGTTTTGTTCACTTCTGTTACCATCTAGGTAATGTCTACATAAGGCAAACATCATTTGTGGGTGATTGCATTTGATACTGCACTTGTGCCAGGGCATTTGGCTGACTTGTGGTTGGCTCTAGTGTGGTCCCCAGTGAATGGAATGACTTATTTTCAACCTCACCAGCCATGTGAATGAGAGTTGGCAGGAAGACAGAGCCGGGCAGGCCTATCAAGACCTTTAGGCCAGAGCTCTGGGGGACCCTTTCTCACAGGCTTGGTGAGGTAGATTCTGGAAGCTGCTGAGAGAAGCCCAAGGAGCAGGCTCAGAAGTGGTGGAGAGGCAAGGGGTGGGGCAAGTTGGGGGAGGCCTCAAGGAGAAAAGCCCAGAAACAGGGCAGGGTCCCTTGGGGGAGTCCTTTTGCAACAAGATTTCTTTATAGCGGAAGTTGCAAATTAGCCATCCGGGGCCTGAATTTGGCCAACAGATGGGCCTTAGCTGGCCTGCACAGTATTTGTTTTAAATTTAAACTAATAAGGATATTGTATAATTTTGTTAAATCCAGAAAACTTTTGCTATTTCTAGAAAAATTAAAAGATGTTGCAGCATGCGGTAGGCGCCCCCACAGTGGGAGAAGCTGGTGCAGCTAAGCAGAGCCCACACTCTTGGAAGGTGCGCACGCTCCGGCTGGGCTCAGGCCCACCATGCACGCGGTGCGCGTGGAAGTGCTGGCCCCTGGCCCCGTCCAGTATTCCCATTGCCTGCCCGCTCTGGACAACTACCTGAGCTGAGACCTCTGCTTTACAGCACTGAAAAGTCGAAAAAGCCCTGGACCGCAAGTCGGCCCACCTGGATGTAACCCTGGCCGCCCACCTATCCCGCTGTAACCATCGGCAAGGCACTTCGAGAAACCCGAGCCTCTGTTTTGTCATCTATTTTGAGAAACTCTGAGGTCCTTTCCATCTCTGATAATAATGATCCACATACCTGTGTATAACTAGTAGGGAAAAATTATTTAAAACCAAACTAATTTGGGCTGAATTTGCCTTCTAAGGCGAGGGAAGGGTTATCAGGGGGTAATGAGTCACAGTGCTCCTTTATTCCCCCTGCAGTCACTGCAGGGGTGGGCAGGGGCAGGGGAATCTAAAGGGTCCCACCTTGGGTATACACAGGGAGGCTCGGATCCCCACTTGGGGGGTGGGGGTGGGAGAGAGCTGAGTTTTTCCAAATAGAAACAGATAAAGTGAGTTTGCAGAAATGGTTGAGGTTTTCAACAAGAGGAGTGCCCCATATTCCCTTCTCAGTCATTATGGGCTTCTCTCTCCAGTGGCCACACTTCAGGAAAGGCTTTATGTAAGTGCGGGTTTCTGTGGAAAGTCGGGAAGGTAGTCAAAAGCGTCTGTCCCCTGTGTGGTAGTGCAGTCTAGGAGCTGTTCTCACGAGTGGGGGGAAAACCCATAAGCAGAAACAGTTCAGGGGAACAGGAGCACGCCGGAGGTGGTAAGGGAAATAGGAGCCCCCCTCCCCGCCCGGAGAGCTTGGGGAGGGCACAGGGCTGCTTCTATAGGTGGCAGGCGATGGAACCTAGTCATAGGAGACAATCTGGGGTAGCACATCTGTGCATGTTATTCTGCTCCTTGCATGGACTTGGGTCTCCAAGACAGGGCTGACTTTCCTGTAGATTTCCCTCTTTTCAGATTTCAAAAATGAAATGTGGACAATTGCGCAGATGGTTTCTTGGGAACATCAGGAAGGGAAGGCTCCCAGTGCCAGGGCTGTCCATTCACTGGAAACCATGATTCTCAGGTGTGCCTCAGAGCTGACAAGAGGTTGGAAGCATCCCCAGGTCCTGCAGGGTTACATGCAGGGGGCTGCTGGGGAGCACGCAGAGGGGCATTCGTCCAGGGGCCACAGGAGGAATCCTGTCCATGTCCTTCCAGCCCTCACCCACAGAAACACTGGCTGATAGGTCTTTCTAAGCATTTCTTTTTAGAAAGATTATTTAAAGGGAAGAGGGTAATTCTGGGATGAGTGTGCGTGCTTCCCTTCTTTGTGTTTGTCCTATGTTCACAGTCTCCTGACACTTTCAGGAATTGTGTGCTCCCCAGATAAATTGTGAATGTGTCCCGAGATGCAAGAAGACCATGTGACCTGCTGTTGTGCAGGTGCCCCGGGCTGGGGGTCCTGCAGGAGTTGTAATTGTCTCTGGTGGGGCACAACATTGCTCCTCCCCCACCAGGTCTGTTTCCGGGGAAAAGCAGTGAATGAGGGAGAGAGTTCTTTTTCATAGTGAGTTTATACTCCTGCAGACTTTAAATGACTAATTAAGCAACTTAACTATTTTTATAGTTATTATTGGTAATATAAAGAGGAACCAGAAAATGAGAGTATGTAAAAGGGTGACATGATTTGGGAAATAAGTGAAGGCTGCCCTCAGGAACTACTGCATTTCACTAAATCTAAGATGTTATCAGTTGTAAGACAAACATTATTCTATGTACACTAAGAAAGAAAACTAATGCTTCCAATTAAATATGACATAAGGCTTTCTTATGACTTACAATATTTATTTTCAATTTGACAGACTTTTATTACACATCACTTTGTGTATAACTATGAGAGGAAATACTAGCAAAATAGGTTCTAAAGGAATTCCTAAAATTTCTTTATGCTCAGAGTTCATCTCTTCCTAATCACTGTGAACCCAGAGTTGGTATTTATGCTTTTCCTCACATTATCATTCTCTATGCCATTAAGAGCATTGGTGATATGATATGTCTTAAAAGAATCTATAAGAGAACTAAAAGCTATGTTACTGTGCTCTTGAGTCAAATTTGCAGTACTATAGAGCTGACACATTTTTGACTCCTGCTTGGGGGATGTTGCTAAACAGATCTGATCCATCATCCCCTACTCCCATACTCCTGGTTCCTCGGGGTTAAAAGAGGGATTCATAGTCCAGGATTTGCTTCCAAACCACTAACCCCATTCTGCACATTTTGATGCTGGTGCTGTTCACATGTGCACATATGCAGGCAATGGACAGCCATGTCCCAAATGCTGCCCATTTGCAGCTAATGTACCCCAATTTCTGAGATGTTAAAATGTGGATTACATGTTTTCAAACCAATGAAACATCATAGTTTTTAAAATGAGATTTTATGGGGAACTAAGAACTAGCTAAGCAAAGAAGGAAGTGAGAGAGGGGTTGGTCAGAAGGGAGGGAGAGAGCATGTGAGGGCCTGGAGGTGGGAAAGGTGCGGTGCCCTCTAAGAAATAAAAAATGTCTACAACATTTTGCTATGCTGATGGACAGTGACTGTAAAGGGGTTTATAGGGGGGACCTGGAATAAAGAAGAGCCTAGTAAACATAATATTCTTCATGTAAGTGTAGATTAATGATAACAAAAAAAAAAAAAAAGAAAGAAAGAAAAGGGAGATTACTCCCTGATAGGATAAAACTAACTGTAAATCAACGATTAATGCATGCTTTAAATATCCTTAATTCTGATCACTTAAAGGGTGTCAGATGATCAGCTATGGAGGTACATTTTTCTGATAATATTCCTTTCTCTTAAAAAAAAAAAAAAAGCAGTTCCTGTGTGGTGACTTCCAATGAGTTCTACACAATGGTATAAAGGGCATATCAAAGTGTGGGCAAAGGGTCTGTTTGTGTTTATACAGAGGACCAAAGCCTAATTTGGCTACCCAGAAAATGAACTAAGATACGATATGAAGAAGAACTTCCAACATCAGCACTCTTGGGAAGACTCATGCCAGAAGATGATCATCAAAAAACCTCAACAAAGATCCAGGCGATGCTGCAGTTGTAGCTGCACTCATCCCACCGGTTCCACTTGCCACTGGAATGAAGAAGGAGATATCTAAGCTGGCCTGTGCATACAGTAAAACAACAAATTTGACTGGATCTATACTGTTGGAACTCAACCAAGAATTAGGAGAAGTGCAAATTGTAGCGCTCCAAACTCTTACAACTATAGACTATTTACTGTTAAAAGAACATATGGGATGTGAACAGTCCCCAGGAAAGGGTTGTTTTAATTTGTCTGAATTCTCTCAGACTGTTCAAGTTCAGTTGGACAATATCCACCATATCATAGATAAGTTTTCACAAATGCCTAAGGTGCCTAACTGGTTTTCTTAGTTTCGCTGGAGATGGCTGGTAATTATAGATCTGCTTTGGTTATGTAACTGTATTCTTATTATGTTAATGTGTGTGCACAATTTAATTAGTAGTTTAAAACCTATGCATGCTGAAGTTACTCTACAAGAAGATATGTCAAAGAAATAATCAATCTTCCCATGTTTTCTTCCGCCTGCTACTTCTATAGCTTTTCTTCTTCCTTCCTAATTACAACCCTTAAATAGAATTCGTGCCTCATATCGAATTTACCGAGTATCATAATTCTTCCAAGTGGTAAAGATACCTCAAGACAAATGCTGGGCATAGAAGCTACAGGGCATAAATATGCAAAGAAATAAAAAGCTAACCATTTCAAACAATAAGGCTTCTCTCTCACTTACCAACTCTACATCTCCCTGTATGGCCCCGGAAGATGACTGGTTAGCCAGAGACGGGTAAGATTCCTCAAGGGAGGAACAACCTAAGACAGGCACAGTCGCAGGGGGGCCATCAGGTGAGAAATTGGGGATCAACAGCGGTGAGGCTTAGAACCTCACCCCCCCTGTTTTGAGAGAAATCTTCTGCATCCGTGGATGTTTTATTGCCCTTGTCTAGCTTGGATTAACACATAGTCTACAGGCACACACCTGATCATCTACATTTGCCCTCTTACAGCACTAAACTATGTTTTCTACCTTTATCTTACATCTACCTACCACTTCAGCATTTTATTAAAAATAATAATAATAATAATAAGGGAGAAATGTGGGATTCACATATAAATCAAGTATAAAAATCAAATGAGTATTCATATTTGACCTGATTGTTTGTAGTTCATAATGCGTGATCAAAACCGAAAGCTTCTGTGATGGCTGCCCTTGTAATGTTCACCATGTAACTTATTCACTATGTAAGAATTTGTTCACCATGTAAGAACTTGTTCGTTATGCTTCAGAAGATTGGAGACTGACGAGAATTAGGCTTGGGGTGGATTAATGATTGTGCATTGAGCATTGAGTCCCCTATACAGAATTTTATTGTTAACAATCATTTGATCAATAAATATGAGAGATGCCCTCTCAAAAAAAAAAAGAAAAGAAAAGAAATAAAAAATGTCAATGCCGCTGATGCACAGGAAAGAGGACAGATGACAAATCGTGGGTTAGCTGATAGGGAGTTAGGCTTGTCCCTAACTATGTAAGTCCATGCAAGTCATATTAGGAGCATGGAATTTCATCCTAAGAGTAATAGGAAATACATGAAATGTTTTTCGTAGGAAGTGGATACAAGAGGGTGAGAGGTCGATGAATTATGGGAAATCTTTTAAGAACCTCTCCATTTAGAGTCTGGAGAATGGGCTGGTGGGGGTGCAAGAGGATGTACAAGATAAGCATAGGTCATGGTGGAAACCCTGAGAGAGAGCCCCAGGGCTTTGTCATTGAAATTTGTGGCTGGATTTATGATTGACTGAATGGGAGGTGGAGAGAGAGAGAGAGGGAGGAGTTGAGGAAGGCTCCCAGGCAACCTCCTGCAAGCAGGCCCCGCTCAGTGAGTCAGCAGGCACTACAGGAGGACCAGGTTATGACACCAGTAAATTTTGCCATGGTGCATCTGAAGTAGCTCCGAGACATCTGAGTGGACAGGTCATCTAGCAGTAGGATAAATGGGTCTAGAGCTCAAAGGCTGGACATCTAGGCCAGAGAAGTTACTTTGAAAAGTCATCAGCATGTACCTGGTACCATGGTAACTGCAACTGCTCAGGGGGAGAATGTCAAGTGAGACATGCAACCTGTGAAGTTTGACGGAGGAAGGTAAGCTGTCAAAGGAGCCCGAAAGGAGCTGCAGAGGAAGACACGAAATGAGAGAGTTTATTACAGAGGCCACAGCACGACTGGAATGTCAATACTAGTGGCTCTTCAAAACTTAGGCACCCACACACCTCCCTGAAGAATGTATCTTCTTGATATTTCCAGTGTCTTCAACATTTGCATCCTTTATGAGGTATTTTGCTTCTAACAAGCTCAATTCCATTTCCCTTTACATAGACTATATACCTACTCATAACTTCTCCATGTGGGCAACTTTGCCCACCTCCCAGCAAGCACATCAGTTAGGGTCCTGTTTATGAAATTATTAAATTTGTCCTAAAAAGAAGATGGAAGAGAG